>NC_086450.1:116343150-116678864 GCF_028390025.1 Pseudophryne corroboree
AATCTTACCACAACAGCATAAATAATAATTAAAAAAATGTAACATTTTTCTTAGAGTTATTTTGGAAATCTGTACAGATTACAATCTGACAATGTTCTCTATTGATTATTAACACTGTGGTTTACATTGCTAATTCCCACTCTCAGAAATAATAATTAAATGTTTTCTATGGGGTCTATTCAATGCCTGACAGTTCAGTATTCAATTTCCGGGCAATTCCGACAGGTTTTGCCCGTTTTCGACAATGCTGATCCGTTTTTCTTTGAAGTCGAATCAGCATTGCTGAAAATGGGCCAAAAACTGTCGGAAATTGCCGTAAATTCAACAAAATACGTGGCTACGCAGCTAATCTGCAGATCCACGTGTTTTCCGACAAGTAGGAATTTCTGACAAGTCGGAAAAACAACAACTGAGTTGAATAGGTCGAATCCAGATTCGACCTAAAAAAGTCAGAAAGTGGCGTCTTTCCAACTTGATGGCAATTCCGACTTCAATTGAATAGACCCCACAGGCAAACGCGGGGGGGGGGGGGGTGGGGGGGATTCCAGGTGCCTGGAAACCTCTCTCCTCTTGGCCAGCAACTCAGATTATGACAACTATAGCAATAGAATATAATACGACTACTAGAGCTGCTGCCACAACATGCAGTTTAAGGGACAGAGCGGAGCTGCTGCACAGGCACAGTGGTAGCAGCTTCTTCTACCAAGCTTGCACTGTGTGTGGATTTAAAACCCTCAATCAGTGCACTCGACCAGAGAGTAGCTGCCAGGTAGAAGAGACAGGAGCCTTACAAAGAGGTGGAAGAATGTGTGCTTAGAAAGTACAGTTCTGTCTCTAACTGGTTCTCTAATGTTTGTGTATTTATTCATTATGGGATATGTAACCTTTACCTGACTACTTATTTTATTTATAATTGTTAAATGTGTTCGATACAGCCTATAATATAGACCATCTATAGTGTTAAATATTAATACTGTATTCATTACAGTATCCAGTGTATAAAAAGACCAATGTCAGTGGCGCACCCAGGGGGGTTCCGAGCACCCAGAAACCCCCCTCCACAAAAAAAAAAAAAAAAAACTTTTTTTTTTTTTTTTTTTTAGCTGCATGAGTATTATTAATGGCTGTCTAGCGTCCTCTGCAGCCTGCTGTCTTCCTGGTGGCACTTGTAAGTGTTTAATAAAAGTTTACTTTATTTTAACTATAGTACATATATATCCATGTCCATACATATATACACATGTATATACATACATACATACATATAAACACACACACATATGATATATATACATGTGTATATATACGTGTACTGTATGTGTGTATATATATATATATATGTATGCATGTTTAATATGCTATGTATAAATATATATATATATGTATATATACACGGTATATATATATGTGTGTGTATATATATATATATATATATATATATATATACATACATACATACACGGGGTATATATATATATATATATATACATACACACACACACACACACACACACACTAGTTTTACGGACCCAGCATATACTGGGTCACCTTAGTCCCCTCCCCCGTGATTGGCTCCACCCAGTTCTGGAAACCCCCCCATGCAAATCCTGCGTTTGCCTCTGAATGTGTACATTAATGTCCAGGGTTGGTACTAGGTTCTTCTACCTCTTGCCCAAACTCCCGAACTTGCTCCAATGTTCTGCAGAGTGGGAGATTGTGGATTGTATTTGGAAATCCCCCTCTAGAAATCCTGCGTTTGCCACTGAACCCCTATGTATTCTGTTGATTCTATTCAATTGTCTGCAAGAAATTACCGGCGATAATTCGCCATAGGTTTGTACTTATTCGCAAATGATCTGGTCCAATCCGATCGTGTGGTTCCAAAGCACAAAAGAGCGATTTATTCCATAACCATAAAGAAAAAGTGCTACCGATTACATTTGCATGCTCACGGACAGCACTGCCCCAAGCTTCTATATAGAATGCTCTGACCTTCAGAGATAGAGGTATATGGTTTTATACATTTCACAATGAAAAAGGCTCTGACATCACAACTGTAAACAAACTACACATTAAAGGTCAACAAGCAAAGAGTGACGGGTCAGGACATCCCAGGTGCTCTACGTCCTATAGGTCACTTCTTCTGGCCTTTGTTCACTGTAACATATCTTGTTCAGAATGTGTATGCTCCAGGCTCCAACTGATAAACCTGTGTAATCTAGAGCGGTGCTTGAAAGTTTGTGAACCCTTCAGAATTTTCTATATTTCTGCTGACATTAGGCTGTCAAAGTCAGAAAAATATCTCTATGCACACTGCCATATTTGCACCTCATTCATGTCCGCGCTGCGCAGGCGTACGCTCTCCCGTACGTGCACATACTCACAGCCGCGGGCACCCGCAGGCGCACGGTATGCGTATTTACGGTAGAGTTTATGTAATCATAGCGTGCGAATCAACCGTTACATATTTTCATTAATAATGTATTTTATAGATCATGGTCCCTTTGATAGATTCTGAAAGTTTGGTTAATATAGAATGTCCCTGAACGGAGGAATCCCTCTTTGTATTGTGCGAAGGGTCTAACAGGAGTCATACAGTGGTGTTTGGTACCCATCGGAAGAGTATTTAAATAGCAATATTCCGGTGTTGGTTTGGAGCGGATTAATCGCTCGTGCGAATAGTTATGGACATAAGAAGTTATGTCCATTTATTATTATTTGTTCTTACTTAGTCATGCACCTGAACAGTACAGGTATCAGTGGGTCTCAAATGGCTCTTTGACCTCAGAGATCCCCCAAACAATAGTTTGCATGTTGGGAGGGCCTCATATCTTTACATGCATAAGGTAAGCACCGGAATAGTAATTGAAGATCAATTGTACTCCAAATCAGTATCTTTCCCGCAGACGGAGTACAATAGCCTTTAATTACACTGAGCTTTGAGACTCAATGAGGAGGGCCAACACCTGTGTTTACAAATGGGGCTGGATTTGTATACAGGAGAATGAGGGCTGAGATGTCATTGTCTCAACTGAAAGTGGACATCATGAATATAGAACAGAACCCAGACAGGATTCTGTTTTGTATTCGCCAAACAATAGCTCTCCAGAAGACAGGAATGTGTTAGTTATCACCCATTGTTTTGCATAACCAAGACCACATACAGCCCACCTGTATGAATCAACCTATGACCTTTGTTATAATGCGAAGCCGAATTCCTGCGTCCAATGGACAATGAGATTGTAGGGACCATTGGATTGTATTGTGTGAGTAGCATAAAAGACGGGCCTGTGGCATCCAGCTTTCACTTCTCATCAAACGGTTCTCATTGCTGATAATCGGGAAGCTGGCTGTCCAGAAAGCGCTTGCGATCGTTACCCTTGTGCGTAAGTTCTCTCCATAATCATATTGTCTTGCTGTGAGCAATTTCTCTCTCTCCGTCTCTATCTCTCTCTCCCTTCTCTGTTCTCCCATATCTCCCCTTGACTAGTATTGTATTGTATTGTATTAGATTGGTATTGTATTGTATTTCTGGTGTAGCTATTTTGGTTAGGAAGTCTCTGTTATATTGTAGTGTATCATTTGTACTGTGATTCCTTTTTGCAAGTATATTAGTTATAATACATATAGTAGGCTTTGGACCCTAAACAAGTATCTGTGTATTTCTTATAGTGTTAAGTGTTCACTTGAGCGTCGGTGACTCTCAAGCAGCTTTGTAGTTAATCAGGTTACACCAGGTTGCACTTACACATTGTCTCTACATAAAGGTATACTGTGTATTTCATTGTTAAAAATATAGATATAAAGGTATAGTGTAGTGAGCGTCTGCACCGCTGGTGACCTCCTCGTGGTCTCGAGCGTCTGCTACGCCATAGCGAATCATTACGTTTGTCTGTAGCCAATAGCGTGCTTGCCTGTGATCTCTGGGCCGTGAGCGAACGTGACGCTTGAGCGTCTCGCCTACGGCTGAGCGATCGCTACGCAACTAGCGTACCCTTACGGTACTTCTTAAGTAAACAGCGTACAGTGTTCTTAGACCTCATATATGGTTATAATTACGATAAAGGAATTCTGCTTTGTTAATTGGGGGCCGTCCAGTCCTTCACATATCTGCACTAGGTAGATCAGCAGACATTATCCCCCAGCAAAGGGCGGAAGGTTGTCTCGCAGTGCTGATGGGATAAGCGTCTGCTTCGCTTAGATAAAGAGTGCTGAAGGAATCCGGGAACCGGAGGTAAGAACAAAACGCTAGTGTCTTTTAAAACTGTTTATTTTTCTTCTGTCTTGCATATATACGCACGCATACATATATATATCTGCATTTCTTTTCCATCTGTGTATTTCATTTTTCGTATATCACTATCCTGTTTGCCAGTTTTATAGTTGATAGAAAAGTGCAAAAAGAGACTTGCTGTTATTTCATAGTTTAAGAATAGAGGTAATAGTTAAAAGTGTAGACAAACACACAGGTTTGCCTGGGAGATAAGGCAAAGCCAGTGGGGTACGCGGTAGATGATCAGGGATCGTTTACATTGATAAAAGTATATTGTGTTACGGTGGATCTTTGTTTTGCGTACACGTGTCTCTAACAAAGACTAGCGTACGCAATCCAAAGGCTGACGCACGCAGCGTACATTACGCAAAGGAGCGTCCGGTTACGCCCACGTAGCCCAAGTCACGAAAAGTTGAATTTTAGCGCAAAACGATAATTAACGCAAAAGCGATGGTTAGCGCAAAGCGGTAAATAGCACAACAGGCGATAAATAACGCAAGTCTATTTTTGGAAATCTGAAATTTAGTTTAACAGATCCTGCTCCTAATTGGTAACACAGCTGGGCTAAAGAAAATTTCTGCGCAGAAATAGATATAGAAACAAAAGTGTACATGTGTTGAGTGAGTGTGTTTTTATCACATAAGTTTATATAACTTAGAGGTTGAACCAAAAAGAAATCGGGTACTCGTAAGGGACATACGTGTAAGTGACATATACGGTGGCTAAGGAGGCATCCTTGGTTAAAATAAATATTTGAGCATTAGAGTATAGCGGACCACACAGACCAGGAGTTCATAAGGAGACAAAGAAGTCCGCTATAAAGGTAAGAGGCACAACCCGGGGGGGTTGGTGCAGAACCCATATAGGCCGTACAAGCTCTGGCTGAAGGAATTCGCAGCCGAAATTTTCGATTCCATTGATCTCTCAGTACATAACAGGTAGTGCTTATGTACTGAACGATTGTACCGCACGTCATTGTGTGCATTAGTAAATCCGACCAGTACAAAGGTCATAAACGCTATTTGTACATTCTGACGTGATTTGTGTAATTTTTTTTTTTTTGAAGGGAAGTTCGCTGGTCACTCAGGAACTATCTAACAACCCCACCTTTACTGGAAAGAGTAAGTGTCCTTCGGGTAACCCTCATATGTTCCAGTAAACGGAAGGTTTCTGGTAGGGCCCTGTATCGAGTACGCCAGCACCATATCGGTGTGATCAGGTCGTATTGGTCGAGGTGGGCGAGTGAGTGGGGTACTCGGTAAACCGCCACCGCCGGCCTATTTTGAATAATTTGGTTTGCTGTAAGGGTTCGCTGAAGACCGTGATATAAAGATCAAAGGAGTAGTAAGCAACACCTGCAGATTATGGGGGCCAGTTGTTCAGGTAGGGGGCGATCAACCTCGGTTCGGGTTGATTCAGAGAACCGACCAGTCGGGTCGGCAAGGTACATCATGTGTGAGGAAATCACGCAGAAGTTTTATGTGATGAATGGGAGAGAATGACTGTACATGATGGGGAGAAGTTCCCAAATATAGGCAGCTTTAGCCCAAAAGTGTTACAAAATTTAAGGAGGAGGATATGTCTCATTGAACCAACAAAGAGACGAAGTAAACATTATGATTATTTGCAGTTATGGCAACAGGAAGGTGAATTACAAAGAGATTCAATTGACTTTTCTGACTCTTATCTTGAGGGGAGAGACATGGCATCAGGAGAGGAGTTGATTGCGGAGAGAAAAGCACAAGGGTGAACAATAAAAACGCTCTTAGCAACTGTAGTATAGATTATAAGAATAAGTGTAATAAATGTAACAATGATTATTGTAATACTGTTGAATGTACAACTATTAACCTATACAAGTTGCACCCCATGTCAAACTTCCCTCAGGAATACAAACAAGAAAGTGAGCCCAGAACAATGTCGGCACCTCTTCCAGAAGCCATCCTACAAGACATCCAGGTGGACACGATCAAATCGGTAAAGGCAATAATCAAACCCCCTAACGGAGGGTCAGGTGAGGTCGTGTCCACAGGTACGTACAAAGTTTTATATCACGCACAAACAAATGTACCCCATATTGTAAGACCAAAACAAGGTGATGTAATTGAGTTTAGTCCTGTCAGGGTGATCACAGTCCCCAATGGGAAGACTGACGATCAGGGAACCATTCCCGTCAAGGACAGTGCAATGCGCCATCCCTGGTCCCGGACAGAATTGAGATCAATCATGTCTGATTACCCAGATCCTAGGAAAGATCTAACTGTATGATCAAAGATTCACAGAAGGTATATCAACTCCCTAGACAACGACATTATCATGGTATCCAAGGAATCAGGTAGGTACAGGGAAAGCGGTTGATGGTGATGAGCATCCAAGCGTTTGAGGAGGCATCAAATCAGCCAAGACCCCAGTTCACTGACACTTGGAGAAAGCCAAGGATCTGTTACCATTGTAGAAGAGAAGGGCATTATGCTAGCAACTGTAACAGCCCACATAAAGTTAGACCCCCTAGACCAAGAAATGAGCAAAGTAAGGACACACCAAATTATAATCAGAGATCCGACAGGAAGAATTCTGGCCCACACTCATGATATGTAGTCAGGAAAGGTGAACATTAGAACTGATGGTAAGCCTGAGGTAACGGTTAATAAAGTGGGAGGTCATTCACTGAAGACACAGGAATGACCAGGTGAAAAGTTGTAAATGTATTTGTGAAAAATGTTTTTTTTTTTCTCTCTCTCTCTCTATCCCCATCTCTGACGAGTAGTGGTAAGAATTCACACATTGCCTATCCACTTGGTCCTTGCAGAAGTCTACCAAACCCCAGCATGACCTCCGCCACAATGTATTTCTGGCCAGATACAGACAGTGGAGTAATGCAGGTGCTGGTGGGGAGGGACTGCTCAAGGAGACCATTAGACACATAGATATGACAGCCTAATAAGTCTGACAATGTTTTTCTAATGCTAACAATGTTTTCTTAATGTTGACAATGTTTAAAAATGCTTTGTTTCTCTTTTCTTATTGATGGTTATTGTCGAGTTATGTAATGTATATATGCACATGAATTGTTCTCTATCTCTTTTGTTTTTTTTTTTGTTGTTGTCTCTCTCTTCCCACTCATGTTTCCATGGTTTAAAGATGCTATGTCACCCCTCAGTTGGACCAATGGTAATGCCAGATTTTTGCTCCTTACAGAAAGATCGTCGGTTGGGAAGGAATATTGCATCACCAGAATGTTCGTTTGGAAGACTGAGAGACAGCACCTTTGAGAGGACAGCAGAACAAGAAGAACAACAAGACGAGAGAACTTATTATCGTAACAAGTTCTCTCCCCCTCAAACTGTTTTTTTATACCCCCTTTACAAATTTCTTCTTTTCTCCTCCTGTAAGATGGACTTGCCCCAAGAGACTGTGATATGGATTTTTCCGTTAACCATGATGTTGACCAGAGCAGTCTGTTTCGGTGAGAGTACCAGTGAGGTCGAGAAAGGATCCAGAAAGGTCCTGATGACTGAGACGGAGGTGTAAATTTCCAATAGCAACCCAATCACCAAGCAAAGGCGAGTACCGGGCACGATCTAACAACCATGTTATCTGTAAACATTTTCTTTGAAGGATTGTTAGCTGAAGAAAACTGTATCTGTAGGCTTTGTAACAATGTCATTGAGGATGGGTGCATAAAGGAATGCCAATCCAGTTTTAATATCCATATGGACCGGCATCCATTGAGTGACTATCACTCTTTAGTGGGTAATGTGTTAAACAAAACAGATTGTTGGGTATGTTCTCAAGTACCTCAAGGGCATAGCAAATCAGGGCTAGTACCATTTCCTTTAACGTTAGGGGAGGTACTTGAGTTAAATGGTGGGAGACCGGTGGACAGTAGATTTAACATCTCCAGCCCTCCTAGCTTGAAGCTCCACCAATACCATGTGGATAGGTCCCTCTTATGTTTTAACATCTCCAATCCCCGACAGCCGGGAAATTGGGAAGTGTCATGGAGCAACCTGACCATGACCTTCTCGCATAGAGCAGATAGAATGCCTACAGATACAGAGCTTGTACGCCACATAGCCAGTAGAGGAAAATCTTTCCGGTATAGGTACACCTTAGGAAATAGAATTACTAGAGTTGGAGAAGTATCACCAGGATACTGTGCACATATCGTACAGCCTGATACGTGCATTAAGCAGATGGAAGAATTAGGATCAGGAGAGTTCACCTGGAAGGTTTGTAACATGGTAATGTCCTTCTCCGTCCCATATGTTCTCCCCGATGATGCATATTTCATATGCGGGAGAAAGGCGTACAAGTGGCTTGCCCCAAACTCTGAAGGATTGTGCTATATTGGAAAAGTATTGCCTGAAGTAATGACTGTGTCACATGACAAAATGAAAGACATACACCGTGGTGCCCAAGCTCCTTATACTCACACTCATTACGAGCACCGAGTTAAAAGACAACTGTCAGAAAGGTTAGAGCATCCGGCCTCTGACCTAATCCATGAATCCACCGGGATTCAGGTTCTGGTGGCGTTAGATTTCACTCGCACCGCTAGAGGAGTGATGAATTATAGATACATTTCCGCACTCGCCAATTTGTTAGATAATATCACTGAAATGTATGATGACACGTTCAGATATACTGGAAGAGAACTTCAAGCCTACAAAACAGAACTGGTACAGCATAGAATGGTTCTTAATTACCTCACAGCAGTGACAGGCGGATATTGTGTTACATTGGCAACGCAGTACGGCGTGAAGTGTTGCACGTATATCACAAATAGCACCGAGGATCCGGTAGAGGTCATAGACCAAAAGATGGACGATATTCTCCAGTTAAAATGGGAATTTCGCCGAAAACACAATCTCACTCTTGCTGCTGTAGGTAATGAGCTGACTGGTTGGGTGTCATGGTTGAACCCGCGGAATTGGTTCTCCGGTTTGGGAGACTGGGCTCAAGGAGTCATAATGGATGTTGGAAAGTTTCTCCTATGTATTTTAGGTGTTGTTATATCTATTGGATTGATATTTAGATGCGGGCAGGCTTTAATGAGGTGCAAACAAAGTACAAGAGTGATGAGTTTGAGGAGTGAGGAAACTATAATTAACCTGGATTTGATTTATGACCCAATGATAGAAACCAGGATGTGATGAAAATGCGATTATACGGTCCGTTTCTTTCACCTGTTTTTCTGCTTTTCTCCAAGATAACAAGACCCCCTTGGACGAGGAAGTTGACGAGACCCTATACAGACAACGGATGGACCAGAGAAAGAGTTTTTGACCACTTGAGAAATGGACACTTGATGAACTTTGCCATGGATCCCCAGTTTCCCTAGTATTTTTAAACTCACGCTAGCCCAACATTTTTTGTAAATCTGATGGCACTGACAAAGCTTGTTGCTCATGCCTAAGGAGCAAAACAGCGCAAAGAAGACGACTTTCAACTGATACCGAACAAAACTTCGACGACAGATGTACATTTACCTGACATAGAATATCATTGCATTTTCCATAAGTGTTCTTCATCTTCATCTCTACAACCCTCAGGTAATAACACACATAGTATAGGGAATACAGGCACAGATATCAGCAATCACATATTCCCCCATTCATGTATCATCAACTAAAATGTGCTCCCCATTTTGTTCAAAAAACCGAAAAGAGCTCGGTAAAGTTTGACAGCCCATCCACAGACCTGTACCGCAGGATAAGAAGGAATTCAAATGTATACTTCGCAATACCTCGAAGCTTGATTTACAACACGTTCGGCACGATGATACATGACCCCCCAAACATGGACGCATACACACATGCTTCTGCTATCTCACTAGGTCACACCCTCTTCACACCTACTCCTCTCTTCTTCCTTACCCAACCATGGAAATGAATTAACCCCTGACCTATATTTTTCTCCTTTTGAAATGTTTTAGAAGGTGGCAGTTATTATTGACTGCCAAAGGGTAGACTGTCAAAGTCAGAAAAATATCTCTATGCACACTGCCATATTTGCACCTCATTCATGTCCGCGCTGTGCAGGCGTACGCTCTCCCGTACGTGCACATACTCACAGCCGCGGGCACCCGCAGGCGCACGGTATGCGTATTTACGGTAGAGTTTATGTAATCATAGCGTGCGAATCAACCGTTACATATTTTCATTAATAATGTATTTTATAGATCATGGTCCCTTTGATAGATTCTGAAAGTTTGGTTAATATAGAATGTCCCTGAACGGAGGAATCCCTCTTTGTATTGTGCGAAGGGTCTAACAGGAGTCATACAGTGGTGTTTGGTACCCATCGGAAGAGTATTTAAATAGCAATATTCCGGTGTTGGTTTGGAGCGGATTAATCGCTCGTGCGAATAGTTATGGACATAAGAAGTTATGTCCATTTATTATTATTTGTTCTTACTTAGTCATGCACCTGAACAGTACAGGTATCAGTGGGTCTCAAATGGCTCTTTGACCTCAGAGATCCCCCAAACAATAGTTTGCATGTTGGGAGGGCCTCATATCTTTACATGCATAAGGTAAGCACCGGAATAGTAATTGAAGATCAATTGTACTCCAAATCAGTATCTTTCCCGCAGACGGAGTACAATAGCCTTTAATTACACTGAGCTTTGAGACTCAATGAGGAGGGCCAACACCTGTGTTTACAAATGGGGCTGGATTTGTATACAGGAGAATGAGGGCTGAGATGTCATTGTCTCAACTGAAAGTGGACATCATGAATATAGAACAGAACCCAGACAGGATTCTGTTTTGTATTCGCCAAACAATAGCTCTCCAGAAGACAGGAATGTGTTAGTTATCACCCATTGTTTTGCATAACCAAGACCACATACAGCCCACCTGTATGAATCAACCTATGACCTTTGTTATAATGCGAAGCCGAATTCCTGCGTCCAATGGACAATGAGATTGTAGGGACCATTGGATTGTATTGTGTGAGTAGCATAAAAGACGGGCCTGTGGCATCCAGCTTTCACTTCTCATCAAACGGTTCTCATTGCTGATAATCGGGAAGCTGGCTGTCCAGAAAGCGCTTGCGATCGTTACCCTTGTGCGTAAGTTCTCTCCATAATCATATTGTCTTGCTGTGAGCAATTTCTCTCTCTCCGTCTCTATCTCTCTCTCCCTTCTCTGTTCTCCCATATCTCCCCTTGACTAGTATTGTATTGTATTGTATTGTATTAGATTGGTATTGTATTGTATTTCTGGTGTAGCTATTTTGGTTAGGAAGTCTCTGTTATATTGTAGTGTATCATTTGTACTGTGATTCCTTTTTGCAAGTATATTAGTTATAATACATATAGTAGGCTTTGGACCCTAAACAAGTATCTGTGTATTTCTTATAGTGTTAAGTGTTCACTTGAGCGTCGGTGACTCTCAAGCAGCTTTGTAGTTAATCAGGTTACACCAGGTTGCACTTACACATTGTCTCTACATAAAGGTATACTGTGTATTTCATTGTTAAAAATATAGATATAAAGGTATAGTGTAGTGAGCGTCTGCACCGCTGGTGACCTCCTCGTGGTCTCGAGCGTCTGCTACGCCATAGCGAATCATTACATTTGTCTGTAGCCAATAGCGTGCTTGCCTGTGATCTCTGGGCCGTGAGCGAACGTGACGCTTGAGCGTCTCGCCTACGGCTGAGCGATCGCTACGCAACTAGCGTACCCTTACGGTACTTCTTAAGTAAACAGCGTACAGTGTTCTTAGACCTCATATATGGTTATAAGTACGATAAAGGAATTCTGCTTTGTTAAGGCCTATAACTACCTCAGATTTTCACACAAATCCTAGAATTAGATAAAGAAAAAAAATCAAACAAATTAAACAAATTAATGCGGAAAATTATCCAATATCACATATATGTGGGTGGCAAAAGTGTGTGAACTTTTATGCTTAGCAGATATCAGTCATATGTCATAGCCATCTGATATGGTCACCTCCGCAAGACCACCGCAGTCATCCTATTGAATTGTGGAACAGAATAAGTTCAGACAGTATGCAGTTTGTGCACTGAGGGGGTTATTCAGGCTGGATTGCAGAATCTGCTAAAAAGCTTTATGAGTGGTACAAGTGATTTTAGGTTTTCAGTTGGGTAGTTTTTTTCAAGTTGCTTAAAATGATCCAGATACTGTATATGCTTATATCTATTTTTATGAACCCTCGATTTAATGTAAGCAATTATTTAGCTGAAAAACACTTGCTTTCCATAATTATTCACATTTGTTCTGAAAAATACATATAACATCCATTTGACCCAATTAATGTACTCCAAATACTTTTATTATGACCACTAATACACTTCCATACTGTTTTCCTATTTAATTTTGGCTTATTTTGGGGTACAGTCAGATTTACCCATTTTCATCTACATTTTCTCTGGTTTTGTCAGCAAGAATTTTCACACAAATCCTTTTTTCACAGATTTGCAATTGGATAATACGAAAAAATTTGCACACACACTGGCGAAAAGCCGTTTTCGCTGCAATATGTTTGAAAAGTTAATCCGTGATAAATTACTGTGTTTTCGCAAACAAATTGAATTCCCCCTCATATATTTTATATTGGGATAGTTTAGTGTAAGAGGATTGACACTCCTCCTTTGTTTGTTGACTGCTGCATCATATAGAGTCGCCTCTGTACAAAACACTGTTTGGCGCCAGGATTAACCCCTTGCATGAATGACCAAACTGTTACTGGACAGGTGGAAAAGCTCAGTATGGGAAATGTAATCCTACTCGGTTAGGTTATGGATCAATGGGTCGAAAGTCAGAAGGTTGACAATGTCTAGGCCAACACCAAATGGTCAACATACACAAGATTGACATGGACAAAAGGTCGACAGGTCAACATGGAAATGGTCAACACATGAAAAGTTTGACAAGAGTTTTTAATGTTTTTTTTGTGTCAAAATGTTCCTTCAGGCAGGTGGACCCACAGTTAGTGCACCACATCCCCTTGCATGTCTTGCTTTGCTCACCATACTTCGGGCAAGCTGCCTCGCTTCCTTTGCACAGGTTACTATTCCCAATTGTAGTCCACATGGATGGTAAAGTATGAAAAAGTCCTGAAAATGAAAAAAAAACACCTCATATCGACCTTTTCATGTGTTGACCATTGACATGTTGACCTTTTTATGATGTAAACCTTTTGATGATGCCGGCCATATGCATATCAACCATTTGGTGACGACCTATTGCTTGTTGAGCTTCTCACTGTCAATCTATCATCCAGATACCTCTGTAATTTCCTTGACACAGGCTGTGACTTCACTGGTCATGTACTTGTTCGGCAGCCAAAAGCAGATAATTTTATATGGCATACAGTGCCCATTCTTTATGTAATAGGATGTTTTAGCCTATAGTACTTTCAGCTCCTACAGCAATTATCTCTACAGTACAGACAGGGTGGGGTTCAGTCGGCCCATGCCACAAAAATAATTTTACGTACGTTTGGTAGATAATGCAGGATTTTATTTTTTTGAGAGAGGACATCATCTTTACTATCAGTGTTCTTACTGTACATTAAATATGGTTTTTCTCAATTGGGCTGAAAGGTTAGGCAACTTCACCTTTGATCTGCATAGCAGTACGGATGGTGTCATAGTTAGCATTACTGCTTCATAGCACTGAGGTCATTGGTTTAATTCCTACCAGGCCGTGGAGTTTTTGTGTTGGGCTCCACAAAAAAAAAAGAAAAAGAAGAGATAAATTAACTCTAGTGTGTAACTGAGTGCTTGAACATGCTGTAGGCAGGGACGGACTGGGGCCGAAAAGCGGCCCTGGCATGCATGCGCATACATGAAAGGGGCATGCACGCCATGAAAGGGGGTGCGTGGACACTATTCACGAGGGTGTGCCGCTAGTCAGGGGTAGAGATGAGCGGGTTCGGTTTCTCTGAATCCGAACCCGCACGAACTTCATGTTTTTTTCACGGGTCCGAGCAGACTCGGATCCTCCCGCCTTGCTCGGTTAACCCGAGCGCGCCCGAACGTCATCATGACGCTGTCGGATTCTCGCGAGACTCGGATTCTATATAAGGAGCCGCGCGTCGCCGCCATTTTCACACGTGCATTGAGATTGATAGGGAGAGGACGTGGCTGGCGTCCTCTCCATTTAGATTAGGGTTGAGAGAGAGAGAGAGAGAGATTGACCTGAGGCTGTGATACTGTAGAAGAGAGTGCAGAGTTTAGTGACTGACGACCACAGTGACCACCAGACAGTGCAGTTGTTTGTTTTATTTAATATATCCGTTCTCTGCCTGAAAAAAACGATACACACAGTGACTCAGTCACATACCATATCTGTGTGCACTGCTCAGCCCAGTGTGCTGCATCAATGTATATATATATCTGACTGTGCTCAGCTCACACAGCTTATAATTGTGGGGGAGACTGGGGAGCACTGCAGTGCCAGTTATAGGTTATAGCAGGAGCCAGGAGTACATAATATTATATTAAAATTAAACAGTGCACACTTTTGCTGCAGGAGTGCCACTGCCAGTGTGACTAGTGACCAGTGACCTGACCACCAGTATATATAATATTAGTAGTATACTATCTCTTTATCAACCAGTCTATATTAGCAGCAGACACAGTACAGTGCGGTAGTTCACGGCTGTGGCTACCTCTGTGTCGGCACTCGGCAGCCCGTCCATAATTGTATATACCACCTAACCGTGGTTTTTTTTTCTTTCTTTATAGTCATACTAGTTACGAGTATACTATCTCTTTATCAACCAGTCTATATTAGCAGCAGACACAGTACAGTGCGGTAGTTCACGGCTGTGGCTACCTCTGTGTCGGCACTCGGCAGCCCGTCCATAATTGTATATACCACCTAACCGTGGTTTTTTTTTCTTTCTTTATACATACATACTAGTTACGAGTATACTATCTCTTTATCAACCAGTCTATATTAGCAGCAGACACAGTACAGTGCGGTAGTTCACGGCTGTGGCTACCTCTGTGTCGGCACTCGGCAGCCCGTCCATAATTGTATATACCACCTAACCGTGGTTTTTTTTTCTTTCTTTATACATACATACTAGTTACGAGTATACTATCTCTTTATCAACCAGTCTATATATTAGCAGCAGACACAGTACAGTGCGGTAGTTCACGGCTGTGGCTACCTCTGTGTCGGCACTCGGCAGCCCGTCCATAATTGTATATACCACCTAACCGTGGTTTTTTTTTCTATCTTTATACATACATACTAGTTACGAGTATACTATCTCTTTATCAACCAGTCTATATATTAGCAGCAGACACAGTACAGTGGGGTAGTTCACGGCTGTGGCTACCTCTGTGTCGGCACTCGGCAGCCCGTCCATAATTGTATATACCACCTAACCGTGGTTTTTTTTTCTTTCTTTATACATACATACTAGTTACGAGTATACTATCTCTTTATCAACCAGTCTATATTAGCAGCAGACACAGTACAGTGCGGTAGTTCACGGCTGTGGCTACCTCTGTGTCGGCACTCGGCAGCCCGTCCATAATTGTATATACCACCTAACCGTGGTTTTTTTTTCTTTCTTTATACATACATACTAGTTACGAGTATACTATCTCTTTATCAACCAGTCTATATATTAGCAGCAGACACAGTACAGTGCGGTAGTTCACGGCTGTGGCTACCTCTGTGTCGGCACTCGGCAGCCCGTCCATAATTGTATATACCACCTAACCGTGGTTTTTTTTTCTTTCTTTATACATACATACTAGTTACGAGTATACTATCTCTTTATCAACCAGTCTATATATTAGCAGCAGACACAGTACAGTGCGGTAGTTCACGGCTGTGGCTACCTCTGTGTCGGCACTCGGCAGCCCGTCCATAATTGTATATACCACCTAACCGTGTTTTTTTTTTCTTTCTTTATACATACATACTAGTTACGAGTATACTATCTCTTTATCAACCAGTCTATATTAGCAGCAGACACAGTACAGTGCGGTAGTTCACGGCCGTGGCTACCTCTGTGTCGGCACTCGGCAGCCCGTCCATAATTGTATATACCACCTAACCGTGGTTTTTTTTTCTTTCTTTATACATACATACTAGTTACGAGTATACTATCTCTTTATCAACCAGTCTATATATTAGCAGCAGACACAGTACAGTGCGGTAGTTCACGGCTGTGGCTACCTCTGTGTCGGCACTCGGCAGCCCGTCCATAATTGTATATACCACCTAACCGTGTTTTTTTTTTCTTTCTTTATACATACATACTAGTTACGAGTATACTATCTCTTTATCAACCAGTCTATGTTAGCAGCAGACACAGTACAGTGCGGTAGTTCACGGCTGTGGCTACCTCTGTGTCGGCACTCGGCAGCCCGTCCATAATTGTATATACCACCTAACCGTGGTTTTTTTTTCTTTCTTTATACATACATACTAGTTACGAGTATACTATCTCTTTATCAACCAGTCTATATATTAGCAGCAGACACAGTACAGTGCGGTAGTTCACGGCTGTGGCTACCTCTGTGTCGGCACTCGGCAGCCCGTCCATAATTGTATATACCACCTAACCGTGGTTTTTTTTTCTTCTTTATACATACATACTACTACGACATCTCTTTATCAACCAGTCTATATTAGCAGCAGACACAGTACAGTACGGTAGTTCACGGCTGTGGCTACCTCTGTGTCTGCACTCGGCAGGCAGTCCGTCCATAATTGTATACCACCTAACCGTGGTTTTTTTTTCTTTCTTCTTTATACATACATAGTTACATAGACATCTCTTTATCAACCAGTCTATATTAGCAGCAGACACAGTACAGTACGGTAGTTCACGGCTGTGGCTACCTCTGTGTCTGCACTCGGCAGGCAGTCCGTCCATAATTGTATACCACCTAACCGTGGTTTTTTTTTCTTTCTTCTTTATACATACATAGTTACATAGACATCTCTTTATCAACCAGTCTATATTAGCAGCAGACACAGTACAGTACGGTAGTTCACGGCTGTGGCTACCTCTGTGTCTGCACTCGGCAGGCAGTCCGTCCATAATTGTATACCACCTAACCGTGGTTTTTTTTTCTTTCTTCTTTATACATACATAGTTACATAGACATCTCTTTATCAACCAGTCTATATTAGCAGCAGACACAGTACAGTACGGTAGTTCACGGCTGTGGCTACCTCTGTGTCTGCACTCGGCAGGCAGTCCATAATTGTATACTAGTATCCATCTCCATTGTTTACCTGAGGTGCCTTTTAGTTGTGCCTATTAAAATATGGAGAACAAAAATGTTGAGGTTCCAAAATTAGGGAAAGATCAAGATCCACTTCCACCTCGTGCTGAAGCTGCTGCCACTAGTCATGGCCGAGACGATGAAATGCCAGCAACGTCGTCTGCCAAGGCCGATGCCCAATGTCATAGTACAGAGCATGTCAAATCCAAAACACCAAATATCAGAAAAAAAAGGACTCCAAAACCTAAAATAAAATTGTCGGAGGAGAAGCGTAAACTTGCCAATATGCCATTTACGACACGGAGTGGCAAGGAACGGCTGAGGCCCTGGCCTATGTTCATGGCTAGTGGTTCAGCTTCACATGAGGATGGAAGCACTCAGCCTCTCGCTAGAAAAATGAAAAGACTCAAGCTGGCAAAAGCAGCACAGCAAAGAACTGTGCGTTCTTCGAAATCCCAAATCCACAAGGAGAGTCCAATTGTGTCGGTTGCGATGCCTGACCTTCCCAACACTGGACGTGAAGAGCATGCGCCTTCCACCATTTGCACGCCCCCTGCAAGTGCTGGAAGGAGCACCCGCAGTCCAGTTCCTGATAGTCAGATTGAAGATGTCAGTGTTGAAGTACACCAGGATGAGGAGGATATGGGTGTTGCTGGCGCTGGGGAGGAAATTGACCAGGAGGATTCTGATGGTGAGGTGGTTTGTTTAAGTCAGGCACCCGGGGAGACACCTGTTGTCCGTGGGAGGAATATGGCCGTTGACAAGCCAGGTGAAAATACCAAAAAAATCAGCTCTTCGGTGTGGAGGTATTTCACCAGAAATGCGGACAACAGGTGTCAAGCCGTGTGTTCCCTTTGTCAAGCTGTAATAAGTAGGGGTAAGGACGTTAACCACCTCGGAACATCCTCCCTTATACGTCACCTGCAGCGCATTCATAATAAGTCAGTGACAAGTTCAAAAACTTTGGGTGACAGCGGAAGCAGTCCACTGACCAGTAAATCCCTTCCTCTTGTAACCAAGCTCACGCAAACCACCCCACCAACTCCCTCAGTGTCAATTTCCTCCTTCCCCAGGAATGCCAATAGTCCTGCAGGCCATGTCACTGGCAATTCTGACGATTCCTCTCCTGCCTGGGATTCCTCCGATGCATCCTTGCGTGTAACGCCTACTGCTGCTGGCGCTGCTGTTGTTGCTGCTGGGAGTCGATGGTCATCCCAGAGGGGAAGTCGTAAGCCCACTTGTACTACTTCCAGTAAGCAATTGACTGTTCAACAGTCCTTTGCGAGGAAGATGAAATATCACAGCAGTCATCCTGCTGCAAAGCGGATAACTGAGGCCTTGACAACTATGTTGGTGTTAGACGTGCGTCCGGTATCCGCCGTTAGTTCACAGGGAACTAGACAATTTATTGAGGCAGTGTGCCCCCGTTACCAAATACCATCTAGGTTCCACTTCTCTAGGCAGGCGATACCGAGAATGTACACGGACCTCAGAAAAAGACTCACCAGTGTCCTAAAAAATGCAGTTGTACCCAATGTCCACTTAACCACGGACATGTGGACAAGTGGAGCAGGGCAGGGTCAGGACTATATGACTGTGACAGCCCACTGGGTAGATGTATGGACTCCCGCCGCAAGAACAGCAGCGGCGGCACCAGTAGCAGCATCTCGCAAACGCCAACTCTTTCCTAGGCAGGCTACGCTTTGTATCACCGCTTTCCAGAATACGCACACAGCTGAAAACCTCTTACGGCAACTGAGGAAGATCATCGCGGAATGGCTTACCCCAATTGGACTCTCCTGTGGATTTGTGGCATCGGACAACGCCAGCAATATTGTGTGTGCATTAAATATGGGCAAATTCCAGCACGTCCCATGTTTTGCACATACCTTGAATTTGGTGGTGCAGAATTTTTTAAAAAACGACAGGGGCGTGCAAGAGATGCTGTCGGTGGCCAGAAGAATTGCGGGACACTTTCGGCGTACAGGCACCACGTACAGAAGACTGGAGCACCACCAAAAACTACTGAACCTGCCCTGCCATCATCTGAAGCAAGAAGTGGTAACGAGGTGGAATTCAACCCTCTATATGCTTCAGAGGTTGGAGGAGCAGCAAAAGGCCATTCAAGCCTATACAATTGAGCACGATATAGTAGGTGGAATGCACCTGTCTCAGGCGCAGTGGAGAATGATTTCAACGTTGTGCAAGGTTCTGATGCCCTTTGAACTTGCCACACGTGAAGTCAGTTCAGACACTGCCAGCCTGAGTCAGGTCATTCCCCTCATCAGGCTTTTGCAGAAGAAGCTGGAGACATTGAAGGAGGAGCTAACACGGAGCGATTCCGCTAGGCATGTGGGACTTGTGGATGGAGCCCTTAATTCGCTTAACAAGGATTCACGGGTGGTCAATCTGTTGAAATCAGAGCACTACATTTTGGCCACCGTGCTCGATCCTAGATTTAAAGCCTACCTTGGATCTCTCTTTCCGGCAGACACAAGTCTGCTGGGGTTGAAAGACCTGCTGGTGACAAAATTGTCAAGTCAAGCGGAACGCGACCTGTCAACATCTCCTCCTTCACATTCTCCCGCAACTGGGGGTGCGAGGAAAAGGCTCAGAATTCCGAGCCCACCCGCTGGCGGTGATGCAGGGCAGTCTGGAGCGACTGCTGATGCTGACATCTGGTCCGGACTGAAGGACCTGACAACGATTACGGACATGTCGTCTACTGTCACTGCATATGATTCTCTCAACATTGATAGAATGGTGGAGGATTATATGAGTGACCGCATCCAAGTAGGCACGTCACACAGTCCGTACTTATACTGGCAGGAAAAAGAGGCAATTTGGAGGCCCTTGCACAAACTGGCTTTATTCTACCTAAGTTGCCCTCCCACAAGTGTGTACTCCGAAAGAGTGTTTAGTGCCGCCGCTCACCTTGTCAGCAATCGGCGTACGAGGTTACATCCAGAAAATGTGGAGAAGATGATGTTCATTAAAATGAATTATAATCAATTCCTCCGCGGAGACATTGACCAGCAGCAATTGCCTCCACAAAGTACACAGGGAGCTGAGATGGTGGATTCCAGTGGGGACGAATTGATAATCTGTGAGGAGGGGGATGTACACGGTGATATATCGGAGGGTGATGATGAGGTGGACATCTTGCCTCTGTAGAGCCAGTTTGTGCAAGGAGAGATTAATTGCTTCTTTTTTGGGGGGGGTCCAAACCAACCCGTCATATCAGTCACAGTCGTGTGGCAGACCCTGTCACTGAAATGATGGGTTGGTTAAAGTGTGCATGTCCTGTTTTGTTTATACAACATAAGGGTGGGTGGGAGGGCCCAAGGACAATTCCATCTTGCACCTCTTTTTTCTTTTCTTTTTCTTTGCATCATGTGCTGATTGGGGAGGGTTTTTTGGAAGGGACATCCTGCGTGACACTGCAGTGCCACTCCTAAATGGGCCCGGTGTTTGTGTCGGCCACTAGGGTCGCTAATCTTACTCACACAGTCAGCTACCTCATTGCGCCTCTTTTTTTCTTTGCGTCATGTGCTGTTTGGGGAGGGTTTTTTGGAAGGGCCATCCTGCGTGACACTGCAGTGCCACTCCTAGATGGGCCCGGTGTTTGTGTCGGCCACTAGGGTCGCTAATCTTACTCACACAGCTACCTCATTGCGCCTCTTTTTTTCTTTGCGTCATGTGCTGTTTGGGGAGGGTTTTTTGGAAGGGACATCCTGCGTGACACTGCAGTGCCACTCCTAGATGGGCCCGGTGTTTGTGTCGGCCACTAGGGTCGCTAATCTTACTCACACAGCTACCTCATTGCGCCTCTTTTTTTCTTTGCGTCATGTGCTGTTTGGGGAGGGTTTTTTGGAAGGGCCATCCTGCGTGACACTGCAGTGCCACTCCTAGATGGGCCCGGTGTTTGTGTCGGCCACTAGGGTCGCTAATCTTACTCACACAGCTACCTCATTGCGCCTCTTTTTTTCTTTGCGTCATGTGCTGTTTGGGGAGGGTTTTTTGGAAGGGACATCCTGCGTGACACTGCAGTGCCACTCCTAGATGGGCCCGGTGTTTGTGTCGGCCACTAGGGTCGCTTATCTTACTCACACAGCGACCTCGGTGCAAATTTTAGGACTAAAAATAATATTGTGAGGTGTGAGGTATTCAGAATAGACTGAAAATGAGTGTAAATTATGGTTTTTGAGGTTAATAATACTTTGGGATCAAAATGACCCCCAAATTCTATGATTTAAGCTGTTTTTTAGTGTTTTTTAAAAAAAACACCCGAATCCAAAACACACCCGAATCCGACAAAAAAAATTCGGTGAGGTTTTGCCAAAACGCGTTCGAACCCAAAACACGGCCGCGGAACCGAACCCAAAACCAAAACACAAAACCCGAAAAATTTCAGGCGCTCATCTCTAGTCAGGGGGGCGTGGACTTGAGGCAGGCCCCCGTATTTCTTAGCAACCAGCACTTCGTGTGGCGGGAGGGACAGAGAGCCGGAAGCTGCGCACGGCCTTCCCTGCTCTCTGTGTGACCAGACCGGCCCACTAGCTATTGGCCCTTCTGGCATGTGCCAAAAGTGCCAGATGAGCAGTCCGCCCCTGGTATTATGTAATATGGATTGTGAGCTCTACTGGGGCAGGGTCTGACCAAAATATTCTCTTAAAAGTGCTACAAAATGTGTGCGAAATATAAATAACTGATAATACTAGCAGCGCTGTGTCATCATACCCAAACACACTGGGGCCTGATGCTGAATTGGATGCATGCGTTTCCATATTGGGTGCATGGAGATATACACAGCGTGACATATTTTGCTATACTTGGTGCAAATGACACCTCTGGTAAGAAACACTTGTACACTTACACCCAACCCTGCACAGTCCATAATTCAGTTGGCACGCCCTCACTGAAATCTCAGCGAGCCATAGTATCACCCCTCTTTAGTAAGTGTAGATGGAATTGAAATGCATGGCTTGATTAAGTAATTTGAGTCATCACAGTAGATCACTGCCCATTTTGCGGAAGGATTGCCAGTTTTTTCAGGAGTTTAGGAGGTCCACCCTTAATACAGTAGGTCTCTCTAACTGCAGTATCAAACATTTGCACAACACATAGAAATTCATTATCAAATATCTCACGTTCCGATAATATGGGAACTTGCCTATATAGCTGATCAGTTTATCAGTAGCTGTTCCACATAATGCAACTTTCATAGCAGGTCTTGGGGTCATTTTTGTAAGGCATAATATGAAGAAACATTTTGAGAGTAGGAATATTGTATTACTTACAGAATAGGGGATTTTAGCTTTATAGCTAATAATAAAGAACATGTTTCAAATAGTGATGCGCACCGGACATTTTTCGGGTTTTGTGTTTTGCTTTTGGATTCGGTTCCGCGGCCGTGTTTTGGATTCGGACGCGTTTTGGCAAAACCTCCCTTAAATTTTTTTGTCGGATTCGGGTGTGTTTTGGATTCAGGTGTTTTTTTTACAAAAAACCCTCAAAAACAGCTTAAATCATAGAATTTGGGGGTCATTTTGATCCCATAGTATTATTAACCTCAATAACCATAATTTCCACTCATTTCCAGTCTATTCTGAACACCTCACACCTCACAATATTATTTTTAGTCCTAAAATTTGCACCAAGGTCGCTGGATGGCTAAGCTAAGCGACCCAAGTGGCCGGCACAAACACCTGGCCCATCTAGGAGTGGCACTGCAGTGTCAGACAGGATGGCACTTAAAAAAATTGTCCCCAAACAGCACATGATGCAAAGAAAAAAAGAGGTGCACCAAGGTCGCTGGATGGTTAAGCTAAGCGACCCAAGTGGCCGACACAAACACCTGGCCCATCTAGGAGTGGCACTGCAGTGTCAGACAGGATGGCGGATTTAAAAAATAGTCCCCAAACAGCACATGATGCTAAGAAAAAAAGAGGTGCACCTAGGTCGCTGGATGGTTAAGCTAAGCGACCCAAGTGGCCGACACAAACAACTGGCCCATCTAGGAGTGGTACTGCAGTGTCAGACAGGATGGCACTTCAAAAAATAGTTCCCAAACAGCACATGATGCAAAGAAAAATGAAAGAAAAAAGAGGTGCAAGATGGAATTGTCCTTGGGCCCTCCCACCCACCCTTATGTTGTATAAACAGGACATGCACACTTTAACTAACCCATCATTTCAGCGACAGGGTCTGCCACACGACTGTGACTGAAATGACTGGTTAGTTTGGGCCCCCACCAAAAAAGAAGCAATCAATCTCTCCTTGCACAAACTGGCTCTACAGAGGCAAGATGTCCACCTCCTCCTCATCCTCCGATTCATCACCCCTTTCACTGTGTACATCCCCCTCCTCACAGATTATTAATTCGTCCACACTGGAATCCACCATCTCAGGTCCCTGTGTACTTTCTGGAGGCAATTGCTGGTGAATGTCTCCACGGAGGAATTGATTATAATTCATTTTGATGAACATCATCTTCTCCACATTTTCTGGAAGTAACCTTGTACGCCGATTGCTGACAAGGTGAGCGGCTGCACTAAACACTCTTTCGGAGTACACACTGGAGGGGGGGCAACTTAGGTAAAATAAAGCCAGTTTGTGCAAGGGCCTCCAAATTGCCTCTTTTTCCTGCCAGTATACGTACGGACTGTCTGACGTGCCTACTTGGTTGCGGTCACTCATATAATCCTCCACCATTCTTTCAATGGTGACAGAATCATATGCAGTGGACAGTAGACGACATGTCAGTAATCGTTGGCAGGTCCTTCAGTCCGGACCAGATGTAAGCACTCGCTCCAGACTGCCCTGCATCACCGCCAGCGGGTGGGCTCGGAATTCTTAGCCTTTTCCTCGTAGCCCCAGTTGCGGGAGAATGTGAAGGAGGAGCTGTTGACGGGTCACGTTCCGCTTGACTTGACAATTTTCTCACCAGCAGGTCTTTGAACCTCTGCAGACTTGTGTCTGCCGGAAAGAGAGATCCAACGTAGGTTTTAAATCTAGGATCGAGCACGGTGTCCCACATGCCTAGCGGAATCGCTCTGTTTTAGCTCCTCCTTCAATCTCTCCAGCTTCTTCTGCAAAAGCCTGATGAGGGGAATGACCTGACTCAGGCTGGCAGTGTCTGAACTGACTTCACGTGTGGCAAGTTCAAAGGGTTGCAGAACCTTGCACAACGTTGAAATCATTCTCCACTGCGCTTGAGTCAGGTGCATTCCCCCTCCTTTGCCTATATCGTAGGTAGCTGTATAGGCTTGAATGGCCTTTTGCTGCTCCTCCATCCTCTGAAGCATATAGAGGGTTGAATTCCACCTCGTTACCACCTCTTGCTTCAGATGATGGCGGGGCAGGTTCAGGAGTGTTTGCTGGTGCTCCAGTCTTCGGCACGCGTTGGCTGAATGCCGAAAGTGGCCCGCTATTCTTCGGGCCACCGACAGCATCTCTTGCACGCCCCTGTCGTTTTTTAAATAATTCTGCACCACCAAATTCAATGTATGTGCAAAACATGGGACGTGCTGGAATTTGCCCACATGTAATGCACGCACAATATTGGTGGCGTTGTCCGATGTCACAAATCCCCAGGAGAGTCCAATTGGGGTAAGCCATTCTGCGATGATGTTCCTCAGTTTCCGTAAGAGGTTGTCAGCTGTGTGCCTCTTATGGAAAGCGGTGATACAAAGCGTAGCCTGCCTAGGAACGAGTTGGCGTTTGCGAGATGCTGCTACTGGTGCCGCCGCTGCTGTTCTTGCTGCGGGAGGCAATACATCTACCCAGTGGGCTGTCACAGTCATATAGTCCTGAGTCTGCCCTGCTCCACTTGTCCACATGTCCATGGTTAAGTGGACATTGGGTACAACTGCATTTTTTAGGACACTGGTGACTCTTTTTCTGAGGTCTGTGTACATGCTTGGTATCGCCTGCCTAGAGAAGTGGAACCTAGATGGTATTTGGTACCGGGGAGACAGTACCTCAAGCAATACTCTAGTGCCCTGTGAATTAACGGTGGATACCGGAAACACGTTTAACACCGCCCAGGCTGCCAAGGCCTGAGTTATCCGCTTTGCAGCAGGATGACTGCTGTGATATTTCATCTTCCTCGCAAAGGACTGTTGGACAGTCAATTGCTTACTGGAAGTAGTACAAGTGGTCTTCCGACTTCCCCTCTGGGATGACGATAGATTCCCAGCTGCAACAACAGCAGCCCCAGCAGCAGTAGGCGTTACACTCAAGGATGCATCGGAGGAATCCCAGGCAGGAGAGGACTCGTCAGACTTGACAGTGACATGGCCTGCAGGACTATTGGCGTTCCTGTCTAAGGAGGAAATTGACACTGAGGGAGTTGGTGGTGTGGTTTGCAGGAGCTTGGTTACAAGAGGAAGGGATTTAGTTGTCAGTGGACTGCTTCCGCAGTCACCCAAAGATTTTGAACTAGTCAATGACTTCTGATGAATGCGCTCCAGGTGACATATAAGGGAGGATGTTCCTAGGTGGTTAACGTCCTTACACCTACTTATTACAGCTTTACAAAGGCAACACACGGCTTGACAAATGTTGTCCGCATTTCTGTTAAAATAATTCCACACCGACGAGGTGATTTTTTTGGTAATTTGACCAGGCATGTCAATGGCCATATTCGTCCCACGGACAACAGGTGTCTCCCCGGGTGCCTGACTTAAACAAACCACCTCACCATCAGAATCCCCCTTGTCAATTTCCTCCTCAGCGCTAGCAACACCCATATCCTCATCCTGGTGTACTTCAACAGTGACATCTTCAATTTGACTATCAGGAACTGGACTGCGGGTGCTCCTTCCAGCACTTGCAGGGGGCGTGCAAATGGTGGAAGGCGCCACCTCTTCCCGTCCAGTGTTGGGAAGGTCAGGCATCGCAACCGACACAATTGGACTCTCCTTGGGGATTTGTGATTTAGAAGAATGCACAGTTCTTTGCTGTGCTTTTGCCAGCTTAAGTCTTTTCATTTTTCTAGTGGGAGGATGAGTGCTTCCATCCTCATGTGAAGCTGACCCACTAGTCATGAGGAACATAGGAGAGGGCCTCAGCCATTCCTTGCCACTCCGTGTCGTAAATGGCATATTGGCAAGTTTACGCTTCTCCTCAGACGCTTTTAATTTAGATTTTTGGGTCATTTTACTGAACTTTTGTTTTTTGGATTTTTACATGCTCTCTACTATGACATTGGGCATCGGCCTTGGCAGACGACGTTGATGGCATTTCATGGTCTCGGCCATGACTAGTGGCAGCAGCTTCAGCACGAGGTGGAAGTGGATCTTGATCTTTCCCTATTTTAACCTCCACATTTTTGTTCTCCATTTTTTAATGTGTGGAATTATATGCCAGTAACATATCAATAGCAATGGCCTACTGTACCGTACTGCTATATATTATATACTGGTGGTCAGCAAAATTATGCACTGTCCTCCTACTATATATATATATATATATATATATATATAAACGTGGTGATGTGGGCGGCACTCCAAACAGACTTCGCAGCATAAGTAAAACAATACTTTATTAGGCCTAATAAAGTATTGTTTTACTTATGCTGCGAAGTCTGTTTTGGAGTGCCGCCCACATCACCACGTTTGTCTATCTGGGACTCTGTGTTCCTGACTAGGAGGGCACCACAGCAGTTGTCTACATTTGGAGTGGAGTGCCGGGCTGTTCCTGTTTGTTTTATATATATATATATATATATACTGCGCAAAACTTAAATGCACCACAGGTATGGATGGATAGTATACTTGACGACACAGAGGTAGGTAGAGCAGTGGACTACTGTACCGTACTGCTATATATTATATACTGGTGGTCAGCAAAATTATGCACTGTCCTCCTACTATATATATATACTGCGCAAAACTTAAATGCACCACAGGTATGGATGGATAGTATACTTGACGACTCAGAGGTAGGCAGAGCAGGTGACTACTGTACCGTACTGCTATATAATATATACTGGTGGTCGGCAAAATTATGCACTGTCCTCCTACTATATATATACTGCGCAAAACTTAAATGCACCACAGGTATGGATGGATAGTATACTTGACGACACAGAGGTAGGTAGAGCAGTGGACTACTGTACCGTACTGCTATATATTATATACTGGTGGTCAGCAAAATTATGCACTGTCCTCCTATATATATATATATATATATATACTGCGCAAAACTTAAATGCACCACAGGTATGGATGGATAGTATACTTGACGACACAGAGGTAGGTAGAGCAGTGGACTACTGTACCGTACTGCTATATATTATATACTGGGTGGTCAGCAAAATTATGCACTGTCCTCCTACTATATATATATATATATATATATATATATATACTGCGAAAAACTTAAATGCACCACAGGTATAGATGGATAGTATACTTGACGACACAGAGGTAGGTAGAGCAGTGGACTACTGTACCGTACTGATATAATACTGGTGGTCACTGGTCAGCAAAATTCTGCACTGTCCTCATACTATATACTACAATGCAGCACAGATATGGAGCGTTCTTCAGGCAGAGAACGTAGATATTTTCACTTCAGCACACTGAGCACAGATATTTGCAAGCACACTGAGCACAGATATTTGCAGCACACAGATATTTGCAGCACACTGAACACAGCTGAGAGATCGCTGCCCACGTCCTCTCCCTATCATCTCCAATGCACGAGTGAAAATGGCGGCGATGCGCGGCTCCTTATATAGAATACGAATCTCGCGAGAATACGACAGCGGGATGATGACGTTCAGGCGCGCTCGGGTTAACCGAGCAAGGCGGGAAGATCCGAGCCTGCCTCGGACCCGTGTAAAATGGGTGAAGTTCGGGGGGGTTCGGATTCCGAGGAACCAAACCCGCTCATCACTAGTTTCAAACTTGTGCAGTGTACATTGGCACGAGGACAGTAATGGTCTGGCATTCACCATTTTACAGTAAAAAGTACTTGTGATTAGTGATGTGCACCGGAAATTTTTCGGGTTTTGTGTTTTGGTTTTGGGTTCGGTTCCGCGGCCGTGTTTTGGGTTCGAACGCGTTTTGGCAAAACCTCACCGAATTTTTTTTGTCGGATTCGGGTGTGTTTTGGATTCGGGTGTTTTTTTCAAAAACCCTAAAAAACAGCTTAAATCATAGAATTTGGGGGTCATTTTGATCCCATAGTATTATTAACCTCAATAACCATAATTTCCACTCATTTCCAGTCTATTCTGAGCACCTCACACCTCACAATATTATTTTTAGTCCTAAAATTTGCACCAAGGTCGCTGGATGGCTAAGCTAAGCGACACAAGTGGCCGACACAAACACCTGGCCCATCTAGGAGTGGCACTGCAGTGTCAGGCAGGATGGCCCTTCAAAAAAATACTCCCCAAACAGCACATGACGCAAAGAAAAAAAGAGGCGCAATGAGGTAGCTGTGTGACTAAGCTCAGCGACCCAAGTGGCCGACACAAACACCTGGCCCATCTAGGAGTGGCACTGCAGTGTCAGACAGGATGGCCCTTCAAAAAATTACTCCCCAAACAGCACATGACGCAAAGAAAAAAAGAGGCGCAATGAGGTAGCTGTGTGTATAAGCTAAGCGACCCTAGTGGCCGACACAAACACCTGGCCCATCTAGGAGTGGCACTGCAGTGTCACGCAGGATGGCCCTTCAAAAAAATACTCCCCAAACAGCACATGACGCAAAGAAAAAAAGAGGCGCAATGAGGTAGCTGTGTGACTAAGCTAAGCGACCCTAGTGGCCGACACAAACACCTGGCCCATCTAGGAGTGGCACTGCAGTGTCACGCAGGATGGCCTTTCCAAAAAATACTCCCCAAACAGCACATGACGCAAAGAAAAAAAGAGGCGCAATGAGGTAGCTGTGTGACTAAGCTAAGCGACACTAGTGGCTGACACAAACACCTGGCCCATCTAGGAGTGGCACTGCAGTGTCACGCAGGATGGCACTTCAAAAAAAACTCCCCAAACAGCACATGATGCAAAGAAAAATGAAAGAAAAAAGAGGTGCAAGATGGAATTGTCCTTGGACCCTCCCACCCACCCTTATGTTGTATAAACAGGACATGCACACTTTAACGAACCCATCATTTCAGCGACAGGGTCTGCCACACGACTGTGACTGAAATGACTGGTTGGTTTGGGCCCCCACCAAAAAAGAAGCAATCAATCTCTCCTTGCACAAACTGGCTCTACAGAGGCAAGATGTCCACCTCATCACCATCGTCCGATTCAACACCCCTTTCACTGTGTACATCCCCCTCCTCACAGATTAATAATTCGTCCCCACTGGAATCCACCATCTCAGGTCCCCGTGTACTTTCTGGAGGCAATTGCTGCTGGTGAATGTCTCCATGGAGGAATTGATTATAATTCATTTTAATGAACATCATCTTCTCCACATTTTCTGGAAGTAACCTCGTACGCCGATTGCTGACAAGGTGAGCGGCGGCACTAAACACTCTTTCGGAGTACACACTGGAGGGAGGGCAACTTAGGTAGAATAAAGCCAGCTTCTGCAAGGGACTCCAAATTGCCTCTTTTTCCTGCCAGTATACGTACGGACTGTCTGACGTGCCTACTTGGATGCGGTCACTCATATAATCCTCCACCATTCTTTCAATGGTGAGAGAATCATATGTAGTGACAGTAGACGACATGTCAGTAATCGTTGGCAGGTCCTTCAGTCCGGACCAGATGTCAGCATCAGCAGTCGCTCTAGACTGCCCTGCATCACCGCCAGCGGGTGGGCTCGGAATTCGTAGCCTTTTCCTCGCACCCCCAGTTGCGGGAGAATGTGAAGGAGGAGATGTTGACGGGTCGCGTTCCGCTTGACTTGACAATTTTCTCACCAGCAGGTCTTTGAACCCCTGCAGACTTGTGTCTGCCGGAAAGAGAAATCCAACGTAGGTTTTAAATCTAGGATCGAGCACGGTGGCCAAAATGTAGTGCTCTGATTTCAACAGATTGACCACCCGTGAATCCTGGTTAAGCGAATGAAGGGCTCCATCCACAAGTCCCACATGCCTAGCGGAATCGCTCTGTTTTATCTCCTCCTTCAATGCCTCCAGCTTCTTCTGCAAAAGCCTGATGAGGGGAATGACCTGACTCAGGCTGGCAGTGTCTGAACTGACTTCACGTGTGGCAAGTTCAAAAGGTTGCAGAACCTTGCACAACGTTGAAATCATTCTCCACTGCGCTTGAGACAGGTGCATTCCACCTCCTTTGCCTATATCGTGGGCAGATGTATAGGCTTGAATGGCCTTTTGCTGCTCCTCCATCCTCTGAAGCATAGAGAGGGTTGAATTCCACCTCGTTACCACCTCTTGCTTCAGATGATGGCAGGGCAGGTTCAGGTGTTTTTGGTGGTGCTCCAGTCTTCTGTACGCGGTGCCTGTATGCCGAAAGTGGCCCGTAATTCTTCTGGCCACCGACAGCATCTCTTGCACGCCCCTGTCATTTTTTAAATAATTCTGCACCACCAAATTCAAGGTATGTGCAAAACATGGGACGTGCTGGAATTTGCCCAGATGTAATGCACGCACAATATTGCTGGCGTTGTCCGATGCCACAAATCCCCAGGAGAGTCCAATTGGGGTAAGCCATTCTGCGATGATCTTCCTCAGTTGCCGTAAGAGGTTTTCAGCTCTGTGCGTATTCTGGAAAGCGGTGATACAAAACGTAGCCTGCCTAGGAACGAGTTGGCGTTTGCGAGATGCTGCTACTGGTGCCGCCGCTGCTGTTCTTGCAGTGGGAGGCAATACATCTACCCAGTGGGCTGTCACAGTCATATAGTCCTGAGTCTGCCCTGCTCCACTTGTCCACATGTCCGTGGTTAAGTGGACATTGGGTACAACTGCATTTTTTAGGACACTGGTGAGTCTTTTTCTAACGTCCGTGTACATTCTCGGTATCGCGTGCCTAGAGAAGTGGAACCTAGATGGTATTTGGTAACGGGGGCACACAACCTCAAGCAATTCTCTAGTTCCCCGTGAACTAACGGCGGATACTGGACGCACGTCTAACACCAACATAGTTGTCAAGGCCTGAGTTATCCGCTTTGCAACAGGATGACTGCTGTGATATTTCATCTTCCTCGCAAAGGACTGTTGGACAGTCAATTGCTTACTGGAAGTAGTACAAGTGGTCTTCCGACTTCCCCTCTGGGATGACAATCGACTCCCAGCAGCAACAACAGCAGCGCCAGCAGCAGTAGGCGTTACACTCAAGGATGCATCGGAGGAATCCCAGGCAGGAGAGGACTCGTCAGACTTGCCAGTGACATGGCCTGCAGGACTATTGGCTTTCCTGGGTAAGGAGGAAATTGACACTGAGGGAGTTGGTGGTGTGGTTTGCGTGAGCTTGGTTACAAGAGGAAGGGATTTACTGGTCAGTGGACTGCTTCCGCTGTCGCCCAAAGTTTTTGAACTTGTCACTGACTTATTATGAATGCGCTGCAGGTGACGTATAAGGGAGGATGTTCCGAGGTGGTTAACGTCCTTACCCCTACTTATTACAGCTTGACAAAGGCAACACACGGCTTGACACCAGTTGTCCGCATTTCTGTTGAAATAATTCCACACTGAAGAGCTGATTTTTTTTGTATTTTGACCAGGCATGTCAATGGCCATATTCCTCCCACGGACAACAGGTGTCTCCCCGGATGCCTGACTTAAACAAACCACCTCATCATCAGAATCCTCCTTGTCAATTTCCTCCCCAGCGCCAGCAACACCCATATCCTCATCCTGGTGTACTTCAACACTGACATCTTCAATTTGACTATCAGGAACTGGACTGCGGGTGCTCCTTCCAGCACTTGCAGGGGGCGTGCAAATGGTGGAAGGCGCAAGCTCTTCCCGTCCAGTGTTGGGAAGGTCAGGCATCGCAACCGACACAATTGGACTCTCCTTGGGGATTTGTGATTTCGAAGAATGCACAGTTCTTTGCTGTGCTTTTGCCAGCTTAAGTCTTTTCTTTTTTCTAGCGAGAGGATGAGTGCTTCCATCCTCATGTGAAGCTGAACCACTAGCCATGAACATAGGCCAGGGCCTCAGCCGTTCCTTGCCACTCCGTGTCGTAAATGGCATATTGGCAAGTTTACGCTTCTCCTCAGACGCTTTTAATTTTGATTTTTGGGTCATTTTACTGATCTTTTGTGTTTTGGATTTTACATGCTCTGTACTATGACATTGGGCATCGGCCTTGGCAGACGACGTTGATGGCATTTCATCGTCTCGGCCATGACTAGTGGCAGCAGCTTCAGCACGAGGTGGAAGTGGATCTTGATCTTTCCCTATTTTTTTAACCTCCACATTTTTGTTCTCCATATTTTAATGCGCACAACTAAAAGCCACCACAGGTATACAATGTAGATGGATGGATACTATAGTAGTATATTACTTATGGACGACGAGTGCACTGACGACACAGAGGTAGGTACAGCCGTGGCCTACTGTACTGCTATATATATATATATATATATATATATACTGTATAATAATAATAACTGACCTGGTGGACACTGTCAGCAGACTGCTAAACTAGTATGAAGAAAAAAAAAAGCCACCACAGGTATACAATGTAGATGGATGGATAGTATAGTATTATATTACTTATGGACGACGAGTGCACTGACGACACAGAGGTAGGTACAGCCGTGGCCTACCGTACTGCTTATATATATAATATACGGTATAATAATAATAACGGACCTGGTGGACACTGTCAGCAGACTGCTAAACTAGTATGAAGAAAAAAAAAGCCACCACAGGTATACAATGTAGATGGATGGATACTATAGTAGTATATTACTTATGGACGACGAGTGCACTGACGACACAGAGGTAGGTACAGCCGTGGCCTACTGTACTGCTATATATATATATATATATATATATATACTGTATAATAATAATAACTGACCTGGTGGACACTGTCAGCAGACTGCTAAACTAGTATGAAGAAAAAAAAAAGCCACCACAGGTATACAATGTAGATGGATGGATAGTATAGTATTATATTACTTATGGACGACGAGTGCACTGACGACACAGAGGTAGGTACAGCCGTGGCCTACCGTACTGCTTATATATATAATATACGGTATAATAATAATAACGGACCTGGTGGACACTGTCAGCAGACTGCTAAACTAGTATGAAGAAAAAAAAAGCCACCACAGGTATACAATGTAGATGGATGGATACTATAGTATTATATTACTTATGGACGACGAGTGCACTGACGACACAGAGGTAGGTACAGCCGTGGCCTACCGTACTGCTTATATATATAATATACTGTATAATAATAATAACGGACCTGGTGGACACTGTCAGCAGACTGCTAAACTAGTATGAAGAAAAAAAAAGCCACCACAGGTATACAATGTAGATGGATGGATAGTATAGTATTATATTACTTATGGACGACGAGTGCACTGACGACACAGAGGTAGGTACAGCCGTGGCCTACCGTACTGCTATATATATATATATATATATATATAATATACTGTATAATAATAACGGACCTGGTGGACACTGTCAGCAGACTGCTAAACTAGTATGAAGAAAAAAAATAAGAATTTACTTACCGATAATTCTATTTCTCATAGTCCGTAGTGGATGCTGGGGACTCCGTCAGGACCATGGGGAATAGCGGCTCCGCAGGAGACAGGGCACATCTAAAGAAAGCTTTTAGGATCACATGGTGTGTACTGGCTCCTCCCCCCATGACCCTCCTCCAAGCCTCAGTTAGGTACTGTGCCCGGACGAGCGTACACAATAAGGAAGGATCTTGAATCCCGGGTAAGACTCATACCAGCCACACCAATCACACTGTACAACTTGTGATCTGAACCCAGTTAACAGTATGATAACAAACGAAGTAGCCTCTGAAATGATGGCTCACAACAATAATAATAACCCGATTTTTGTAACAATAACTATGTACAAGTATTGCAGACAATCCGCACTTGGGATGGGCGCCCAGCATCCACTACGGACTATGAGAAATAGAATTATCGGTAAGTAAATTCTTATTTTCTCTAACGTCCTAGTGGATGCTGGGGACTCCGTCAGGACCATGGGGATTATACCAAAGCTCCCAAACGGGCGGGAGAGTGCGGATGACTCTGCAGCACCGAATGAGAGAACTCCAGGTCCTCCTTAGCCAGAGTATCAAATTTGTAAAATTTTACAAACGTGTTCTCCCCTGACCACGTAGCTGCTCGGCAAAGTTGTAATGCCGAGACCCCTCGGGCAGCCGCCCAAGATGAGCCCACCTTCCTTGTGGAGTGGGCCTTTACAGATTTAGGCTGTGGCAGGCCTGCCACAGAATGTGCAAGTTGGATTGTGCTACAGATCCAACGCGCAATCGTCTGCTTAGACGCAGGAGCACCCATCTTGTTGGGTGCATACAATATAAACAACGAGTCAGATTTTCTGACTCCAGCTGTCCTTGAAATATATATTTTTAATGCTCTGACAACGTCCAGTAACTTGGAGTCCTCCAAGTCGCTAGTAGCCGCAGGCACCACAATAGGCTGGTTCAAGTGAAAAGCCGAAACCACCTTAGGGAGAAAATGAGGACGTGTCCGCAGTTCTGCCCTGTCCGAATGGAAAATCAGATATGGGCTTTTGTACGATAAAGCCGCCAACTCTGAAACTCTCCTGGCTGAAGCCAGGGCCAGTAGCATGGTTACTTTCCATGTAAGATACTTCAAATCTACAGATTTGAGAGGCTCAAACCAATGAGATTTGAGAAAATCCAAAACTACGTTTAGATCCCACGGTGCCACTGGGGGCACAATCGGGGGCTGTATATGTAGTACACCCTTGACAAAAGTTTGTACTTCAGGCACTGAAGCCAATTCCTTCTGGAAGAAGATTGATAAGGCCGAAATTTGAACTTTAATAGACCCCAATTTGAGGCCCATAGACAATCCTGCCTGCAGGAAATGTAAGAATCGACCCAATTGAAATTCTTCCGTTGGGGCCTTCTTGGCTTCACACCACGCAACATATTTTCTCCAAATGCGGTGATAATGTTGTGCGGTCACTTCCTTCCTAGCCTTAATCAAGGTAGGAATAACTTCCTCTGGAATGCCCTTTTCTTTTAGAATCCGGTGTTCAACCGCCATGCCGTCAAACGCAGTCGCGGTAAGTCTTGGAACATACAAGGTCCCTGCTGAAGCAGATCCCTTCTTAGAGGTAGAGGCCACGGATCCTCCGTGAGCATCTCTTGAAGTTCCGGATACCAAGTTCTTCTTGGCCAATCCGGAGCCACTAGTATTGTTCTTACTCCCCTTTTCCGAATAATTCTCAGTACCTTTGGTATGAGAGGCAGAGGAGGAAACACATACACTGACTGGTACACCCATGGTGTTACCAGAGCGTCCACAGCTATTGCCTGAGGGTCTCTTGACCTGGCGCAATATCTGTCCAGTTTTTTGTTGAGGCGAGACGCCATCATATCCACCTTTGGTTTTTCCCAACGGTTCACAATCATGTGGAAAACTTCCGGATGAAGTCCCCACTCTCCCGGGTGAAGGTCGTGTCTGCTGAGGAAGTCTGCTTCCCAGTTGTCCACTCCCGGGATGAACACTGCTGACAGTGCTATGACATGATTTTTCGCCCAGCGAAGAATCCTTGCAGCTTCTGTCATTGCTCTTCTGCTTCTCGTGCCGCCTTGTCTGTTTACGTGGGCGACTGCCGTGATGTTGTCCGACTGGATCAACACCGGCTGACCCTGAAGCAGCGGTTTTGCCAAGCTTAGAGCATTGTATATCGCTCTTAGCTCCAGTATATTTATGTGAAGAGACGTCTCCAGGTCTGACCATACACCCTGGAAGTTTCTTCCCTGTGTGACTGCTCCCCAGCCCCGTAGGCTGGCATCCGTAGTCACCAGGACCCAGTCCTGTATGCCGAACCTGCGGCCCTCTAACAGATGGGCACTCTGCAACCACCACAGGAGAGACAACCTTGTTCTTGGTGACAGTGTTATCCGCTGATGCATGTGCAGATGCGATCCGGACCATTTGTCCAGCAGATCCCACTGAAATGTTCGTGCATGGAATCTGCCGAATGGAATTGCTTCGTAAGAAGCCACCATCTTTCCCAGGACTCTTGTGCATTGATGTACTGACACAGTTCCTGGTTTTAGGAGGTTCCTGACCAGTTCGGATAACTCCCTTGCTTTCTCCTCCGGGAGAAACACCTTTTTCTGAACCGTGTCCAGAATCATTCCCAGGAACAGCAGACGTGTTGTCAGGGTCAATTGAGATTTTGGAAGATTCAGAATCCACCCGTGTTGCTGAAGCACTACTTGGGTTAGTGCTACACCGACTTCCAGCTGTTCTCTGGACTTTGCCCTTATCAGGAGATCGTCCAAGTAAGGGATAATTAATACGCCTTTTCTTCGTAGAAGAACCATCATTTCGGTCATTACCTTGGTAAAGACCCGAGGGGCCGTGGACAAACCAAACGGCAGCGTTTGAAACTGATAATGACAGTCTTGTATCACGAACCTGAGATACCCTTGGTGTGAGGGGTAAATTGGGACATGCAGATAAGCATCTTTTATGTCAAGGGACACCATGAAGTCCCCTTCTTCCAGATTCGCTATCACTGCTCTGAGTGACTCCATCTTGAACTTGAATTTCTGTATGTACAGGTTCAAGGATTTCAGATTTAGAATAGGTCTTACCGAACCGTCCGGCTTCGGTACCACAAATAGCGTGGAATAATACCCCTTTCCCTGTTGTAGGAGGGGTACCTTGACTATCACCTGCTGAGAATACAGCTTGTGAATGGCTTCCAATACCGTCGTCCTTTCTGAGGGAGACGTTGGTAAAGCAGACTTTAGGAACCGGCGAGGGGGAGACCTTTCGAACTCCAACATGTAACCCTGAGATACTATCTGCAGGATCCACGGGTCCACCTGTGAGCGAGCCCACTGATTGCTGAAAATCTTTAGTCGACCCCCCACCGCTCCTGAGTCCGCTTGTAAAGCCCCAGCGTCATGCTGATGGCTTTGTAGAACCCGGGGCGGGCTTCTGGTCCTGGGCAGGGGCTGCTTGCTGCCCTCTCTTACCCTTTCCTCTGCCTCGCGGCAGATAAGACTGTCCTTTTGCTCGCTTGTTTTTATAGGAGCGAAAGGACTGCGGCTGAAAAGACGGTGTCTTTTTCTGTTGGGAGGGGGTCTGAGGTAAAAAAGTGGATTTGCCGGCAGTTGCCGTGGCCACCAGATCCGATAGACCGACCCCAAATAATTCCTCTCCTTTATATGGCAACACTTCCATATGCCTTTTGGAATCCGCATCACCTGACCACTGTCGCGTCCATAAACTTCTTCTGGCAGATATGGACATCGCACTTACTCTTGATGCTAGAGTACAAATATCCCTCTGAGCATCTCGCATATAAAGAAACGCATCCTTTAATTGCTCTAGAGTCAATAAAATACTGTCCCTATCCAGGGTATCAATATTTTCAGTCAGGGAATCCAACCACACTACCCCAGCACTGCACATCCAGGCTGAGGCTATTGCCGGTCGCAGTATAACACCAGTATGAGTGTATATACTTTTCAGGTTAGTTTCCAGCCTCCTATCCGCTGGATCCTTGAGGGCGGCCGTATCAGGAGACGGCAACGCCACTTGCTTTGATAAACGTGTGAGCGCCTTATCCACCCTAGGGGGTGTTTCCCAGCGCGTCCTAACCTCTGGTGGGAAAGGGTATAATGCCAATAACTTCTTAGAAATTAGCAGTTTTCTATCTGGGTTAACCCACGCTTCATCACACACGTCATTCAATTCCTCTGATTCTGGAAAAGCTACAGGTAGTTTTTTCACCCCCCACATAATACCCCTTTTTGAGGTACCAGCAGTATCAGAGATCTGCAAAGCCTCCTTCATTGCCGTGATCATATAACGTGTGGCCCTGTTGGAAAATACGTTTGTTTCTTCACCGTCGACACTAGATTCATCTGTGTCGGTACCCGTGTCGACTGACTAAGGTAAGGGACGTTTTACAGCCCCTGACGGTGTCTGAGACGCCTGAGCCGGTACTGACTGGTTTTCCGGCCGTCTCATTTCGTCTACTGACTTTTGTAATGTACTAACATTATCACGTAATTCCATAACTAAAGCCATCCATTCCGGTGTCGACTCCCTAGGGGGTGACATCACCATTACCGGCAATTGCTCTGCCTCCACACCAACATCGTCCTCATACATGTCGACACACACGTACCGACACACAGCAGCCACACAGGGAATGCTCTAATCGAAGACAGGACCCCCTTAGCCCTTTGGGGAGACAGAGGGAGAGTTTGCCAGCACACACCAAAAGCGCTATAAATGTATATAAACAACCCTAAAAGGTGTTGTTTTTGTTATAAGCGCTTTTAATATATAAATATCGCCAATTTATGCCCCCCTTCTCTTTGTTACCCTGTTTCTGTAGTGCAGTGCAGGGGAGAGTCCTGGGAGCCTTCCTCACAGCGGAGCTGAGCAGGAAAATGGCGCTGAGTGCTGAGGAGAATAAGCTCCGCCCCTTTTCCGGCGGGCTTTTCTCCCGGGTTTTGAGAAATCTGGCCTGGGTTAAATACATACATATAGCCTTAATGGCTATATGTGATGTATTCTTTGCCACTAAAGGTATTTAATATTGCTGCCCAGGGCGCCCCCAGCAGCGCCCTGCACCCTCCGTGACTGGTCAGTGAGAAGTGTGTAGCAACAATGGCGCACAGCTGCCGTGCTGTGCGCTACCTTCATGAAGACTGAAGAGTCTTCTGCCGCCTGTTTCCGGACCTCCGATCTTCAGCATCTGTAAGGGGGGTCGGCGGCGCGGCTCCGGGACGAACCCCAGGATGACCTGTGTTCCGACTCCCTCTGAAGCTATGTCCAGTAGCCTAAGACTCCAATCCATCCTGCACGCAGGTGAGTTGAAAATCTCTCCCCTAAGTCCCTCGATGCAGTGAGCCTGTTGCCAGCAGGACTCACTGAGATTTAAAACCTAAAAAAACTTTTTCTAAGCAGCTCTTTAAGAGAGCCACCTAGATTGCACCCTGCTCGGACGGGCACAAAAACCTAACTGAGGCTTGGAGGAGGGTCATCGGGGGAGGAGCCAGTACACACCATGTGATCCTAAAAGCTTTCTTTAGATGTGCCCTGTCTCCTGCGGAGCCGCTATTCCCCATGGTCCTGACGGAGTCCCCAGCATCCACTAGGACGTTAGAGAAAAAGCCACCACAGGTATACAATGTAGATGGATGGATACTATAGTATAGTATTATATTACTTATGGACGACGAGTGCACTGACGACACAGAGGTAGGTACAGCCGTGGCCTACCGTACTGCTATATATATATATATATATAATATACTGTATAATAATTAGAGATGAGCGGGTTCGGTTCCTCGGAATCCGAACCCGCCCGAACTTCAGCTTTTTTTACACGGATCCGAGCGACTCGGATCTTCCCGCCTTGCTCGGTTAACCCGAGCGCGCCCGAACGTCATCATGACGCTGTCGGATTCTCGCGAGGCTCGGATTCTATCGCGAGACTCGGATTCTATATAAGGAGCCGCGCGTCGCCGCCATTTTCACACGTGCATTGAGATTGATAGGGAGAGGACGTGGCTGGCGTCCTCTCCATTTAGATTAGAAGAGAGAGAGTGAGATTGAGACAGAGACACTTGATTTACTGGAGCTTAGGAGTACTAGAGAGTGCAGAGTTTACTAGTGACTGACCACTGACCAGTGACCACCAGTGCAGTTTTATTTAATATAATCCGTTCTCTGCCTGAAAAAAACGATACACAGTGACTCAGTCACATACCATATCTGTGCTCAGCCCAGTGTGCTGCATCATCTATGTATAATATCTGACTGTGCTCACACAGCTTAATTGTGGGGGAGACTGGGGAGCAGTTATAGGTTATAGCAGGAGCCAGGAGTACATACATATTATTAAAATTAAACAGTGCACACTTTTGCTGCAGGAGTGCCACTGCCAGTGTGACTGACCAGTGACCTGACCACACTGACCACCAGTATAGTATACTATATTGTGCCTGAAAAAGTTAAACACTCGTCGTGTGACTTGTGTGGTGTTTTTTTATTCTATAAAAAACTCATTCTGCTGACAGACAGTGTCCAGCAGGTCCGTCATTATATAATATATACCTGTCCGGCTGCAGTAGTGATATATATATATTTTTTATATCATTATTTATCATCCAGTCGCAGCAGACACAGTACGGTAGTTCACGGCTGTAGCTACCTCTGTGTCGGCACTCGGCAGTCCATCCATAATTGTATACCACCTACCCGTTGTTGTTTTTTTTCTTTCTTCTTTATACATACTACATCTCATTATCATCCAGTCTATATTAGCAGCAGACACAGTACAGTACGGTAGTCCACGGCTGTAGCTACCTCTGTGTCGGCACTCGGCAGTCCATCCATAATTGTATACCACCTACCCGTGGTTTTTTTTTTCTTCTTTATACATACTACATCTCATTATCATCCAGTCTATATTAGCAGCAGACACAGTACAGTACGGTAGTCCATGGCTGTAGCTACCTCTGTGTCGGCACTCGGCAGTCCATCCATAATTGTATACCACCTACCCGTGGTTTTTTTTTCTTTCTTCTTTATACATACTACATCTCATTATCAACCAGTCTATATTAGCAGCAGACACAGTACAGTACGGTAGTCCACGGCTGTAGCTACCTCTGTGTCGGCACTCGGCAGTCCGTCCATAATTGTATACCACCTACCCGTGGTTTTTTTTTCTTTCTTCTTTATACATACTACATCTCATTATCATCCAGTCTATATTAGCAGCAGACACAGTACAGTACGGTAGTCCACGGCTGTAGCTACCTCTGTGTCGGCACTCGGCAGTCCATCCATAATTGTATACCACCTACCCGTGGTTTTTTTTTCTTTCTTCTTTATACATACTACATCTCATTATCATCCAGTCTATATTAGCAGCAGACACAGTACAGCACGGTAGTCCACGGCTGTAGCTACCTCTGTGTCGGCACTCGGCAGTCCATCCATAATTGTATACCACCTACCCGTGGTTTTTTTTTCTTTCTTCTTTATACATACTACATCTCATTATCAACCAGTCTATATTAGCAGCAGACACAGTACAGTACGGTAGTCCACGGCTGTAGCTACCTCTGTGTCGGCACTCGGCAGTCCGTCCATAATTGTATACCACCTACCCGTGGTTTTTTTTTCTTTCTTCTTTATACATACTACATCTCATTATCATCCAGTCTATATTAGCAGCAGACACAGTACAGTACGGTAGTCCACGGCTGTAGCTACCTCTGTGTCGGCACTCGGCAGTCCATCCATAATTGTATACCACCTACCCGTGGTTTTTTTTTTCTTCTTTATACATACTACATCTCATTATCATCCAGTCTATATTAGCAGCAGACACAGTACAGTACGGTAGTCCACGGCTGTAGCTACCTCTGTGTCGGCACTCGGCAGTCCGTCCATAATTGTATACCACCTACCCGTGGTTTTTTTTTCTTTCTTCTTTATACATACTACATCTCATTATCAACCAGTCTATATTAGCAGCAGACACAGTACAGTACGGTAGTCCACGGCTGTAGCTACCTCTGTGTCGGCACTCGGCAGTCCGTCCATAATTGTATACCACCTACCCGTGGTTTTTTTTTCTTTCTTCTTTATACATACTACATCTCATTATCATCCAGTCTATATTAGCAGCAGACACAGTACAGTACGGTAGTCCATGGCTGTAGCTACCTCTGTGTCGGCACTCGGCAGTCCATCCATAATTGTATACCACCTACCCGTGGTTTTTTTTTTCTTCTTTATACATACTACATCTCATTATCATCCAGTCTATATTAGCAGCAGACACAGTACAGTACGGTAGTCCACGGCTGTAGCTACCTCTGTGTCGGCACTCGGCAGTCCATCCATAATTGTATACCACCTACCCGTGGTTTTTTTTTCTTTCTTCTTTATACATACTACATCTCATTATCATCCAGTCTATATTAGCAGCAGACACAGTACAGTACGGTAGTCCACGGCTGTAGCTACCTCTGTGTCGGCACTCGGCAGTCCATCCATAATTGTATACTAGTATCCATCCATCTCCATTGTTTACCTGAGGTGCCTTTTAGTTGTGCCTATTAAAATATGGAGAACAAAAATGTTGAGGTTCCAAAATTAGGGAAAGATCAAGATCCACTTCCACCTCGTGCTGAAGCTGCTGCCACTAGTCATGGCCGAGACGATGAAATGCCAGCAACGTCGTCTGCCAAGGCCGATGCCCAATGTCATAGTACAGAGCATGTCAAATCCAAAACACCAAATATCAGTAAAAAAAGGACTCCAAAACCTAAAATAAAATTGTCGGAGGAGAAGCGTAAACTTGCCAATATGCCATTTACCACACGGAGTGGCAAGGAACGGCTGAGGCCCTGGCCTATGTTCATGGCTAGTGGTTCAGCTTCACATGAGGATGGAAGCACTCAGCCTCTCGCTAGAAAACTGAAAAGACTCAAGCTGGCAAAAGCACCGCAAAGAACTGTGCGTTCTTCGAAATCCCAAATCCACAAGGAGAGTCCAATTGTGTCGGTTGCGATGCCTGACCTTCCCAACACTGGACGTGAAGAGCATGCGCCTTCCACCATTTGCACGCCCCCTGCAAGTGCTGGAAGGAGCACCCGCAGTCCAGTTCCTGATAGTCAGATTGAAGATGTCAGTGTTGAAGTACACCAGGATGAGGAGGATATGGGTGTTGCTGGCGCTGGGGAGGAAATTGACAAGGAGGATTCTGATGGTGAGGTGGTTTGTTTAAGTCAGGCACCCGGGGAGACACCTGTTGTCCGTGGGAGGAATATGGCCGTTGACATGCCTGGTGAAAATACCAAAAAAATCAGCTCTTCGGTGTGGAAGTATTTCACCAGAAATGCGGACAACATTTGTCAAGCCGTGTGTTCCCTTTGTCAAGCTGTAATAAGTAGGGGTAAGGACGTTAACCACCTCGGAACATCCTCCCTTATACGTCACCTGCAGCGCATTCATAATAAGTCAGTGACAAGTTCAAAAACTTTGGCCGACAGCGGAAGCAGTCCACTGACCAGTAAATCCCTTCCTCTTGTAACCAAGCTCACGCAAACCACCCCACCAACTCCCTCAGTGTCAATTTCCTCCTTCCCCAGGAATGCCAATAGTCCTGCAGGCCATGTCACTGGCAATTCTGACGAGTCCTCTCCTGCCTGGGATTCCTCCGATGCATCCTTGCGTGTAACGCCTACTGCTGCTGGCGCTGCTGTTGTTGCTGCTGGGAGTCGATGGTCATCCCAGAGGGGAAGTCGTAAGCCCACTTGTACTACTTCCAGTAAGCAATTGACTGTCCAACAGTCCTTTGCGAGGAAGATGAAATATCACAGCAGTCATCCTGCTGCAAAGCGGATAACTGAGGCCTTGACAACTATGTTGGTGTTAGACGTGCGTCCGGTATCCGCCGTTAGTTCACAGGGAACTAGACAATTTATTGAGGCAGTGTGCCCCCGTTACCAAATACCATCTAGGTTCCACTTCTCTAGGCAGGCGATACCGAGAATGTACACGGACGTCAGAAAAAGACTCACCAGTGTCCTAAAAAATGCAGTTGTACCCAATGTCCACTTAACCACGGACATGTGGACAAGTGGAGCAGGGCAGGGTCAGGACTATATGACTGTGACAGCCCACTGGGTAGATGTATGGACTCCCGCCGCAAGAACAGCAGCGGCGGCACCAGTAGCAGCATCTCGCAAACGCCAACTCTTTCCTAGGCAGGCTACGCTTTGTATCACCGCTTTCCAGAATACGCACACAGCTGAAAACCTCTTACGGCAACTGAGGAAGATCATCGCGGAATGGCTTACCCCAATTAGACTCTCCTGTGGATTTGTGGCATCGGACAACGCCAGCAATATTGTGTGTGCATTAAATATGGGCAAATTCCAGCACGTCCCATGTTTTGCACATACCTTGAATTTGGTGGTGCAGAATTTTTTAAAAAACGACAGGGGCGTGCAAGAGATGCTGTCGGTGGCCAGAAGAATTGCGGGACACTTTCGGCGTACAGGCACCACGTACAGAAGACTGGAGCACCACCAAAAACTACTGAACCTGCCCTGCCATCATCTGAAGCAAGAAGTGGTAACGAGGTGGAATTCAACCCTCTATATGCTTCAGAGGTTGGAGGAGCAGCAAAAGGCCATTCAAGCCTATACAATTGAGCACGATATAGGAGGTGGAATGCACCTGTCTCAAGTGCAGTGGAGAATGATTTCAACGTTGTGCAAGGTTCTGATGCCCTTTGAACTTGCCACACGTGAAGTCAGTTCAGACACTGCCAGCCTGAGTCAGGTCATTCCCCTCATCAGGCTTTTGCAGAAGAAGCTGGAGACATTGAAGGAGGAGCTAACACGGAGCGATTCCGCTAGGCATGTGGGACTTGTGGATGGAGCCCTTAATTCGCTTAACAAGGATTCACGGGTGGTCAATCTGTTGAAATCAGAGCACTACATTTTGGCCACCGTGCTCGATCCTAGATTTAAAACCTACCTTGGATCTCTCTTTCCGGCAGACACAAGTCTGCTGGGGTTGAAAGACCTGCTGGTGCGAAAATTGTCAAGTCAAGCGGAACGCGACCTGTCAACATCTCCTCCTTCACATTCTCCCGCAACTGGGGGTGCGAGGAAAAGGCTCAGAATTCCGAGCCCACCCGCTGGCGGTGATGCAGGGCAGTCTGGAGCGACTGCTGATGCTGACATCTGGTCCGGACTGAAGGACCTGACAACGATTACGGACATGTCGTCTACTGTCACTGCATATGATTCTCTCAACATTGAAAGAATGGTGGAGGATTATATGAGTGACCGCATCCAAGTAGGCACGTCACACAGTCCGTACTTATACTGGCAGGAAAAAGAGGCAATTTGGAGGCCCTTGCACAAACTGGCTTTATTCTACCTAAGTTGCCCTCCCACAAGTGTGTACTCCAAAAGAGTGTTTAGTGCCGCCGCTCACCTTGTCAGCAATCGGCGTACGAGGTTACATCCAGAAAATGTGGAGAAGATGATGTTCATTAAAATGAATTATAATCAATTCCTCCGCGGAGACATTGACCTGCAGCAATTGCCTCCACAAAGTACACAGGGAGCTGAGATGGTGGATTCCAGTGGGGACGAATTGATAATCTGAGAGGAGGGGGATGTACACGGTGATATATCGGAGGATGATGATGAGGTGGACATCTTGCCTCTGTAGAGCCAGTTTGTGCAAGGAGAGATTAATTGCTTCTTTTTTGGGGGGGGTCCAAACCAACCCGTCATATCAGTCAGAGTCGTGTGGCAGACCCTGTCACTGAAATGATGGGTTGGTTAAAGTGTGCATGTCCTGTTTTGTTTATACAACATAAGGGTGGGTGGGAGGGCCCAAGGACAATTCCATCTTGCACCTCTTTTTTCTTTTATTTTTCTTTGCGTCATGTGCTGTTTGGGGAGGGTTTTTTGGAAGGGACATCCTGCGTGACACTGCAGTGCCACTCCTAGATGGGCCCGGTGTTTGTGTCGGCCACTAGGGTCGCTTATCTTACTCACACAGTCAGCTACCTCATTGCGCCTCTTTTTTTCTTTGCGTCATGTGCTGTTTGGGGAGGGTTTTTTGGAAGGGACATCCTGCGTGACACTGCAGTGCCACTCCTAGATGGGCCCGGTGTTTGTGTCGGCCACTAGGGTCGCTTATCTTACTCACACAGCTACCTCATTGCGCCTCTTTTTTTCTTTGCGTCATGTGCTGTTTGGGGAGGGTTTTTTGGAAGGGACATCCTGCGTGACACTGCAGTGCCACTCCTAGATGGGCCCGGTGTTTGTGTCGGCCACTAGGGTCGCTTATCTTACTCACACAGCGACCTCGGTGCAAATTTTAGGACTAAAAATAATATTGTGAGGTGTGAGGTATTCAGAATAGACTGAAAATGAGTGGAAATTATGGTTTTTGAGGTTAATAATACTTTGGGATCAAAATGACCCCCAAATTCTATGATTTAAGCTGTTTTTTAGGGTTTTTTGAAAAAAACACCCGAATCCAAAACACACCCGAATCCGACAAAAAAAATTCGGTGAGGTTTTGCCAAAACGCGGTCGAACCCAAAACACGGCCTCGGAACCGAACCCAAAACCAAAACACAAAACCCGAAAAATTTCCGGCGCTCATCTCTAATAATAATAACGGACCTGGTGGACACTGTCAGCAGACTGCTAAACTAGTATGAAGAAAAAAAAAGCCACCACAGGTATACAATGTAGATGGATGGATACTATAGTATAGTATTATATTACTTATGGACGACGAGTGCACTGACGACACAGAGGTAGGTACAGCCGTGGCCTACCGTACTTATATATATAATATACTGTATAATAATAATAACGGACCTGGTGGACACTGTCAGCAGACTGCTAAACTAGTATGGAAAAAAAAAGCCACCACAGGTATACAATGTAGATGGATGGATAGTATAGTATTATATTACTTATGGACGACGAGTGCACTGACGACACAGAGGTAGGTACAGCCGTGGCCTACCGTACTGCTATATATATATATATATATATAATATACTGTATAATAATAACGAACCTGGTGGACACTGTCAGCAGACTGCTAAACTAGTATGAAGAAAAAAAAAGCCACCACAGGTATACAATGTAGATGGATGGATACTATAGTATTATATTACTTATGGACGACGAGTGCACTGACGACACAGAGGTAGGTACAGCCGTGGCCTACCGTACTGCTTATATATATAATATACTGTATAATAATAATAACGGACCTGGTGGACACTGTCAGCAGACTGCTAAACTATTATTAAGAAAAAAAAAGCCACCACAGGTATACAATGTAGATGGATGGATAGTATAGTATTATATTACTTATGGACGACGAGTGCACTGACAACACAGAGGTAGGTACAGCCGTGGCCTACCGTACTGCTTATATATATAATATACTGTATAATAATAATAACGGACCTGGTGGACACTGTCAGCAGACTGCTAAACTAGTATGAAGAAAAAAAAAGCCACCACAGGTATACAATGTAGATGGATGGATAGTATAGTATTATATTACTTATGGACGACGAGTGCACTGACGACACAGAGGTAGGTACAGCCGTGGCCTACCGTACTGCTATATATATATATATATAATATACTGTATAATATTAACGGACCTGGTGGACACTGTCAGCAGACTGCTAAACTAGTATGAAGAAAAAAAAAGCCACCACAGGAGTGTTTTTTTGCAGGCAGACAAACGTATACTGGACTGGTGGTCACTGTCAGCAAAACTGTGCACTGTACTCCTGCTATAACTGCTCCCCAGTCCCCACAATTAGGCAGTGTGAGCAGTGCACTCAGCACAGATATATGCAGCAGTGCAGCACACTGAGTGAGCACAGATATGGTGGAGCGTTTTTTTTCAGGCAGAGAAACAACGGATTAAACTCACTGGTGGTATAATCAAAACCCTGCACTGTACTCCCTAACAGCTGCTCCCCGTCCCCAATCCTCCCCACAATTATAACTAAGTCACTCAGTCTTTACTCTTTTCTACTATAACGGAGAGGACGCCAGCCACGTCCTCTCCCTATCAATCTCAATGCACGTGTGAAAATGGCGGCGACGCGCGGCTCCTTATATAGAATCCGAATCTCGCGAGAATCCGACAGCGGGATGATGACGTTCGGGCGCGCTCGGGTTAACCGAGCAAGGCGGGAGGATCCGAGTCGCTCGGATCACTACTTGTGATATTGCAGTTTTGTATAAAGAGACATGTTAGTTTATCAACATAACTATTACATACTTTATCAATATGTTTTCCCTATATCAGGCATTCCCAACCGCGGTCCTCAAGGCACACCAACAGTGCAGGTTTTAGTGATATCCAGGCTGCTGCACAGATGGTTAAATCAAAATAACTGAGCTACTAATTAAGTCATCTGTGCTGAAGCCTGGATATCACTAAAACCTGCACTGTTAGTGTGCCTCGGACCGTAGTTGGGAATGCCTGCCCTATATGATCCAATCTGGTTGCTTTATTGCAAAGTAAATAATAGAAGTAAAATGCTAAATTTGTGTAATTACTGTCTTTTATCCGCAAAAAAGGCTTGAAAACGCCTAATGGACAGCACACACTGCGTCCTGCTGGAACGCCATATTCTGTGGTCAGATGTAATTACTGTCATGCCCACTGATATCAGAACATTCACGGTACATGGAGTGTAGCTAATGTGACCAACACAGCTAGAAGCAACTGAGTCAAATAATGACATCATTTAAATATTTTATTTTGTTTTAAAAGGTGAATACATGTTTTTTTTGTTTTTTTTTTAATCTAAAGCCCATTCTCTAACATTCAATAATAACATCCTTCCTTTAAGATAGATGTTAAAGATTTCCTATGAAAATATGTTTGTATGAAAGATTTCCACACCTGTTAGATTGGCAGCTCAACCAGACAGGACTATCTTCAACTTCTGTTTCAAGAGTGACAAGGAGGCCATTTGCCAAAGTTGAAAGGCAATACTCACCACCAGGTAACCTGGGTCTGGTCCAGGTTTTGCAACCTGCTGAGGATGACAGTCAGGTAATCAGCAGCACCTGTGGGTTTGTCTTAAACCTCTGCTGGGAGCAGAGTTTTGGGCTCCTGATGCTGGACAAACTAGCCAGGCATTATGCTGTGGAGATGGAAGGTGTCAAGGTGTCGGGAGGGGATGCAGTCAATTTACCTCCAATCAAAATCCCGACAGCAATTGACCGACGGTCAAAATCCCCACAAGGTCAAAATCCCGACATGGACAAAATACAGACATTTAAAATACAGACAAGGTCAAAATACCGACATGTAAAATGCCGACAGGTCAAAATGCCGACATGAGTTTTTCACGATTTTTTCATTGAAACCGACTTGTTCATACCTTACCATTCCAGTGGACCTGGAGGGGGAATATAATAGTGTGCCGAGCGCAGCGAGGCACCGTGCCCGAAGCATGGCGAGCACAACGAGCCATGCGAGGGGACGCGGTACACTTATATGGTGTCCATGTCAACCTATGTCGACATACACACACAAAAAACAATGAAAAACGCATGTCGGAATTTTGACCTGTCTGCATTTTACATGTCTGTATTTTGACCTTGTCGGTATTTTGTCCATGTTGGGATTTTGACCATGTTGGGATTTTGAGCGTCGGTCAATTGCTGTCGGGATTTCGACCGTCGGGATTTTGATTGGAGGTATTTCATACCGATCCCGTCGGGAGTATGGGTGTTCCTCTAAACTGATGTACTGTGCTGTGACTAAGGATATTAACTCACTGCTTTGTTTGCTCACACTTTTACTGTGAAGTGGTTACTGAAGCCGTCCTATATAATAAAAAGCTAATGCTGCTCCTCACCTCTATTGGGGGAATTAAAGGGTTTTGTGCACCGGCAGCCACTAGATGGCGCCTGAAGGAGCAATCCAAGTGTTGCTCTGTTTGGGCTTGCACAATCGCCGGCACTGACATTACTATTTTGTTGTTTCGTCATTTTGATGGGCTGGTAACTAGTGGTGAAAACAACCTATTGCTCTTACCATATCTGCTGGGTGGTGTTCTTCCAAGTTGTCATACAAGTCACTGCATTTCATTCAGAATGATCGGGTGGGCAGCAGAGCCAGATTAAAGTAGGGGCGCAGGGGACACTGTACCCCCTCTGTCAGCCCTCCCCCCAGCTGGAGCTGACATCACCAGCTCTCCGTCTTGTGCAGCAGCATATGGAAGAAACTGGGCAGCCAGAATGCGAGCAGGACACTGTGCAGTGCAGACAAAGATTCAGGACTATCAGGTTTCATGAGCTGCCGACAGAGCTTCCCGACCAGAAGAGAGTTAGGAGGGGGAGGGCTAGATTGATGTGTATGCGTTCTGTGTATCCTGTTATCTGATAAGAGAATTCAGGGCTGGAGCAAGAGACACTCAAGAGTCCTCCTAAGTCCTGTCTCAGTGTGTAAGTACTACAGAATCTGTGTATATTAAGGTTAAGTGTCTTTGTTCCACTGCAACAAAACTTTATAAAATAGTTGTCTCTCAATTATGTGGAGTTATAAACAGTACCCAGGCACTATTAAACCATTAGTTTAAATCTAATATACACCATTAAATTAGAGATGAGCGGGTCCGGTTTTACTCGGATTTACCCGAATCTCCTTATTGGCTCTCGGATGTCACGTGTTTTGGTTAGCCAATAAGGAAAATCCGGAAAATCTGATTTTGCGTTAATTGTGGCGTTAAGAACCGAGTAAATCCGAACCCGTTCATCTAGTTTAAATGTAATATACATAATCTAAATCCCACCCCCTGAGCACACTGCTGCACTTGCACTGTGTAGTCCCATAGCAGGATGACAAGTGGCTGCAGTGCTGACAAAATGCAGAGGGTCAGAGGAGTGAAGGTGGGACCCCCTGTTTTATGTGCCCCGGGCCCCCCCAAAGCTTAATCAGATTCTGGTGGGCAGTGTTGTGCCCTAGGGGCAGCACAGCCACTGCCCCACCCATGTTAGTGCTATCTACCTGCCGATGTTGTGTTGGAGCACCTGCCGCAATGGAGTATAAACAAACGGATGCTCAGCTGTCCTTGACCCCGGATCAGAACACAATAGGCATCATTAGGTCTTAACGTCTGCCATCTCATCACCCAATATTCTATATTGTCTGATAGCAAAGGCAATAGTCAATGTCATAGGCATACAAATTAGGAATATAGTCAATATGAACATACATTGTATTCTCCTTATAATGGTAAATTAGTTCACATGACCTCCACAATTTTTCCAATTATTAACTAGTCTTGTTGGGATAGTTTTAACCGGGCAGTGGATTATCAGGTTTGTACTGTATAAGAAAGGTTAAGATGTGTGAGCAGAAAAATGGTCTATCCAGGTGTTAAAATAAAATATGTTTGTGTGAGAAATTGGTCCTTAGGAAATACTAATGTCAATGTTATTTAAACAATACAGGAGTTCTACATCCCACACCTCTTGTTCAATTGCTTATCCCAGTCCCAGGTCACAGCTAATGGTGGATACTTGCTGTGCGGTTTTCTCTAGATTAAGGGGGAGATGTACTAACCAGTGATAAAAATTGAGAAGTTGCCCATGGCAACCAATCAGCACTGACGTAACATTTATAATTTGCATACTATAAAAACAAACAGAGCAGCTGAATGGTTGCCATGGGCAATTTCTCCACTTGCTCACTTCTCCACATTTATCACTGCTTAGTACATGTCCCCCTAAGTAGCAGATTAAGCATAGCGTTACATGATGCTAGTCACTTGTATACTTGTAATTCCTTTGTGACAAAAAAATACTAATCCTAAATACAGGATTAGTACAGTACACTCTTATCAACTTAGTAAACTATTAGGAAATTGAGATGTAAAAAGCATGTAAATTGGGTAAAAAGACATAAACCAGAAAGAAGTTCAATCTGGCTTGCACTATCCACCAGTTTGAGTGCTGGAGACATGTAGTGGATATGATTGCTTCCCAGCACACCTGCAACTTCAGTATAAAAAGGAGGTACAGATTGGCCTCTGTTGTGTCACTCCGTACTTTCTCTCTTACTGGCTACTGAAGGATGGAGAGGATTTTCTGAATCCCATTCTCATATTCTGGGTGATTGATGAAGTGATCTGTGACATGAGGGAACAAATGCTGAAGACTCCTGAAAAATTTGGGAGACTTCATAGCCAGGTATGCATTTGTCAGGTACAATTAGTGATGAGCGGGTTTGGTTCTTTGGAAACCGAACCGCCCCGAACTTCACCCAATTTACACGGGTCCGAGGCATACTCGGATTCTCCCGTATGGCTCGGTTAATCCGAGCGCGCCCGAACGTCATCATCCCGCTGTCGGATTCTCGCGAGATTCGTATTCTATATAAGCAGCCGCGCGTCGCCGCCATTTTCACTCGTGCATTGGAAATGTTAGGGAGAGGACGTGGCTGGCGTCCTCTCCGTTTATTAATAATATTTGTGCTACTGCAGTGCTTATTGCTTAATTGTGGGGACTGGGGAGCAGCTGTATTATATAGGAGGAGTACAGTGCAGAGTTTTGCTGACCAGTGACCACCAGTATACGTTGTCTGCCTGAAAAACACTCCATATCTGTGCTCAGTGTGCTGCATATATCTGTGCTCACACTGCTTAATTGTGGGGACTGGGGAGCAGCTGTATTATATAGGAGGAGTACAGTGCAGAGTTTTGCTGACCAGTGACCACCAGTATACGTTGTCTGCCTGAAAAACACTCCATATCTGTGCTCAGTGTGCTGCATATATCCATACCTCCCAACTTTTCCCTTCTGTAAAGAGGTACACAGGCGCGGCTAAGCCGCGTGCGCTCCCAAAAAGGGAGCGTGGCCTATGAAAAGGGGTGTGGCTTCACGATAGGACCGCAATCGCGAGCCACGCCCCCGTTTTCGTCACTGAAGGGGCATGCCCAGCGCTCTGTGAGCTGCTGGCATGCCCCCTCTCCCTCTGTCTCCAATGAATAGACGCTGTGCGCATGCGCACAGCGTCTATTCACCGCTGCTCTGCTAAGCAGGGCAGCGAGAGACAGAGCCTCCCAACTGCCCCCCCCCCCCACCGCGGGACACTGCGGCCCGCGGGTGGGACAGCGGGACAGTCCCCAAAAAACGGGACTGTCCCGCGAAAATTGGGACAGTTGGGAGGTATGATATATCTGTGATCGCACTGCTTAATTGTGGGGAATTGTGGGGACTGGGGAGCAGCTGTATTATATAGGAGGAGTACAGTGCAGAGTTTTGCTGACCAGTGACCACCAGTATACGTTGTCTGCCTGAAAAACACTCCATATCTGTGCTCAGTGTGCTGCATATATCTGTGCTCACACTGCTTAATTGTGGGGACTGGGGAGCAGCTGTATTATATAGGAGGAGTACAGTGCAGAGTTCTGCTGACCAGTGACCACCAGTATACGTTGTCTGCCTGAAAAACACTCCATATCTGTGCTCAGTGTGCTGCATATATCTGTGCTCACACTGCTTAATTGTGGGGACTGGGGAGCAGCTGTATTATATAGGAGGAGTACAGTGCAGAGTTTTGCTGACCAGTGACCACCAGTATACGTTGTCTGCCTGAAAAACACTCCATATCTGTGCTCAGTGTGCTGCATATATCTGTGCTCACACTGCTTAATTGTGGGGACTGGGGAGCAGCTGTATTATATAGGAGGAGTACAGTGCAGAGTTTTGCTGACCAGTGACCACCAGTATATGTTGTCTGCCTGAAAAACACTCCATATCTGTGCTCAGTGTGCTGCATATATCTGTGCTCACACTGCTTAATTGTGGGGACTGGGGAGCAGCTGTATTATATAGGAGGAGTACAGTGCAGAGTTTTGCTGACCAGAGACCACCAGTATACGTTGTCTGCCTGAAAAACACTCCATATCTGTGCTCAGTGTGCTGCATATATCTGTGCTCACACTGCTTAATTGTGGGGACTGGGGAGCAGCTGTATTATATAGGAGGAGTACAGTGCAGAGTTTTGCTGACCAGTGACCACCAGTATACGTTGTCTGCCTGAAAAACACTCCATATCTGTGCTCAGTGTGCTGCATATATCTGTGCTCACACTGCTTAATTGTGGGGAATGGGGAGCAGCTGTATTATATAGGAGGAGTACAGTGCAGAGTTTTGCTGACCAGTGACCACCAGTATACGTTGTCTGTCTGAAAAACACTCCATATCTGTGCTCAGTGTGCTGCATATATCTGTGCTCACACTGCTTTATTGTGGGCACTGGGGACCACCAGTATATTATATAGGAGGAGTACAGTGCAGAATTTTGCTGACAGTGACCACCAGTATATATAGCAGTACGGTACGGAAGGCCACTGCTCTACCTACCTCTGTGTCGTCAAGTATACTATCCATCCATACCTGTGGTGCATTTCAGTTGTGCGCAGTATATATAGTAGTAGGCCATTGCTATTTATACTGGCATATAATTCCACACATTAAAAAATGGAGAACAAAAATGTGGAGGTTAAAATAGGGAAAGATCAAGATCCACTTCCACCTCGTGCTGAAGCTGCTGCCACTAGTCATGGCCGAGACGATGAAATGCCATCAACGTCGTCTGCCAAGGCTGGTGCCAAATGTCATAGTAGAGAGCATGTAAAATCCAAAAAACAAAAGTTTAGTAAAATGACCCAAAAATCTAAATTGAAAGCGTCTGATGAGAAGCGTAAACTTGCCAATATGCCATTTACGACACGGTGTGGTGAGGAATGGCTGAGGCCCTGGCCTATGTTCATGGCTAGTGGTTCAGCTTCACATGAGGATGGAAGCACTCATCCTCTCGCTAGAAAAATAAAAAAACTTAAGCTGGCAAAAGCACACCAAAGAACTGTGCGTTCTTCTAAATCACAAATCCCCAAGGAGAGTCCAATTGTGTCGGTTGCGATGCCTGACCTTCCCAACACTGGACGGGAAGAGCTTGCTCCTTTCACCATTTGCACGCCCCCTGCAAGTGCTGGAAGGAGCACCCGCAGTCCTGTTCCTGATAGTCAAATTGAAGATGTCACTGTTGAAGTACACCAGGATGAGGATATGGGTGTTGCTGGCGCTGGGGAGGAAATTGACAAGGAGGATTCTGATGGTGAGGTGGTTTGTTTAAGTCAGGCACCCGGGGAGACACCTGTTGTCCGTGGGACGAATATGGCCATTGACATGCCTGGTCAAAATACAAAAAAAAAAATCACCTCTTCGGTGTGGAATTATTTCAACACAAATGCGGACAACAGGTGTCAAGCCGTGTGTTGCCTTTGTCAAGCTGTAATAAGTAGGGGTAAGGACGTTAACCACCTCGGAACATCCTCCCTTATACGTCACCTGCAGCGCATTCATCATAAGTCAGTGACAAGTTCAAAAACTTTGGATGACAGCGGAAGCAGTCCACTGACCACTAAATCCCTTCCTCTTGTAACCAAGCTCCTGCAAACCCCACCACCAACTCCCTCAGTGTCAATTTCCACCTTACACAGGAAAGCCAATAGTCCTGCAGGCCATGTCACTGGCAAGTCTGACGAGTCCTCTCTTGCCTGGGATTCCTCCGATGCATCCTTGAGTGTAATGCCTACTGCTGCTGGCGCTGCTGTTGTTGCTGCTGGGAGTCGATTGGCATCCCAGAGGGGAAGTCGGAAGACCACTTGTACTACTTCCAGTAAGCAATTGACTGTCCAACAGTATCACAGCAGTCATCCTGCTGCAAAGCGGATAACTCAGGTCTTGTCAGCCTGGGTGGTGAGAAACGTGGTTCCGGTATCCACCGTTAATTCAGAGGCAACTAGAGACTTGATTGAGGTACTGTGTCCCCAGTACCAAATACCATCTAGGTTCCATTTCTCTAGGCAGGCGATACCGAAAATGTACACAGACCTCAGAGAAAGAGTCACCAGTGTCCTAAAAAATGCAGTTGTACCCAATGTCCACTTAACCACGGACACGTGGACAAGTGGAGCAGGGCAGACTCAGTACTATATGACTGTGACAGCCCACTGGGTAGAAGTATTGCCTCCCGCAGCAAGAACAGCAGCGGCGGCACCAGTAGCAGCATCTCGCAAACGCCAACTCGTTCCTAGGCAGGCTACGCTTTGTATCACCGCTTTCCATAAGAGGCACATAGCTGACAACCTCTTACGGAAACTGAGGAACATCATCGCAGAATGGCTTACCCCAATTGGACTCTCCTGGGGATTTGTGACATCGGACAACGCCAGCAATATTGTGCGTGCATTACATCTGGGCAAATTCCAGAACGTCCCATGTTTTGCACATACATTGAATTTGGTGGTGCAGAATTATTTAAAAAACGACAGGGGCGTGCAAGAGATGCTGTCGGTGGCCCGAAGAATTGCGGGCCACTTTCGGCATTCAGCCACCGCGTGCCGAAGACTGGAGCACCACCAAACACTCCTGAACCTGCCCTGCCATCATCTGAAGCAAGAGGTGGTAACAAGGTGGAATTCAACCCTCTATATGCTTCAGAGGATGGAGGAGCAGCAAAAGGCCATTCAAGCCTATACATCTGCCCACGATATAGGCAAAGGAGGGGGAATGCACCTGACTAAAGCGCAGTGGAGAATGATTTCAACGTTGTGCAAGGTTCTGCAACCCTTTGAATTTGCCACACGTGATGTCAGCTCAGACACTGCCAGCCTGAGTCAGGTCATTCCCCTCATCAGGCTTTTGCAGAAGAAGCTGGAGACATTGAAGGAGGAGCTAAAACAGAGCGATTCCGCAAGGCATGTGGAACTTGTGGATGGAGCCCTTAATTCGCCTAACCAGGATTCACGGGTGGTCAATCTGTTGAAATCAGAGCACTACATTTTGGCCACCGTGCTCGATCCTAGATTTAAAACCTACGTTGTATCTCTCTTTCCGGCAGACACAAGTCTGCAGAGGTTCAAAGACCTGCTGGTGAGAAAATTGTCAAGTCAAGCGGAACGTGACCCGTCAACAGCTCCTCCTTCACATTCTCCCGCAACTGGGGGTGCGAGGAAAAGGCTAAGAATTCCAAGCCCACCCACTGGCGGTGATGCAGGGCAGTCTGGAGCGAGTGCTGACATCTGGTCCAGACTGAAGGACCTGCCAACGATTACTGACATGTCGTCTACTGTCACTGCATATGATTCTGTCACCATTGAAAGAATGGTGGAGGATTATATGAGTGACAGCATCCAAGTAGGCACGTCAGACAGTCCGTACATATACTGGCAGGAAAAAGAGGCAATTTGGAGGCCCTTGCAAAAACTGGCTTTATTTTACGTAAGTTGCCCCCTCCCCTCCAGTGTGTACTCCGAAAGAGTGTTTAGTGCAGCCGCTCACCTTGTCAGCAATCGGCGTACGAGGTTACTTCCAGAAAATGTGGAGATGATGATGTTCATCAAAATGAATTATAATCAATTCCTCCGTGGAGACATTCACCAGCAATTGCCTCCAGAAAGTACACAGGGACCTGAGATGGTGGATTCCAGTGGGGACGAATTAATAATCTGTGAGGAGGGGGATATACACAGTGAAAGGGGTGAAGAATCGGAGGATGATGATGAGGTGGACATCTTGCCTCTGTAGAGCCAGTTTGTGCAAGGAGAGATTGATTGCTTCTTTTTTGGTGGGGGCCCAAACCAACCAGTCATTTCAGTCACAGTCGTGTGGCAGACCCTGTCGCTGAAATGATGGGTTCGTTAAAGTGTGCATGTCCTGTTTATACAATATAAGGGTGGGTGGGAGGGCCCAAGGACAATTACATCTTGCACCTCTTTTTTCTTTCATTTTTCTTTGCATCATGTGCTGTTTGGGGACAATTTTTTTGAAGTGCCATCCTGCCTGACACTGCAGTGCCACTCCTAGATGGGCCAGGTGTTTGTGTCGGCCACTTGTGTCGCTTAGCTTAGTCACACAGCGACCTTGGTGCGCCTCTTTTCTTCTTTGCATCATGTGCTGTTTGGGGACTATTTTTTTGAAGTGCCATCCTGCCTGACACTGCAGTGCCACTCCTAGATGGGCCAGGTGTTTGTGTTGGCCACTTGTGTCGCTTAGCTTAGTCACACAGCGACCTTGGTGCGCCTCTTTTTTTCTTTGCATCATGTGCTGTTTGGGGACTATTTTTTTGAAGTGCCATCCTGTCTGACACTGCAGTGCCACTCCTAGATGGGCCAGGTGTTTGTGTCGGCCACTTGTGTCGCTTAGCTTAGTCACACAGCGACCTTGGTGCGCCTCTATTTTCTTTGCATCATGTGCTGTTTGGGGACTATTTTTTTGAAGTGCCATCCTGCCTGACACTGCAGTGCCACTCCTAGATGGGCCAGGTGTTTGTGTCGGCCACTTGTGTCGCTTAGCTTAGCCATCCAGCGACCTCGGTGCAAATTTTAGGACTAAAAATAATATTGTGAGGTGTGAGGTGTTCAGAATAGACTGAAAATGAGTGGAAATTATGGTTATTGAGGTTAATAATACTATGGGATCAAAATGACCCCCAAATTCTATGATTTAAGCTGTTTTTGAGGGTTTTTTGTAAAAAAAACCACCCGAATCCAAAACACACCCGAATCCGACAAAAAATTTTCAGGGAGGTTTTGCCAAAACGCGTCCGAATCCAAAACACGGCCGCGGAACCGAATCCAAAACCAAAACACAAAACCCGAAAAATTTTCAGTGCACATCACTAGGTACAATACCCATGAACCACCACGCAGAGTAAGTAGGTCGACACTGTCTAGGTCGACCACTATTGGTCGACAGTAAGTAGGCCGACAGGGACTCTAGGTCGACATGTTCTAGGTCGACATGACAAAAGGTCGACATGATTTGTTAACTTTTTTTTTTTTTTTCATACTTTACGATCTATGTGGATTACAATTGGGAATGATAACCTGTGCCGAGCGCAGCGGCAGCAGAGCCAGGCACCTTGCCCGAAGTATGGTGAGTGAAGCGAGCCATGCGAGGGGACACGGTGCACTAATTGGGGTTCCCGGTCATTGTACGGAAAAAACGACACCAAAAAAAGTAATCAAAACTCATGTCGACCTAGTACATGTCAACCTAGAGTCCCTGCCAACCTAGAAATCATGCCGACCTACTGACTGTCGACCAATAGTGGTCGACCTAGACACTGTCGACCTAAGTCTAATCTACCTAACATACCACACCCCAAAGTAGAGCACACTTTAAAGTTTGCTTTATATTAAAATAACTTTTTGTTGCATTTAGACTGGTAGCAAACAGATAATTATGCCTTGATCCACCCAGCTTCCACTGCACATACTGTATCTGTAGATTTGCCATCTGGTTCTGCACAACGGCCACACAATGTCAATACAAAGAGAACAGATTTGCATTAATTGATCTGCTCCTTCTAACTGTAAATGACCCGTATGAGTCACATATTACAATTTTAACTCAGAATAATATTTGTTTTCTGCCGTTTTTGCTTATATTTCTATAAATGGTGCCGATCATTTGCAGAGCTCAATTCTGTATTCTGTAGTTGCCTGCTATTATAATGAGTGATATTTCAAAATAAATATTTGAACCACGAATCAAGTATGTCATTATGTAAGAATTGAGTATACCATTTTTAGAAACACCACCATACTCATTATCACAGAACATCCTATCATAACCAAGTAAATATCATTGACAGCCCACACAATGGCGCAGATGTCTATAAAGATGCATTACAATAATCTGTGTGGAATCCTACACAATTGTAATAGATTATTCTCAACCGGGAGAGCAGATGTATCCTAATATAACCAATGAACACTATACAGGTCTTCTTAATTACATCTAGCCTAAATAGCCCACGCATAGAAATGCCCATGTAACTCTGATACTGTCTTTTTTTGATGAAAATCCAGTTTCATAACTAAATGAAGTTACCAAATCTTCTATCAGTTTATTAGCTGTACATATACCTCTGTCATAAATGATGTGTTATCAGGAGGAGGTTGGAGGTTTATGGAGGATGGGATAAGCATGTCTTGTCCGCACAATGGTCTATAAAGGACCAGAACATCAATTTTATTAAGATATACAACATGTTTAAAAAAACAAGTGTAGTGTTAATCAGTGGCGTAAGTTTGTCCCAGATGCCCGGAGGAAAGACAAATATTGGTGGGCCCCCCCCCCCCCCCCCATATATCGATAAATATATGTATGTCTGTATATATGGGGCCAAATGTAATAGAGTTAAGGGCCCCATACACTACTACGATTTTACACGGTTTCATACAATTTCGATATAGCCGTCTGATATATTGTATGAAATTGTGCACAATCGTATGTATTTTAGATCGTATCCAATCTGATGCGCGTCCCCGTGGCTGTCGGATAGGATCCCCTATGTCGTTGGTGCTGCACTAATGATATATCGGAATTGGATGGAATCGGATGAAAAAAGTGTGTTTTTTGTACATGTGATATATCGCATGTGATGTATCACAGGGAAGTTTGACTGGCATTCTCAGGACACTCCCAGCCCCCGAAGCCCTCTATCCAGCCCATCAGATATATCTCATGGTACAATTGTATGCCGTACGATATATTGCATGCGATGTATGGCGGCTTCATCAATCGCATGCAATATATCTTATGCAAAAATAGAACAAAAGTACCAAATCGTATGGAATCACTCCCGGGACGGTCCCAGGGGAGTTCAAGGGAAATTACATCCTGACTTCAGCCTCAGACATATCGTTGTAGTGTATGGGGCCCTTAAGAGTTTCAGAAAGTGAGAGATTTCGTAAGGTTTTTCAGGTTTTTTTTTTAAGTGGCAATCATTTACATTGCAAAACCAGGCTGATCTTGCTGTGCTGTTTTAAAAAAACCTGCAAAACCTTACCAAATCTCTCACTTTTTGAAACTCTCACTCTATTACATTTGGCCTATGGAGTGTTCTGGAAAAAAAAGTATAAATATTTACATTTCATTATCATTTATAGTAAATCACACATTTCTTAGCAGTCATACACAGGAGTAGAACTCATGACCTATTACACAAAAGGCAGACACCTTGCTGATCAAGCTATTGGCACCTGTGAGCAAGGCAGCAGATTCTAATTATATGAAGCTACTTAGAATTGTCTCTTCACAACCATTGCAACTAGGCAGATCTATGTAGTGCGCAGCCACACACTACATATCAGTCACTCACAATGCTGACTACTTCTCTGACAATTATTTTACAAGTGTCATACCCAGGATTTTAACCCACACAACCTGTTACACTTGAAGCAGGCACCTTACTGATGGAGCTATTTGCTCCTGAATATGAAGTATAAGATTTCTAACTATATGAAGTTACGTGTAATTGTCAGAGAAGTAACTTCATATGGGGGTCATTCCGAGTTGTTCGCTCGCAAGCGGATTTTAGCAGATTTGCTCATGCTAAGCCGCCGCCTACTGGGAGTGAATCTTAGCATCTTAAAATTGCGAACGATGTATTCGCAATATTGCGATTACACACCTCGTAGCAGTTTCTGAGTAGCTTCAGACTTACTCGGCATCTGCGATCAGTTCAGTGCTTGTCGTTCCTGGTTTGACGTCACAAACACACCCAGCGTTCGCCCAGACACTCCCCCGTTTCTCCGGCCACTCCTGCGTTTTTTCCGGAAACGGTAGCGTTTTTTCCCACACGCCCATAAAACGGCCTGTTTCCGCCCAGTAACACCCATTTCCTGTCAATCACATTACGATCGCCAGAACAATGAAAAAGCCGTGAGTAAAAATCCTAACTGCATAGCAAATTTACTTGGCGCAGTCGCAGTGCGGACATTGCGCATTAAGCGGAAAATCGCTGCAATGCGAAGATTTTTACCGAGCGAACAACTCGGAATGACCCCCATAGTTAGATTCCTCGCACTTCCTATACAAACAAATAGCTCCATCAATAAGGTGCCAGCTTCCAGTGTAATAGGTTGGGGGTTATAATCCTGGGTATGACACTTCTAAAATGTGCATCTACAATAAAGAGGGTCTGACTTGTAAGGTGCAGGGACTTGTGGGGGAGGAGAGACAGCCACGGAAGAGATAATTAAATGGTTTTGCTGAACACAGAATGGAAGGCGCAGTGCCCCCCTACAGAGCAGGAGCCCAGCGGCAGCCAACTCTGTTGCCTCCCACAGTTACGCCATACTTGCCTACCTGACCCTCTCCATGAGGGAGAAAATGCTCTGTTCCTGGACTTTCCTGGTAATGTATGATTGCCATCACCTGTGGTGAAACGCCTTTCTTATCAATTAACTAGCTCACCACAGGTGATTGCAATCATACATTACCAGGAAAGTCCAGGAACAGAGCATTTTCTACCTCATGGAGAGGGTCAGGTAGGCAAGTATGAGTTACGCCTATGGTGTTAATCATATATCATGATGGGTTTAATTGAAAAATATTCTCACTATACAACACAAAGTCGTTGATAGTGTTTCAAAAACAAAACTTTATTTAAACATTTGTCAAAATTAAGTAGGAACAAGAAAATGAAAATAACTGATTGTATTAGTATTCGTGCTTAACATTGTGGCTGAACAGTTCATCTTGGTCTCACTGGACTAACACGGGCTATGATGGGCAGCATTCATGGCGTAATGGTTAGCATTACTGCCTCACAGCACTGAGGCCTTGGGTTTGATCTCCACCACGATCCTAACTGTGTGGGGTTTGTATATTTACCCCAAACGTCTGTGGGTTTCTTCCAGGTACTCAAGTTTCTTCCCACAATCCAAAAATATACTGGTAGGTTAACTGGCTACAAACAAACAAAAAAAAGGATGGTACATGTGATAGGAAATGTGATGGTACATGTGATAGGAAATTTGGATTGTAAGCGCCACTGAGACAGGGACTGATGTAAATAACCAAATATTCTCTGTGAAGCGCTGCAGAATATGCGTGCACTAAATAAATAACTGGCAATATAAATACTGTAAATAAATAAATAACTGATGTTTCGAGCAGGATTTACTTCTTTCCACCCTGTCTTACTACCCAGATTTATGAAGCATGTGCTGTTGTTGTTCCTTTGCACAGCTACTCCCATCATGGAAGACTTTAGATTGCTATTGGCCTATTGCTGGCCTCCCTTTCGACAGCTCCTCTCACTCTGGACCCCCAGTTTTTGAGGATGACGTGTTCTTGGCAGAATCACAGTTTTTCCATATTTTCTGCAATTTTGTTTTCATTACAGTATGCTTGGGGGTATATTCAGTGCCTTAGAACTATTCTTGTACCCTTTTCCTGATTAGTATTTCTCAGTGACCTTGTCCCAGATCTACTTGGAATGTTCTTTTACCTTGTTTTTGTAGCCTTTGCTTGGAAATGCACCAACTACCTTAGGGAGCTCACAAAGGACTTTTTGTTAGTGGGAATAAACTTTGATAAAAATCTATCTAAGTTCCAAATTGTAACCCAGCAAAATCTGAAAACGCTCAAAATGGTCAATTGCATTTATAGCCACTGTAAGTTACTAATTAACTTTATCATCATCTTATTATTATTATTATTATTATTATTATTATTATTATTAGCTTCCGCGCTGAACTGGGTATGAACAGACAAAGGCAAGTGTAGGGTCACTCCATGTGTCTTCACAGCACAAGATAGAGGGGTAACGAAGGGCAGTTCACTGAGACTGTCCCCGTAAAAGGCATGCACACGGAGTCAAAGTCACTGAAAGAGACTAGGAGACGAGACACAAGGAGCATTGGAAGTAAGGATAGTGATAGGGATGAAACATACATGAGGAAGGAGTGCCCGTATACAGGAGTATTAAAAAAATAGGATTTTAATTACCTACCGGTAAATCCTTTTCTCATAGTCCATAGGGCAGTGGTCTCCAACCTTAATTGGGGTGTGAGCTACTTTCGGAAAATAAAATCTCTGAAGGAGCTACCCCCTCCCCCCAATGCACGTGCATTCCTGCAAAAGTGTGTGTGGCCTCACAAAAGTGGGTGTGGCCTCACAACTACAAGTAATGCCCCCCCCGCGTAGTGCCAGATACACAAATAATGCCCCTCAGCAGTGCCACATACACAAATAATGCCCCTCAGCAGTGCCAGATACACAAACAATGCCCCAGCAGTGCCAGATACACAAATAATGCCCCCCAGCAGTGCCAGACACACAAATAATGCCCCCCAGCAGTGCCAGATACAATGCCCCCACCAGTGCCAGATACAATTCCCCCCTGCAGTGCCATTTAAAATGCCCCCCCTAGCACCAGATAAAATCCCCCCCCCCCCCCGCAGTGTCCTATACAGTGCCCCACACAGTGCTAACCCTTGCTGGCTTCTACTGCCGCCGGTGCTGCTCCTCCTGTATGAGGGACGGAAGGGGAGGAGAGCGCAGCGCATGCCTCTCCTGTGAAGTCTGGAGAGCAGCTGCAGTGAGTCTCCGGTGGCGGCGGGCATTTAAAATATGGTGCCAGTAAGTGAGTGGTGCCGCCACTGCCGGTCCACGAGCACTGATTGGCTGACGGCCATTTTAAAAATGAAGGGAGGAGGAGTGCCAGTGACTGCCCAAGCCCGTGCGCTCTGTGAGCTACCGAAAATACTACAGCGAGCTACCGGTAGCTTGCAAGCTACGGGTTGGAGATCACTGCCATAGGGGATACTGGGGATGGTACTTTAGTACAATGGGGTATAGATGGGTACACAGGAGCCGGTGCACTTAAACCAAACTTCAGTGTGTGTATGTATGTGTGCTGGCTCCTCCCCTCTATGCCCCCTCCCCCAGCTTCAGTTAAGAAAAACTGTGCCCGAAGGAGACGGAACATATATTGAGAGGAGGAGATAGACCAGAAGCCAACAAGTAAGAACCTATCCAAACATAACCCGAACTGGAATACGTAAACATAACCAGCACACACCAAACAGAACAGTAACAACTGAGATAGTATGAGGACAGCAAGCTGATCCAAACGAGTTTCATACCGAAACTAAATACCAATGCAGGGAAAAAGAAAAAAACTTTACGAAGCACAGAGGTGGGCGCCCAGTATCCCTATGGACTACGAGAAAATGATTTACCGATAGGTAATTAAAATCCTATTTTCTTTGACATCCATAGGGGATACTGGGGATGGTACTTTAGTATGATGGGGACGTCCCAAAGCTCCCAAAACAGGTGGGAGTGTGCTGAGCCCCCTGCAGAACAAAACATCTAAATTGAGTATCCTCTAATGCTAGGGTATCAAACCTGTAAAACTTCACAAAAGTGTATAGCGGCACGACATAACTGCAATGCTGAGACCCCCCCGGGCAGCAGCCCAGGAGGAGCTCACCGATCTCGTAGAGTGGGCAGTAATAGAAGGAGGCCTAGGCAATTTATCTGAGGAATAAGACTGCTGAATAGTGAGCTTCATCCAGCGAGCATTAGACTGCTTGGTGGCAGGGCATCCAATCTTGGAGACATCATACAAGACAAAAAGGGAATCCGACATTCGGAAATGAGCAGTCCTCCTGGCATAGATCCTCAATGCTCGGACAACAGGACAGGAACCACAATCGGTTCATTAATATGAAAAGCAGAGACCAACTTAGGCAGAAACGTCTGATGAGTGAGCAGCTCCGCTCTGTCCTTGTGAAACATCAAATAGGGACTTTGCAAGACAAGGCCCCCAATTCCGAGACTCACCTGGCTGACACCAAGGCTAATGGCATAACCATTTTCCATGTCAGGAACTTCTCTTCCACCGTCTGCAAAGGCTCAAACCAGGAAGACTGTAGAAATTCTAGGACCACATTCAGATCCCAGGGTGCCATAAGTGGAACAAAAGGTGGCTGGATGTGCAGCACTCCCTTAGGAAAGGACTGGGAGGGCCGCAAGTTGCCTCTGAAAAAAGATATACAAGGCGGAAATCTGAATCTTCAGAGAGCCCAACCAGAGGCCCATGTCCACACCAGCCTGTAGAAACCTCAAAAGGCGGGCAAGCTTATATTCCATCGGAGAGAATTTTCATCCTTTACACCATGAAACATATCTGTTCCATATTAGATGATAATGACGAGATATGACCGCCTTCCTGGCTTGAATCATAGTAGTGATGACCGCACCAGGAATGCCCTTCCGAGCTAAAATCTTCCTCACAGCTTCCATGCTGTTAAACGCAGCCGCCGTAAGTCTGGATAGACTAAGGGGCCTTGCTGAAAAAAATCTTATCGGATCAGCAAGGGCCAAGGGTCTTCTTCCAACAGGGACAGAAGCTTCAAGTACCAGGTCCTACGAGGCCAATCCGAGGCAATCAGAATTGCCCAGATTCCCTCCTGCTGTACTCGTCTGAGAATCCTGGAGAGTAACGGGAACGAAGGGAACAAGTATACCAACAAGTAATTCCAGTCCGACATCAAGGCATCCACCACTACTGCTTGTGGATCTCGAGTTCTGGAACAATAGCATGGAAGTTTCTTGTTGTTCCTGGACGCCATCAGATCTATCCGTGGGCAACACCACCGATGGATTATCTGCTGGAAGACATGTAAATGAAGACCACACTCCCCTGGGTGCAGGTCGTGTCTGCTTAGGAAGTCCGCTTCCCAGTTGTCCACTCCTTGTATGAAGATGGCGGATATGGCTCTTGCATGCTTTTCTGCACAGAGAAGAATCTTGGACACTTCCTTCATTGCCGCTCTGCTTTTTGTTCCACCCTGGCGGTTTATGTACGCATCCGTCGTCAGTAGTATCCAAGGATATGTTGCAAAGGACCAACCCTCCGCTAAGTGAGAGGTCTGCGACCACCACAGGAGTGATACTCTTGTTTGAGGCGATAGTGTTATGCACACCAGTGCCTGCAGGAAAGTACTGGTGTCAGAACTATTATGCACTCCAGTGCCTGCAGGAATGTACTGGTGTTTGAACTGTTATGCAAAACAAATGGACTCACAGACAGACTGGGGAATATGACATAACGTACACAGAAGGTGATAGGGTAACAAAATACACACAAAGTGAACAGAGAAGCCCAGAGGCTAAGGAACTGGGTATCTCCCTTGTATTAGAAATGCTCAGATGGGAAAAGCAAGATGTTGTGTTTTAATACGTAGAGAACCCGAAATGATGTTGCTAAGGGCAACAGCAAAACCCTAAAGGGTTACCAACGGGTGTGGCAGTAAACTCCTTGGTCAGAGATGGAATGATAGACACAAGGAGAGTCTTCACAATCCTAATTCTCACTTGCAGTGCACAGGTTCAGCTTACTGCCACTAAACTGACCCCTGACACCTAGCACAGTGAGACAGGATTAGACAGGCAAGTCTTAGAATACAGCCGCAAACTTGCTAAGTTCACAGAGTAATAACAGAACCCCAGCAAGCTAAACGACTGACTCCAGTCTTACTGCTAGGTCTGGATTGGCAGAGTGTAATACCAAATCCCCAGGCCTATTTGCAGTAAGCAACAAACAAATACAAAGCTACACAGTACTGGTTAACTTTCAGGAACTGACTAACCAACAAAGATTCAGCAGCATCTGCTTACCCTGAGAAGAGGCCTTATAAAGCAGGTGCTGTCCACGCCCCACTCAGACCTCACAGACTGTGAGCACAAAAACCAGCACCGGATCCCCTGCCGTGCACAGAGCCTATAACCACTGCACAGCAAAAGACCCGGACCGGAGTATCAGCTGCGCTCAGGTTACTCCGCTAGCACTTGTCTCCCGGTTGCCATGACGACGTGGCAGCACAGGGCAGGAGACCCTAACAGTACCCCCCCTCTTACGAGGGGTCAAAGAACCCCTACCACCGGGTTTATCGGGGAACTGCGAGAAGAAAGAGCGTATCAGTCTGGGGGCATGAAGATCACAACTGCGCACCCACGACCGCTCCTCCGGGCCATACCCCTTCCAGTGCACCAAAAATGACAGCCGACCCCGAACCACCTTGGAGTCAAGAATCCTTTCAACAACAAACTCCCTCTGGCCACGTATCAGAAGAGGGGAAGGTCTTCCACTGGAAGAAGGATTACTAATCGCCCGTTTTAAAAGGGAACAATGAAATGTTTTATTGATACCCAAAGAACGGGGCAGATCTAACTGAAATGCCACCGGATTGATAACCCTGGTGATCTTATAAGGGCCGATGAACCGGGGGCCTAACTTATGAGATGTCTCAACTTCAAATTCTTGGTAGACAACCAGACGAAGTCTCCTAATTTGAAGCTGCAGGGTCTTTTCCGCTTATCAAAAACCCTTTTGGTCACTAATGACACAGACACAAGGGCTTTCTTCACTTTCCGCCAAATACCTCTAAGGACCGAAACCACAGAGGAGCCACCAGGCGTGGAGTCCAGGGGGTCAAAAGAATTGGCCTTAGGATGATGCCCATACACACAAAGGAAGGGAGAGATCCCTGTAGCAGAGTGAGCCGCGTTGTTATAGGCAAACTCCGCCATGGACAGATGAGCAACCCTGTCAGTCTGACACTTGGAGACATAACACCTGAGGAACTGCTCCAAGGACTGGTTCACCCTTTCAGTCTGCCCATTAGACTGCGGATGGTAGCCTGACGACAAGCTGACAGAAATCTGGAGATCGGAACAAAATGCCCTCCAGAATTTGGCCACAAACTGGGATCCGCGGTCAGAGACCACATCAAGTGGCAACCCGTGGAGACGCACAACATGCAGCATAAATAATTCAGACAGGCGTCTGGCTGATGGCAGCCCAACCAGTGGAACGAAGTGCGCCATCTTCGAAAACCTGTCAACGACAACCCAGATGGCTGTCATCCCCGAGGATTTGGGCAAGTCCACCACAAAATCCATTGAAATGTGGGTCCATGGCTTAGATGGGATAGAGAGTGGATGTAATGGGCCAACAGGAACCCCTCTAGGAGTCTTATTTCGGGCACAGATGTCACATGCCCGAACCCACTGATCCACATCCTTAGCCACCGAGGGCCACCACACCGCCCTAGATAGCAACTCCCGAGTTCTGGCAATACCCGGGTGACCTGCCGACTTCTTGGCATGGAATTCCAGGAACACTCGCTGTCTTAACCTAGGAGGCACAAACAAAAGACCTACCGGAAGGTCTGGAGGAGCCTGCTCCTGTGCTCTAAGGACTAATGATAAGAGGTCCTGGGTAATGCCCACTTTAATACATGATGGGGAAACAATGGGCAACGGCTCCTCGGTGGTCTCCTGGATTGGAGCAAAACTCCGCGAGAGCGCATCAGCCTTGATGTTTTTTGACCCAGGGCGATATGTTATCAAAAAATTAAAGCGAGCAAAAAACAAAGCCCATCGTGCCTGCCTGGCATTGAGACGCTTCGCTGACTCTAAATATGCCAGATTCTTATGGTCAGTGAGAATTGAGACCACAAACTTAGCCCCCTCAAGCCAGTGTCTCCACTCCTCGAGTGCATCCTTAATAGCCAACAATTCCCGGTTACCCACGTCATAATTCATCTCGGCAGGCGAAAATTTACGGGAAAAGTAAGCACAGGGATGAAGGCGATTATCAGACACTCCCATCTGAGAAAGCACTGCCCCAATACCCATCTCAGAGGCATCCACCTCCACCACAAAAGGACGCTCTGGATCTGGGTGTCGCAGCACCTTGGCCGAAACAAATGCCCTTTTGAGACGGGCAAAAGCCGCTTTAGCTTCACAAGACCAGTGAGCAACATCCGCCCCTTTCTTAGTGAGTGCCACCAAGGGCGCCACTATAGACGAAAATCCAGCGATAAATCGTCTATAAAAATTCGCAAAGCCCAGGAAACGCTGAAGCGCCTTCAAACTAGTGGGCTGCACCCAATCCAGGACTGCCTGTACCTTGGAACCCTCCATTTGGAAACCTTCTGGGGAGATAATATATCCTAGAAATGCGATTTGCTGAACTTCAAATTCGCACTTCTCCAGCTTCGCCCCAAGCCGGTGGTCTCTGAGTTTCTGGAGGACTAAGCGTACATGCTTCCGATGTTCCTCCAGGGAATGGGAGAAGATTAGGATGTCATCTAAGTATACAACTAAGAATCTATCCAAATATTCCCTGAGCACATCATTCATGAAATCCTGGAAGACTGCCGGGGCATTACAGAGCCCAAAAGGCATCACCAAATATTCATAATGCCCTGAGTGGGTATTAAAGGCAGTCTTCCATTCATCCCCCTCTCTTATTCGGATTAGATTGTACGCACCGCGTAGGTCAATCTTAGAAAAAATGGTAGCAGTACGAAGCTGGTCAAACAAGACCGAAATGAGAGGCAGTGGGTATGAGTTTTTAATCGTGATACGGTTCAATTCCCTGAAGTCGATGCAGGGTCGCAACGAACCGTCCTTTTTACCCACGAAGAAGAACCCCGACCCAACTGGAGACTGTGAAGGTCTGATAAATCCCTTAGCCAAGTTCTCCTGAATGTACTCTGCCATAGCCTGAGTCTCAGGACGTGACAGGGAGTACAACCTGCTCTTGGGAAGCTTAGCATTTGGCAACAAATCAATGGCACAGTCATAGGGGCGATGGGGAGGTAGTACCTCTGCAACTTTTTTGGAGAACACGTCCGCAAAATCTGCATAACACCCTGGCAATCCTGGCAAACTTAGCTGCGAGAGCCTGACTGGAAGGCTCAAGCAACTCCTGAAACAATCAGTACCCCAACTAAGAATCTCCCCAGAGACCCAGTCAAATTGAGGATTGTGGGCCCTTAACCAGGGTAACCCCAACACCAATGGGGCAAAAGTACAGACAGTCACATAAAAGGACAATTTTTCAGAGTGTGTGGCTCCAATAAACAAAGAAATCTGGCTAGTGCAAGAGGTAATTTTACCTTGGGATAATGGTTCCCCGTTTAACCCACAAATCTCAATTTCCGATGCCAAGGGTACTAAGGGAACAGAGTGTTTCAGGGCGAATTGGCGGTCCATAAAAACCCCTTCGGCCCCACTGTCCACAAAGGCCTCAGTCTTGACAGTTTGACCGAGGATCTTCAAGGTCACCGGAATGATAAAAGTCTTCTTGGGAAATTCTGACTTCTGGCCTGACAGGATATTTCCCATCACCCTCAGGCCCTGAAGTTTTCCGGCTTTTCTGGGCATGATACTACCACATGACCTTTATTCCCACAGTACAAACACAACCCCTGCTGTCTCCTCCGCGTCTTCTCACGCGAGGAGAGGCGGGTAGCCCCAATCTGCATAGGCTCCTCGGAAAATTCCTCAGAGTCTGAGGTTCCCTTGGGAAGGAAGGAAATCTCAGTCTCCCTTTCAAGCCTACGCTCTCTCAGCCATCTATCCACCCGGATGGATAACTGCATGAGCTGATCCAAGCTATCAGGCAAGGGATATTGTACCAGTTGGTCCTTTATCTGGTTAGAAAGACCTCTTCGGTACTGGTGTCTCAGGGCTGGGTCATTCCACTGGGTATCATGGACCAACCTCCGAAACTCCGTACAGTAAACCTCAACTGGCCTTCGCCCTTGCTTAAGGATCGAAATCTGAGCCTCGGCTGAGGCCGTCTTGTCAGGGTCATCATACAACATGCCCAGTGCCGTAAAAAAAGCATCAACACTTTTAAGCGACGGACAGTCAGGCTGCAACCCATATGCCCAGACCTGTGGGTCTCCTTGTAGCAAGGAAATCACTATGCCCACCCGCTGAATCTCCGACCCAGAAGACTGAGGCCTAAGCCGGAAGTATAGCTTGCAGCTCTCCTTGAAACAAAAGAACTGCGAGCGATCTCCAGAAAAACGATCCGGGAGATTTACTTTCGGCTCCTTAACCCCTGCAGGTGCTGCTGCGGGAGCTCCGCCAGCAGCCTGGGAGGTGTGCATTTTAATGGACAAATCATTAAATTGTCGAGTCAGGACCTGCACCTGATCGACCACCTGTTGCAACGTATTTTGAGGGGTATGCTCCATATTCCCACAAAATTTCAACAGGAGTATTAGGCTGCTGAATATGTTATGCACACCAGTGCCTGCAGGAAAGTACTGGTGTCAGAACTATTATGCACTCCAGTGCCTGCAGGAATGTACTGGTGTTTGAACTGTTATGCAAAACAAATGGACTCACAGACAGACTGGGGAATATGACATAACGTACACAGAAGGTGATAGGGTAACAAAATACACACAAAGTGAACAGAGAAGCCCAGAGGCTAAGGAACTGGGTATCTCCCTTGTATTAGAAATGCTCAGATGGGAAAAGCAAGATGTTGTGTTTTAATACGTAGAGAACCCGAAATGCTGTTGCTAAGGGCAACAGCAAAACCCTAAAGGGTTACCAACGGGTGTGGCAGTAAACTCCTTGGTCAGAGATGGAATGATAGACACAAGGAGAGTCTTCACAATCCTAATTCTCACTTGCAGTGCACAGGTTCAGCTTACTGCCACTAAACTGACCCCTGACACCTAGCACAGTGAGACAGGATTAGACAGGCAAGTCTTAGAATACAGCCGCAAACTTGCTAAGTTCACAGAGTAATAACAGAACCCCAGCAAGCTAAACGACTGACTCCAGTCTTACTGCTAGGTCTGGATTGGCAGAGTGTAATACCAAATCCCCAGGCCTATTTGAAGTAAGCAACAAACAAATACAAAGCTACACAGTACTGGTTAACTTTCAGGAACTGACTAACCAACAAAGATTCAGCAGCATCTGCTTACCCTGAGAAGAGGCCTTATAAAGCAGGTGCTGTCCACGCCCCACTCAGACCTCACAGACTGTGAGCACAAAAACCAGCACCGGATCCCCTGCCGTGCACAGAGCCTATAACCACTGCACAGCAAAAGACCCGAACCGGAGTATCAGCTGCGCTCAGGTTACTCCGCTAGCACTTGTCTCCCGGTTGCCATGACGACGTGGCAGCACAGGGCAGGAGACCCTAACAGATAGGCATATCACCTGGTGCATATGAAGGTGTGATCCTGACCACTTGCTGAGAAGGTCCAGCTGGAAGGTTCTCACATGAAACCTGCTGTACTGGATAGCCTCATAATAAGCCACCATCTTCCCTAGCAAGAGTATACAGAGATGGATCGAAACCCGTTGGGACTTCAGAAACAATCACACCATCATCTGGATTGCTGTAGCCTTCTCCAGAGGAAGGAATACCTTCTGCGATACTGTGTCCAGAATCATCCCCAGGAACTGGAGTCTCTGTGTGGGTTCCAAACACGACTTTTGTAAATTCAGAATCCAACCTTGAAGTGTCAGCAAATGCCTTGTGATGTTGATGCTGGTCAACAGCTGATGCCTGGACGGGGCCTTTATTAGCAGATCGTCCACTTATGGGACAATGTCTACTCCCTGTAGTATGAGTTGCCCCATCATTTCCGCCATCACCTTTGTAAACACTCTCAGTGCCATTGAGAGTCCAAATGACAAAGCCTGGAACTGGTAATGTTCCTCCAGCAGGGTAAACCGCAGGTAAGCCTGATGAGACGGCCATATTGGGATATGGAGATAGGCATCCTTGATGTCTAATGACACCAAATATTGATCCCTTTCCAATCCTGCAACCACCGCTCTCAAGGATTCCATCTTGAATTTGAAAACCCACAAATACGGGTTTAGGGACTTGAGATTCAAGATAAGCCTGACCGAACCGTCCGGCTTCGGTACCACAAGAAGGTTTGAATAATAGCCCTTTGTTCGTAGATGTCAAGGAACTGGGACAATGACCTGAGTCTGTACCAATTTTCAACTGTAAAGTTACCCGCATCTCTACAGAAACTGGTAAGTTTGACTTGAATAATCTGTGAGGAGGAGGGAACTCGAACTCCAGTCTGTATCCCTGGGCAATTAAACTTTTTACCCAGGCATCCTGGCAGGAACTTTCCCAAGTACCTTAGCCGGGCCCCAACCTGGAGATCCTCCCGGTCTTGGGATCTGGCGTCATGCTGAAGGCTTAGAGGAAGTTGAGGACCCACTCTGATCCTGGCTTTCTGTAACAGGTGACTTACGGTTTTTACCTCTTTTAACTCGGGCTGCATTAGAGGCACCTCTGGCTCTGCTCCGAAATCTGGCAGTCCAAAAGGACTGCAGGGAAGGGCCTGGATATGCCCTTCTAGCGGAGCCGCATATGGTAAATAGTTGGATTTACCCACAGTAACTTGGGTAATCCACTTACTTAACTCTTCGCCAAATAAGCCCTCTACGCCCTTTGTAGAGTTGGCGTCTGCTGTCCACTGACGCAGCCACAAAGCTCTCTTTGCCGAAACTGACACAGTCATCAGGAGTGCAATCAGGAAACCTATTTCCTTGATAGTCTCTGTCATGACTAAGGTTTTTGTGAACCCGGTGCTAGCGAAGTCTGCGCGGGCGACTGGAGGACTACACGAATACCACCACTGACCTGGTTTGGAAGTGTTGTGGACTCGGGGTCTCTTCCGGTGACTGGGAAGAGGAACCGCGGCAGAGATGGCCGAATCCAGGTTCTCCTCATGCAGGATGAGGTCGGCAGACAGGAAGCACGTGTGGGCGCTGAAAGTCTCCTGAAAGACAGAACTGGAAAGGCGCTGATGAATCAGTGAAGAATAACAGGTACAACTGTGCTAAAGGGCACGGGGTGCTTGGGGACACTGAGATGCTTGGAGACACTGAGGTGCTTGGAGACACTGAGGTGCTTGGAGACACTGAGGTGCTTGGAGACACTGAGGTACTTGGAGACACTGAGGTGCGTGGCGGCACTGAGGTGCGTAGAGGCAGTGGGGTGCGTAGAGACACTGGGGTGCTGAGGCACGGAGGTGCTGGAAGCACGGAGATGCTGAGGCACGGAGGTACTGAGGCACGGAGGTACTGAGGCACGGAGGTGCTGGAAGCACTGAGGTACTGAGGCACGGAGGTACTGAGGCATGGAGGTACTGAGGCATGGAGGTACTGAGGCACGGAGGTACTGAGGCACGGAGGTGCTGGAAGCACGGAGGTACTGAGGCACGGAGGTGCTGAGGCACGGAGGTGCTGGAAGCACGGAGGTACTGACGCACTGAGGTGCTGAAAGCACGGAGATGCTGAGGCACGGAGGTCCTGAGGCACAGAGGTGCTGTGGCACGGAGGTACTGAGGCACGGAGGTGCTGGAAGCACGGAGGTACTGAGGCACGGAGGTACTGAGGCATGGAGGTACTGAGGCACGGAGGTACTGAGGCACGGAGGTGCTGGAAGCACGGAGATGCTGAGTCACGGAGGTACTGAGGCACGGAGGTGCTGGAAGCACGGAGGTACTGAGGCACTGAGGTGCTGAGGCACGGAGATGCTGAGTCACGGAGGTGCTGAGGCACGGAGGTGTTGGAAGCACGGAAGTACTGAGCTCTGGAGATCCCAACTACAACAGTAGTAAAACTGAAACACGACAGCTGTGGTTTTCAGTGGAGAACACGGAATTCAGTACTGTGCCTTTAAGACGAAACATTGCAGCTGTGCCTTTACATTGAGACTCAGGGAAATGGTGAAATCAAATGGCAACACACAAGTAAACCAAACGGTAACAAGGGAACAGAGTTTCCACAGGAACTTAGGTACAAAGGTTACCTTAAGGGAGCTCAGCATAAAGACTCACACAAGGCTGTATGTGACACGAGGAACTGGCCCAGATTCTAACTCAGCCTCCTGATTTATACTTCCTGGTCCTTGATGATTGGTGAGCAGGATTAGGTGATGCAGACAGTCTCAGGCTGGCAGAGGATTGGACAACTCTGGGTCAGGTGAACAGACACTGTCATGTGACTACTCTAGCCAAGGCTGTGATGTAGAATGAGGCCTAGCAGGCCGAGAGAACACTGAAGCCTGGACTTCTGCAAAACACAGGATGCTGGCTTTTAGACCTAAAGTTCAGATTAATGAATTCAGCCTCACACAGGAGATCACCACAGGTGGAGCTAATTAACTATTACCTCTCAGGCAGAGAACTCAGGAAAACTCATAGTGCTGACAAGCTGTTTAACTCCGTGAGTGAAAGGACACAGGATCCAGGACAGATGGCAGGGGTAAGTCACCAAATATAAAACCTACAGTCGGGATTGTGACAGTATCCCCCTCTTCAAGGGTGGACTCCGGACACCCATCTTAAATCTTAGAGGAACTTGAGAAATTCATACAGAAGAATTTAGGACCTTCGTTGATGCCTCTTCTTCTTACGGGAACGTTTGGTTTTGACCAAGGACAACGGGATCTCCTGTAAAGAAAAACCTTCCTTAGAAAACATGGGGCCTCCCAAGAAAGGAGTAGCATCATGAACTGGATCAAATTCAGAGTCTGAGTCCAAGTCTAATGGAAGATATGAATCTCCCATAGATACACAGTTTGCAGATGAAAAGGAGGTGCACTGGAGTTTTAAATTCTCTGGGCTAGGAGAGACTCCAACATGAGCAATTTTAATGGTCGGATTCTTACCGAAGGAGATTCTTAGATTATCCCTGGGAGGACAGCACAAACTTCCTTCTGCATTCCCTTTAGAGCAGGATATCTTTACCGAGTCAGATTCCATAGGTTTAGGACCAAATTCTTTAACCACAGCATTACTAAAAGTCTGTAAGTCATGGAACACAGGATCATTACTCTCAAAAAGCATGTTGGCCCACTCCAAAGCTCTTCCTCTGAATGCCAGGAACAGATATCGAGTAACGTTGGAAGGAGTTACTGCACCTGAAGGATCAGACTCCATCCGAGAGAGAAATTGTTCAACCAGAGCGGCGTATTGCAGTAAATCTCCATCGAAGTAAATAGGTGGTAAACCATCAGACGAAAGCTTAGAGGCTGAAACTGGAGAAATCTTTGACTGGACGAGTAGGACTGGATTGGATCCGAGGATACTTGAATTGGCCGGAACCAAAGGAGACTGACCAGGCTGGTCCTGGAGTAACACTGGACCGGCTGGAACCGGAACGAACTGACCAGGCGGAGCCTGGAGTATTGCTGGACCGGCTGGAACCGGGACGGACTGACCAAGCTGGGCCTGGAGTATTGCTGGACCGGCTGGAACCGGGACGGACTGAGCCCTTTCTTCACGGGGCTGAACTAAGGCAGGAGCCCCCTCTTCACGGGGCTGGGCTGAGGCAAAAGCCCCCACTTCACGGGGCTGGGCTGAGGCAAGAGCCCCCACTTCACGGGGCTGGGCTGAGGCACGAGCCCCCACTTCACGGGGCTGGGCTGAGGCAAGAGCCCCCACTTCACGGGGCTGGGCTGAGGCAAGAGCCCCCACTTCACGGGGCTGGGCTGAGGCAAGAGCCCCCTCTTCGCGGGGCTGGGCAGCACTCTGTAGACTCTCTGGCTGGGCAACACTCTGTAGACTATCTGGCTGGGCAGCACTCTGAAGACTCTCTGGCTGGGCAGCACTCTGAAGACTCTCTGGCTGGGCAGCACTCTGAAGACTCTCTGGCTGGGCAGCACTCTGAAGACTCTCTGGCTGGGCAGCACTCTGCAGACTCTCTGGCTGGGCAGCACTCTGCAGACTCTCTGGCTGGGCAGCACTCTGCAGACTCTCTGGCTGGGCAGCACTCTGCAGACTCTCTGGCTGGGCAGCACTCTGTAGACTCTCTGGCTGGGCAGCACTCTGTAGACTCTCTGGCTGGGCAGCACTCTGTAGACTCTCTGGCAGGGCAGCGCTCTGTAGTCTCACTGGCTGGACAGCGCTCTGTAGTCTCACTGGCTGGACAGCGCTCTGTAGTCTCACTGGCTGGACAGCGCTCTGTAGTCTCTCTGGCTGGGCAGCGCTCTGAAGTCTCTCTGGCTGGGCAGCGCTCTGAAGTCTCTCTGGCTGGGCAGCGCTCTGAAGTCTCTCTGAACCCCTCACTGGGGCTGAAGACACGGACGCCCCCCTTGGGGCTGGACACTCTGAAGACGCCCCTCCTGGGGCTAGACACTTTGAAGACGCCCCTCCTGGGGCTGGACACTCTGAAGATGCCCCTCCTGGGGCTGGACACTCTGAAGACGCCCCTCCTGGGGCTGGACACTCTGAAGACGCCCCTCCTGGGGCTGGACACTCTGAAGACGCCCCTCCTGGGGCTGAAGACACAGACGCCCCCCCTGGGGCTGGACACTCTGAAGACGCCCCTCCTGGGGCTAGACACTTTGAAGACGCCCCTCCTGGGGCTGGACACTCTGAAGACGCCCCTCCTGGGGCTGGACACCCGGACTCCTCTGTGACTCTAAATGGCTTGAATATTCTTCTCTGGACACCCAACTTGGGATAAGGTCTTTTAATCACCGGACCCCAGTCATAAATTTGAGTCTCTTTCAGAGTAGCCATCTTGATACCCCCGTCAGCAGTAGCAGGATCGGCTACTGTGGATGACTTGTAGACATAAGCACTGTGATACTGAGATTTGTCACCATTCCCTGGCTTGCGAAGAATGCAGTCTTTAACAAAATGACCGGAATTTCCACAGTAAAGACAGAGGTGTAGCTCCCTACGCCGCTGACGTTCAGCTTCAGAGAGCTTGGGCCGTGGATAGCTCTGATGAACAACTTTTTCTTGCACAGAGGAAGAGACTCTATTAACTGGTTGGGACAAAACAGGATCAACAACGTTGGTAGTATTCCTGAGGAGATCAGGCATCACAGAGAGAATACTAGGCAAAAGTTCTTGTAACTGTAGTAACATCTGGTAGAAAATCTGCAGTTGGTCAGGAGTCTTAGAGCAGAAGGTCAGAGAATCTCTGGAGAAAGAATTCCGCTGCAGACACTGTGCCAATTGATGCCGAGTCGACTCCAGACCTTCCAAGCGTCCTGCAATATTGCTTAGGAGGTCCTGCGTCAGACAAACACTTTCGGCCGGGTCCATGTGGCCAGTTCCTACTGTCATGACTAAGGTTTTTGTGAACCCGGTGCTAGCGAAGTCTGCGCGGGCGACTGGAGGACTACACGAATACCACCACTGACCTGGTTTGGAAGTGTTGTGGACTCGGGGTCTCTTCCGGTGACTGGGAAGAGGAACCGCGGCAGAGATGGCCGAATCCAGGTTCTCCTCATGCAGGATGAGGTCGGCAGACAGGAAGCACGTGTGGGCGCTGAAAGTCTCCTGAAAGACAGAACTGGAAAGGCGCTGATGAATCAGTGAAGAATAACAGGTACAACTGTGCTAAAGGGCACTGGGTGCTTGGGGACACTGAGATGCTTGGAGACACTGAGGTGCTTGGAGACACTAAGGTGCTTGGAGACACTAAGGTGCTTGGAGACACTGAGGTGCTTGGAGACACTGAGGTGCTTGGAGACACTGAGGTACTTGGAGACACAGGTGCGTGGAGGCACTGAGGTGCGTAGAGGCAGTGGGGTGCGTAGAGACACTGGGGTGCTGAGGCACGGAGGTGCTGGAAGCACGGAGATGCTGAGGCACGGAGGTACTGAGGCACGGAGGTGCTGGAAGCACGGAGGTACTGAGGCACGGAGGTACTGAGGCATGGAGGTACTGAGGCACGGAGGTGCTGGAAGCACGGAGGTACTGAGGCACGGAGGTGCTGGAAGCACGGAGGTACTGAGGCACTGAGGTGCTGAAAGCACGGAGATGCTGAGGCACGGAGGTACTGAGGCACGGAGGTGCTGTGGCACGGAGGTACTGAGGCACGGAGGTGCTGGAAGCACGGAGGTACTGAGGCACGGAGGTACTGAGGCATGGAGGTACTGAGGCACGGAGGTACTGAGGCACGGAGGTGCTGGAAGCACGGAGGTGCTGAGGCACGGAGATGCTGAGTCACGGAGGTACTGAGTCACGGAGGTACTGAGGCACGGAGGTGCTGGAAGCACGGAGGTACTGAGGCACTGAGGTGCTGAGGCACGGAGATGCTGAGTCACGGAGGTGCTGGAAGCACGGAGGTGCTGAGGCACGGAGGTGTTGGAAGCACGGAAGTACTGAGCTCTGGAGATCCCAACTACAACAGTAGTAAAACTGAAACACGACAGCTGTGGTTTTCAGTGGAGAACACGGAATTCAGTACTGTGCCTTTAAGCCGAAACATTGCAGCTGTGCCTTTACATTGAGACTCAGGGAAATGGTGAAATCAAATGGCAACACACAAGTAAACCAAACGGTAACAAGGGAACAGAGTTTCCACAGGAACTTAGGTACAAAGGTTACCTTAAGGGAGCTCAGCATAAAGACTCACACAAGGCTGTATGTGACACGAGGAACTGGCCCAGATTCTAACTCAGCCTCCTGATTTATACTTCCTGGTCCTTGATGATTGGTGAGCAGGATTAGGTGATGCAGACAGTCTCAGGCTGGCAGAGGATTGGACAACTCTGGGTCAGGTGAACAGACACTGTCATGTGACTACTCTAGTCAAGGCTGTGATGTAGAATGAGGCCTAGCAGGCCGAGAGAACACTGAAGCCTGGACTTCTGCAAAACACAGGATGCTGGCTTTTAGACTTAAAGTTCAGATTACTGAATTCAGCCTCACACAGGAGATCACCACAGGTGGAGCTAATTAACTATTACCTCTCAGGCAGAGAACTCAGGAAAACTCATAGTGCTGACAAGCTGTTTAACTCCGTGAGTGAAAGGACACAGGATCCAGGACAGATGGCAGGGGTAAGTCACCAAATATAAAACCTACAGTCAGGATTGTGACAGTCTCACAAAGAAAAGCTGCAGACTCCTGTATGTGGGACATTAACCTGAGAAGTTCCATCTGGTCTCTGTCCTCCTGTATACCAGAGGCGAGATCACCAGCCCACTTCTCCATGGCCTTTGTGATCCAGCAACTCGCTATAACCGGATGCTGTGATACCCCTGCAGCAACATACATGGATTTAAGTGTATTGTCAACCTTTCAGGCCGCTGGGTCCTTCATGGAAGATGCACCTGGTACCGGTAACACCGTCTTCTTTGAGAGATTTGACACCAAAGCATCCACAGCAGGGGGGATTTTCCCTGACCTTCCTGTCTTCTACAGGAAAGGGAAAAAAGGCTATAAGCCTCTTAGACACCTGAAATTTCCTTTCAGGGCGTTCCCAAATATTTTTGAACATATTGTTCAGCTCTACTGATACAGGGAAGGTAACCTGTGACTCCTGAGGTTTTGCAAAGAAAACAGGCGCTGCCTGATCCTGTACGTCAGGAATCTGCAGCACCTCCCTAATGGCATAAATTAGAGATTCCACACCCTGGACTGGGGTGGCATCCCCTGAATCCTCAAACTCAACCTCCCCCTCTTCAACCTCAGGCAACTCCTCATCAGAGGCCAACTGGAGGAGCTACGGTAACATCCGCTTCTGCGGTGCAGGTTTGGGAGGTTGGGCAGATGGACTATGGCTAGTGACTAAAGCGTTTACAAGCTTTTGTAACTCCCTTCTCTCCCTTTTAGATTGGCTAACTCTGCAGAGATATCTGCCATGACACCTTTAAAAGTGGCAAGCCAAGCTGGAGCATGCTCTTGAGATTTGCTGCTACTTTGGGAAGATTCACTGCATTGTTCACACACAAGTGAACCCACAAACGCTGGTGTTAATTCTTGCGCACAGGAATTGCATTTGACTGTCTTTCCTGCCATGTTAGTAAACCCCCACCACACACATACAAGGTATTCACACAGGAAAACACAGAATACACAGCCCTTTCCAGCCAACTGTTAGGAGAAAGGCACAGTAAAGGAGGAGCCATAATGCACTTGACCTTAACAGTTATAACTTAACACCGGGCAGCAATAAAACTATGGTCCCTAATAAAGACCAGTGTTATAAGAGCACCTCCCCCGTATAATGTCCCCACTATACCACCTATGTAGCCTGAGGGATATCTGGAGGCTCATGCTGCACCGCTGCTGGCTGTAAATGGTGCCCTGCTGCTGCTGGTTCCACTCCTAGAGAAGCTCCACCCCCTTAAAGGCACTTCTACTCCTCCACGGCAAACTGACTATTTCTGTGTGGTAAATGGCTAAACTTGTCCTGAAGGCCTTCTGGTAGCGGATCACCAGTGCCTGCACTACCTCCTGAGTCATCGAGCCCACTCTGGAGAGCCAATGTGCCGCCAAAACGGCCGGGTACCCCGCTTGTCGGGGTCCCCGGCTCTGACTCACCAATCTTCATCCAGAAGAACCTTCAGGTGCTCAGGGTGGCAGCATGGCTCCGGGACTGTGCGCACGTGATCAGTGCACTGCGGTACGGTTCCCTCAGGACGAATTCTGTAGCCTAGGAATGGACCATTAACCATTTCAAGAGGTTGGTCTCAAACCCCTGTCCTGAACTCCCCCGATGCAGACAGACAGGTTGCCACCATGTCTGTCTGAAAATAATAAAAGAAAATAACAAAACTGAAGAAAAACTCTGGAGCCCTCCAGAGATCTGAACGGCTCTGGGGGCACTTTTTTCTAAACTGAAGCTGGGGGATGGGGCATAGAGGGGAGGAGTCAACACACATGTATACACACACTGAAGTTTGGTTTAAGTGCACCAGCTCCTGTGAACCCATCTATACCCCATCATATTAAAGTACCATCCCCAGTATCCCCTATGGATGTCAGCGAAACATATTACAGCCAAAATTAACATGCTAGAAGTTTTAGTTTACTTAGGACCAACCTAGACTGCACTACGTGCACAACATTTGAACAAGCACAAATGGGACAATATAATGTAAGCCATGCCCCAATGCACACAGATATTCCAAAATCCCATCCAGATTTGTCAAGAACGTACACATTTGTCCACTAATTGGGACTGTCCCAACAAATTTGCAGTGTGGGGTGTGTAGGTACTAATTACCTTGTCCTAGGCCTAAGCCAGCCACGAAAGTGGAGCAATGCTCCCCCTCACTGTGTACAATCTTCACAGGGAATGATTTTTCGAGTTGTTGTGGTCTTGGTTCCCTGTGCTAGTCCAAATTCCTCCTCTGGCACCAGGGCCAATGAAATGTCTCGGCATCCCTGCAGATAGGAGTTATGCTTCGAAACACCTATTTTGAAAATATTTTCTTTTTGTATTCTTACATTTTTGGACATTGCACAATTATGTAAAATAAATGATTGCTCATAATTTAAATTAAAAGTACTGAGGGCCTTTCTATATTACACAATACCAGATATTATTTTTTAAATGGTGCCTCATTACAGTTTAATGACATATGTAAATGTTGCCTAACTAATTTTGGGAACCTTTATTGGTAATGTGAGCTATGAAAATGCATTGATTAATTTTTTTACATATTAAATATAAAGTTTGCAAGAAAAACAAAAATGAAGGTTTCATGGTGGAATTTGGCACAGTATAATAATTCGGAGGGACTTGGCAACATATGCCAGGAAAAGAATGTTACTTGCAGCTTCCTGACATTATTAATCTAAATCAGAGATGACATATATGTAATATTATGCAGCCCACCTGCATATGCACATACAGTAGGGAATGTACTGTACGCGTTCAGAGCAGAATGTGGGACAGCACTATCTAAATTATATTTCTGTATTTCTTCTATACTCTTGGAAATGCAATTAATCCATTGCAGCAGTTTTATATAGTGCAATTATATAGTAAAGGACTGAAATTTTATTACAGAAATAATTGAAATCTAAACCTCAAAAATTATTCTTGGTTTGTGGTTCCTTTTATAATACAAATATGGATGCAGTGCAGGAATACTAAAGTCTCTACTATTACATTAATAGGATATCTAATGGGTTGAAGTTCTCAGGGGACACTGAATTTCTAGGAGTATGTGTAGCTGTACAGAGCTTTATAACAATGACCTAGGGCTATAAATATAATTTTAGAACTTGAAGGGTAAGCTCTGCAGCTACTCTTGCAAATCAGTGGAGAGATGCCTTATCTTGACCCCCTTGCTTTAAATCCATATGGAAAATATAGTCTAAATCCAAATACGCAAAACTGAACTTTCCTTCAAAATGTTCCTTTTTTCTGAGATTATTATGGTTTAAGAAGAAAATGGTAAATTAGGTGAAAAGATTTTACTTTTATAAGAATTGAAAGAACTACCAAAATATTATCCTTTCTCATCCTAGCCACCTTATTTTTATTTCCCTTTATTTATAGAACTTCAATATATTCTACACTCACCAGGGCCAATTTTAATCAGAAGCCAATTAACCTACCAGTATGTCATTGGGAGGAAACTGGAGCAATCAGAGGAAACCTGCGTGAACACAGGAACAACTTCCAAACTCCACTCTGATAGATCCCTGTTTGGCATAAACCTCAATGTTAGCTTTGGGGGCTTGTTTACATGATTGTATTTTTCCTGCAATTCTTTTAACTGTTTTTTCTTGAGTAATTTGCAAGCACTGAAAATGTGCTTAAAAGCTAGTAAAGCATGGCATTGTTTTATATAACTGCTTTCTATTAAATAATTTCTATAGGCAATTTAACAAAGGTAGGGTTGATTATTATTATTATTATTATTATTATGTATTGTTTCATAGAGAAAAACAACACATAACAAGGGAGCAGACCAACACAGTTGTAAAACAAAGAAAACCAGTGAAAAGATGCAACCCTTAACAATTTAACAATTTTACATAATCTGTGTACATGAAACGGACATAATAACAAAACAACAAACAAATAGAAAAAAAATAGAAAATTGCAAAGGAAACCCATAATCAGAAAACACAATTAAGTCATGTAGGAAATGAAAAGGTTCATTGTATTTTTGGATACACTCGTAGTTTTTGCTGTGAATATCTTGATGTGAAAATCAATAAAAATGTTATATTGAAAAAAAGATTTGTCATTTATTTAGAGAGGAACAAAGCAGAACATGAGGCCTGAAAGACCACGTGAAGAACGAAGGGTGGGGATGGGTCTGGCAAAATAGTATCAACGACCCCAAACCTGAGTTGAGATAAGCCATAATTTTTACATTGCAGCCAAATGCCAGAATTTTCTTGATAACTGTGGGGAAGGGTAGGGGGTCATGGTTTTTCCCATGAGAGGCAATGAGAAATATAGTTGTGTTAAGATTCTGGGTAACCAAATCACCAGAACACTAAAGAGTCAAAGGGAGAACCCAAGAGGAAGGACCATGGGTTAGTCTTTATGGGAGAATTTAAGGCTGCACACAAGAGGTCAGCAAATTAATTACAAAATGTTACTATTTTTTGGCAGGTCCATCAGATGTGAATAAAGGTACCCAAATTACTGCATCCTCTATTACATAGGGGAGAGGAAGAGCTTTAGATTCCATGAAGTTCAGTGGGAATCATATAGCAATTATGTAGCAATAGTAATACATTTAATAAAGGTTCTCTTTGACTAACGTAGATATGGAAGACCTAGCAACCCACAGTAACTGCAGATCTAGGCTCTTCCTCAGGGGGTGGGCATTGGGCACCCAAATCACAGGTATGGTTGCTTTTTAATATGTTGTAGTGCATTTTTAAAAGTTCAAATGTAAAAAAAAAATTTGCTGTATTTATACTGTATATTTAAAAAAGGCAGTAAAATATAACATTGTGTATAAAAAGCATCAGTTTATCACCTTGGTTTGCAACACAGAGAAATCTTTACTTTGTTTGGAGAAAGAGCCCTACATAAATAAAATTATTATTATTATTATTATTATTATTATTATTATTATTAAATGACTGTAAAAGGCAGCACTATGAATATACAATGCACAATATATGCACAGAAAAGCTACACGTTTACAAGAAATGCAGTCATTTGACAAATACAGGTTAGAAAAATGATTAAAAATGAAGGAAACTGTAATAACAGACCTGCAACTGCATTTGGCATGTGAGTATAATGAACAAACACTACACTTGCAGTCAGGAAGGACACTGTATTGCAGTGCAGCAGTGGGGCATTTGCACGTAGGCAAAGTTCAGTGTGGGCTTGTTGATGGAATTGCACTGTACAGTTGTGCGTATATAGAGGTGTGTCAGTTTTCAGACTCATCTCTTGCACCAAGGATAAGGCTGGTGTAGGTGCACACTGATATTGATGACTGCTATAAAATCTAGTGTACAGATGGGGGCGGTGTGGTTGTACTGATGCATGTAACTTGGCAAATAATATGAGCAACATCAGGGTTTTTCTCTACGCACACAATGTGGGTGTAATTACGGCCGACTTGTGTCCAACTCTGCAGCAGCTACATAGCTGGCAGATCTCATTATAATTGTTCTAAAACAGTTTTTCAATTATAGAATTGTTTATAACACTTATGCTTAAACAGCCTAAATAAACATATAAGTTCCCAGATGCTCATTAAATATTTCAATCAGCTTCTTCGCCTCCGATACTGCGCAACCTGAATACACATCTCTATATTATCCTAAATGATTATACCCCCTCTATTCTACCAATTACACCTCTCTAATCTACCCAGTTATATACACTACCTCTATTTTTTTTCGATGCAGTTGCACCCCCTATACGTTATTCTACCCAATTACACCCCTCCTATTCTATTATACCCAAATTCACCCCGTATTCTATTTTACCAGATTAAACACCCCTGTTGTATTCTACCTGATTCCACCCCCCCTATTATATTCTACACGTTTATAGCCCACTATTCTATTCTACTCGAATGCACCCCTTATTCTAGTCTACCCAATTATACACCTCTATTCTATTCTACCTGATTACACCCCCTATTCTAATCTAGCCAGTTCCACACCTGTATACCAGTGATGTACAGTGAGGTCAGTGACTGGCGTAGTCCCTCCCACACCCCCCACCCCCCTTCCTCCAAAATAAACAACAACAAAAAAACAGCATAGGATTCCCCTCATTTAAGCAAAACCAGCACCAGGCTGAACCCGCCAGGGGTGATAATGCCATAGCAGGGGAGACACTCAGTATGGGGTCCCCCTGCAATAATATTAAACACCCCCCAAACCAATCAGCCCAAGGCTGGAATTCCTCAGAAAGTGGGGACCACAAAAATGTAAATAGGGTCCCCCCTCATGAGCAACAACCAGCACTGGGGCTATGCCCAGCACCCCCGGTGGCAGTGGGTGCGGGGTTCATGACATACTAATATTGTTCTTTACAGGTGGCCTACAGGTCCCAGCAAGCCTGCCCCAGCATGCCGGAACTTAGAGAACCACAAGTGCCAGCATGAACGTACATTAAGGGCCCGCTGGCACCTGCAGTTCACCTGCCAGTCAAAGGGGCGGGGCGATGACATGGCGAGCGGCGTCCATCTTGAATTTCAAAAATGATGCTGAGGCGCCATTTTTGAAATAGGAAGCTGGCTCTCCACTGCCGAACTCTGCAGAATGGCTGGCAGGGACTGGATCCTCTCGGATCCAGGTCTGCCGCCAGACACCCTTTCTCCGCCGGGTCCCATCGCCACGAATGTCCACCATTTTGCGCCGCCGCATGTACCCGCTGGCCAGTGGATCCAGTGGATACGCTGGTCCAATCACATCTGCGGGACTGACATGGGCATGCTTACAGGTGGGCTGAATGCATGCCCCTGTCATTGAGGCACATGTACAGGTGCCGCTTCCCTGTACTTTTTCAATGGGCTTTTTCAGCCCATGGCTTGGCCCTGCCCCCTGCCCCCCACCCCCACTTCCCGAACTTTAGTATTAGCAATGGGAGGCACCTCTCCCGCTGCCTCCCATCACCAAATGCATGCATATTCACAGGGGGGAAATTATTAGAATAGTAAAAGATGATATCTATGACTCAGAATCTGTGTTATAAATATCTTCTTTGTATTATTTTAATCATTATGACAGGGGAGGCACTGCCTCCCCTGACTGCACGTCACTGCTGTATACTATTATACTTGAATACACACCTCTGTTCTATTCTACCAAATCACCCCCCCCCCCCCCAATTATATTTTACACAATTACACACCTCTATTCTACTTGATCATACACCTCTATTCTATTCGACCCAATTACACCTCCTCTATCTACCCAATCACACCACCTCTATTCTATTTACCCGATTACACACCCTACTCTATTCTACCCGATTACACCACCCTATTCTATTCTGTCCGATTACACAAGTCTAGTCTAGTCTACTCAATTACACAACTAAACATTGGAAAATAGAATTTGATGGCAGGTTAAAAACCCCGTGGCCCATCCAGTCTGTCCTCTAGGGTTAGGGTATTAGAGTTAGTTTATAGGTTTGGGTATGAGGGATAGGGTATTAGGGTTAGTTTATGGCCTTTTCTCTTAGCATTGTCCCTGTCACCAGAATGGCTTTGTTACAGCGTGCCTTTACCCCACCAGTGACTCTGATCCTGTCCATAAACGTTGAGGGTAAAGGTTTACTGAGTACAATACTGTATCCTATCCTATCTATTCCCCCTACCCATCCCTATGTAGCCCATCATTGCTTACTTCTACATGTCATTCTGTACAGATCCGTATTAAGGTGTGTGGGGGCCCGAGGCCAACCAACTTGTGGTGCCCCGACCGTAAAACTTTCACAGTAATATGATGGTGATATTACTAAAAAGTATAATGTGTCCAGCCTTCCTATCTCTGTCTACCGCTTTCTCCCATGTTCATGGCCACTGCGCAGTGCACGGGTGGGAGAATAGTTAGAATAAAGGAGCGCTTGAATAGATGTGTGCAAATTAAATGTGTATGTATAAAAAAATATATAAGCTGTAAAATATAGTACCTGTAAAAAGAAAAATAGGTTAAAAGTAATGTAAACAGCCCCTTTCCTGAAGGGTTAAGATGGAAGAGTTGAAAGTTTTACCGGATTCCCGATGCTGCCGTACTTGGAAGCCGCACTGCACGTGCGGTGGTACCTAGTTAACCCTAACCCTCCCGGTGGTGCCTAACCCTAACCTTTTCCTTCCCCACTGCCTAAACCTAACCCACCCTGCTTGGTGCCTAACTCTAACCTCCCCTTGTAAGTGTCTAACCCTAACCTTCCTTCCACGGTACCTAACCATCCCCTTCCCGACCCTGCACCCTAAACCCAACCCCCCTTTTAATGCCTACACCTAACCTCCCACCCCCTGCGGCAGGACGTGAGTGCGTCCCTGCTAACAGGACGTTTGGGATTCCAGGCATCGGTATTTTGATGCTGGGATCCTGAGCTCCATCCTGAATAAGGTGCTACACATGGTTGTAAAATCTTGTGCAGATATGTTCGCTTATCATAATATTATGTTATTTCCAGTCTGCTTTGACTAAGTTAGTCTCACACAACTGCGACTATCAGTACTTTATGAGAATTCACTGCACTTTAGTTTGCGTTCCCGCACCCACCCTTCCCTCCTCTCCCCTCTTCCTTGCACATTGTCTCTTCTATTGTATTTACTTCTCCCTTCTGCTATTACCTGTGACATTTCTGATAATTATACCTGTACTCCACCTGTATACTTTGATTTAAATTGTTATATTTCCATCTGTGACTTTATGTTATCTCCTAATTCATCTCTCTTATTGAAATGATGTAACAATTTGAATTTGCTACTATCTGAAATTTTTTTTTTTTTTTTTAAGTATAGTGGGGCAGATTTATTAAACCTGGAGAAGTGATAAATTGCATGGTGATAAAGTACCAGCCAATCAGCTCCTATTTACCATGTCACAGGCTGGGTTTGATAAATGACAAGAGCTGATTGGCTGGTGCTTTATCACCTTGCACTTTATCACTTCACCAGGCTTAATAAATCTGCCCCAATGTGTGTACACTTGTCTGATAGCTGGAAGTCTCCAGATCCTCCCCAGTTACTGCTCTGGTTTGTTTATGAAATAACGAGTATGACAAACTTCCTACGAGGCTCCCGATTCCTTCTATAAGAAGTGGGGTCCATGGCGCAACATAATCATGTCACAGCTTTCCCATTTTAGGGGTCCATCTCTGTGTGTTCTATACGCTCATCTGTCTGTGTCCTGGAGATTCTGAGAAGCCCCACTTTCTCCTTCCCCCTGTTCCCCTCTCTTTTACATTGAAAATTTGGCATATTCTATTCTGGTTTACTGATGTATTCTGTGTTTTGATAAAATATTTTCATTACTTTGATTTTTCAATCACCTACGTGGGGTGATTTCTAACTCCAGTACTGTAACTAGTTATATGATGACTTATTAAACTTTAACTGTCGTGCGTTCAGTTCATGTTATGCCACACAGAAACCCCAGTTCACATATGTCACACAGCATGAGGAAGGGGCAAGAGCCCCAAAATGTTGGCAGAATAAACACTGTGTGGTGATATTTACATGTGTCCAGTCTCCAGAGTGCCGCCTCTCTCCAAATGCTGCATATTTAGGGGTGCAATCCCCTTAAGGAGGGCACCGGAGCACAGTACGACCTGGATAGGTCAGTGGAGTGCCGGGGCATCTGTGTCTGCTATATATATATATATATATATATATATATATATGTATGTGTGTATATATATATATATATATATACACACATATATATATACATATATATACAGCATACATACATTTCTACATATGTAAATTGCTCATCACTAATACAACACTGCAGACACCTTGTGGCATCCTGTAAATAAATGATTATAATTAATGGTTCAATACACTCCTACAGTATCTCTGTCTATTCTATGCTGCCCGAAGACATACCTCTATTTTATTTTATTCTACTTTTTTACATCCCCTCCATTCTATTCTACCTGAATACATACGGGTGTCGTACGGTATGCCGGCGCTCGGGCTCCCGGCGACCAGCATACCGGCGCCAGGAGCCCGACCGCCAGCATACCGCCAGCGTGGCGAGCGCAAAGGAGCCCCTTGCGGGCTCGCTGCGCTCGCCACGCTGCGGGCACGGTGGCTACGCGCGCCACACTATTTTATTTTCCCTCCAGGGGGGTCGTGGACCCCCACGAGGGAGAATAGTTGTCGGTATGCCAGGTGTCGGGATTCCGGCGCAGGTATACTGTGCGCCGGTATCCCGACATTCGGCATACAGAAGACCACCCATACATACAGTACCTCTAATATATTCTACCTTATAACACCCTTTCCATTCTATTCAGTTACATCCCTCTATTCTATTCTACCCAATAGAACTCGTATATTCTATTCTATCTGATTATATCCCCCATATTCTATTGTACCCGATTACACATGTCTATTCTATTAATATCTATTCTACCCGACTACAGTCCCTATATTCTGTTCTACTCAATTAGACCCTCCATTCTATTCTACGCAGTTAAACACTTCTGTTCTTCCCAATTACATGTCTCTATTCTATTCTACCTTCATTCTTTTCTACCTGATTATTCCCCCCTACTCTATTGTACCAGATTACGCACCTCTGTCTGATGGACATTTGGGGCAGTCTAATGGGCATATGGTTGATTCTGGTGTGTGTGTGGGGGGGCTGATGGCATGTGTTGGGGGGGACTGATGGTATGTGTAAAGGGGTGGGCTGCTGGCATGTTTGTGGGGTAGGGGCTGATGGCATGTAGATAGATGTGTGGAGCATGTACGGTTGTGTGATGACATGTGGTGAGTCTTATGGAATAGAGGTTTTCCATAGTAATGTTCTGTGCAAATATTGCTTTTTTTTAGTGTATTTCTATTTTAAAATATAAGTAGCATAAAAGATTACAAAATATACAAAACACTGCAGCCAAAATATTGAAACACAAATCAAGTGACAACATATGCATAAAGTTGTAACATGACAGCAGGAAACAAAACAAATCACAAATGCAAAACGACTGACAGACATGAACTGTGGTTTCAATGATTCACACATTATGGAAAGTATTAGCATAAAGATGGTTAGAGGATGGATAATGGTGAGAAGGGAAGGGGTGGCAGAAAAGGGAAAGAGAAGCATAAAAGATACTGGGGTAGATGTATTAAGTCTGGAGAAGTGATACAGCAGTGATATGTAGAAGGTGATAACGCATCAGCCAATCATTACTGAATTTGAAAAATGAAAGTTGGGAGCTGACTGGCTGGTGCGTAACCACCTTGCACTTATCACTTCTTTATTACTTCTTTATCCCTCCTCCAGGCTTAATACAGCTGCCCCACTGTAGCTTGAACAGGAAAAGGAAACAGACGACAAGACCACAGCTAAGCATGAGAGATAACTGAGTCATGCAGAACAAAGAATTGGGGCGTTATGCTACCTGTATACATTGCTTTTTAAAACCAATCATAAAAATTAAATAAAAAGACACTTTTTTGTTCATGTGACAAATGGGGGTGGGTGGGGGGAATCTACCTTTTCAGAAAAAATAATAAAAATAGGTAGTGTGTGGGTGTTTGTGGGGGACTGCACTAAGCTGAGTGTTTGAGGTGAATGAAAGCTTATCTTTGCCCCTGGGTATCCAGAACCAAAGATGAGGTTGTGCAGAAGGGGTTTTTGCCCATTTATTATGAACCCATGATGGTCAGGAGGGAGAGAGTTAGATAATTGTATACAATGAACATTTTTCTAGCATAGATGTAATACTATTGCCTTTATAAGTCGAGAAAAAGTCAGTGGGCCAATGGAAAGGCCAAACGCCATCACAGTCTAGTGAAATAGGCTAACCTTCCAGAAAAACTGTACTGAGAAGAATCCTGTGACTAGGGTGAATTAACATAGAATGGAAAGCTTCTTTGAGCTCTACTTTACCGTATTTTTGTGAAATGGCAACAATTAGTAGAAAAGGGAAATCTGATAGCTCTTCCATTTGGAATCTCTTTTGCTTTTAGTAACAATTCAAAAACTTTACATTTAGTGGTGGTCTGAAAGAGCCATTATGTTTCTTAATAAGAAACAGGTGAGGGGTCTGACCTTTAATGTACAGATTTACCAGTTCTATCTTTGCTTGGTACAAAGCCAATGAGTGGATGTTGTGGACTGCAATTCCTTGAACACAGAAATGTTTGATTTACAAATTTTATGAATGGGAGATTTAGAACTGATCAAATTAGTCTTGGCAACCACTTGTCATCTGCTTCCACCTTCCAGACAGGAAGAGAATCTTTCACTGTTGTTAGAAATCTGAGACACACTTACCAAAATTCCTTCCTGTCCTAAAGGAAGTCCAAGCGATTGACACTAAGGCCCAGATTTATCAAGCCTTAGAGAGTCATAAATTGCATGGTGATAAAGTACCAGCCAATCAGCTTCTAACTGCCATGTTACAGGCTGTGTTTGAAAAGGCACGAGGCATTGAATGGGAGCAGCATTTGGAAGGCATGCTGTTCCTTGTAGTGCCAATGGGAGATCCTGGGGGTGGCTCCCTGGTAAGTTAGCTCTCAGTCTGGAACTGTTTTAGTAATGGCCTTTATTATGAGGCATACTGTGACAAATTACATGGCCCAATGTGGGCACTGCTATCAAGTAGTTAGGACTGCTGTATCAGAGAAGCCGTGAAGTGGCCAGCAGCTAAACATGTGTTTGCAAACATTTGTGACGAATTCTCTGAATTTTATTACCAGATAGATTCAGGGATGGTTACAGGTAATTTTCAGTGTGCGGAAGGGAATTTGGGGGTGGGGATTTGCACCCCCCTTCCTCTTTGTTTGTTTGTCTGTGACCCCTCCCCCTTCCAGCACCTGATATATAATTATCTCCAGGTATGATTGAGCAGCTTCCAAATTGTTTGTCTGGTTGTGTGCATGAGGCATTGAATGGGAGCAGCATTTGGAAGGCATGCTGTTCCTTGTAGTGCCAATGGGAGATCCTGGGGGTGGCTCCCTGGTAAGTTAGCTCTCAGTCTGGAACTGTTTTAGTAATGGCCTTTATTATGAGGCATACTGTGACAAATTACATGGCCCAATGTGGGCACTGCTATCAAGTAGTTAGGACTGCTGTATCAGAGAAGCTGTGAAGTGGCCAGCAGCTAAACATGTGTTTGCAAACATTTGTGACGAATTCTCTGAATTTTATTACCAGATAGATTCAGGGATGGTTACAGGTAATTTTCAGTGTGTGGAAGGGAATTTGGGGGTGGGGATTTGCACCCCCCTTCCTCTTTGTTTGTTTGTGTTTGAAAAGGTACAGTTAGGTTAAGGTCACACATAGCGGCCAAGCAGGTCTCGCTTGGCCGGGAGGCGGTTACTGTGTTCCTGTTCTGCGGGATGCAGCAGAACAGGATCCGGCCAGTGACACAAAGGATTTTCAACGTAACACAGTGCGGCACATACACTGAAATGTATGTGTTCACATTGAAATCCCGCCATCCTACCGTCCGTCCCAACTACCGCACATGTGTGGGCGCCTTCCGGCCAAGCGGGTCCCGCTAAACAGGACCTGTTTGGCCGCTATGTGTGGCCGTAGCCTTAGGAGTTGATTAGTTGGTACTTTGGGGCAGATGTATTAACCTGGAGAAGGCATAAGGAAGTGATAAACCAGTGATATGTGCAAGGTGATAAAGGCAGCAGCCAATAAGATCCTAACTGTAATTTACATATTGGAGCTGATTGGCTGGTGCCTTTATCACCTTGCACATATCACTGGTTTATCACTTCATTATGCCTTCTCCAGGTTAATATATCTGCCCCTTTATCACCGTGCAATTTATCACTCTCCAAGGCTTGATAAATCTGGGCCTAACTCTCTATTATTTTGGGTCCTATACGTGTAACCTCCTCTTTGAGGTGTTGTGGAGCCTATGTATTCTCAGGCCTGACCATGTATTCACTTTTTTAAGACCAGCAAAAGACTTACAAGCTTTCTAGCAAGTCTAAACCTCCTTTATAAATTGGAGACCAAAGAAGTCTGTATCTATCAGTTTAGGAAATCAAAGGATTTTGTAGAGATCTGAAAACCCACCTCTGAGCAGCTACGGGGGACTGCTGGGTGTTGCTGATATAATGAATGGTTTTACTGTTGATCAGAGCTGCCCTGCTTACTGCTTTTAAAAGGTAATACTTATGGGCCCTACACACTTGCCAATGTGTGAGGGCAATATGAGCAATCTCGTTCATTAATGAACGAGAAATTGTTCATATCACTCAGTGTGTAGGTACCAACGATGAACCATGTGCGGCCCCGCGGTCGTTCATCATTGGTGCCGGGTCATTTATGCCTGCAAGCCAATATGGACAATATCGTCCATATTAGCATGCAGGGCTACGGGGCCGGATGATGTCAGGGAGTGAAGAAACTTCACTCCGCTTGTCACCTCCCCCCACCCAGCCCCCGCCGCTGGGTCGTCTGTCAGCCGTATTGGCCGTCGGGCACCTCGGCTAATGTGTAGGGGCTATAAGATGCAACAAAAGATTGAATGGTGCATACTGAGTGACCTTTTCTCCCATTTTACCTGACTGATTTAATTCTGTGCTATAATGGAAGATAATTGCAGTAACATAGACTGTACCTTTCATCATTGGACACTGAAAGAAAATCTGGACACCAGGGCCGAATTAACATGGAGGACTCCTGTCATCTGCACTCCCCTGTTCGACTCCAGTCACGCTCTGCCTCTGTCAAAAGCTCTGCCTCTTCCCTCCCAAGAAGCCAGCAGCCCTGCCCGTGTCGCAGCAAAAAAAACTGTACGCGTCTTAATTTAAACGTTTCTTTTCTTTTTGCAATCCAGAATGTTGTATACAGATCCGCCGCTAGCCGCTCAGCAAGGTCTGCAAAGCAGGGAGGCACTGGGCTAGAGAGGCACTCTCCCCCCTCTGCCACCTTTCTGAGCTGTTGTGCAATGTTTCACTGCCGCAGCCTGCTCCTGTCACAGGCAGTATGATAGGCAGTGCAGCGGCGCCGGCAGATTAAAGACTCTTTTCTTCCAGTCTGATTATTGCATGTTGGGCGCTCCCCCTTCTCTCTCGTACCTGCGTACCTGCTCCTCCCCACTGCCCTGTCAATCTGGATAACAGACAGGCAGCTCTGCCTGTCTGTCCCTGCCTCTGTACTTTACTCAAAGCAGAAGCCGGGCAGCCACCTCTGAGTTAAGACGTTCTGCTGAGCTTTCTTCTTGATTAGACCAGGAAGTCACATGAGTCACACTTGTCTGTGCACACACTGGAGGAGCCAGGAGGCGTGGAGCAGCCACAGGCAGCACATGATTAACAGAAAAGCAGAGACTGAGGCCAGTTCTGGATAAAAGGGGAGGGGGAATATCAACAGTGTGTGCTATGGGGGGACAGGGGCATATTAATGTATGCTATGGGGGGACAGGGGCATATTAATGTATGCTATGGGGGACAGGGGCATATTAATGTATGCTATGGGGGACAGGGGCATATTAATGTATGCTATGGGGGGACAGGGGCGTTTAAATGTGTGCTATGGGGGGACAGGGACATATTAATGTATGCTATGGGGACACAGGGGCATATCAATGTATACTACGGGGGGACAGGGGCATATTAATGTATGCTATGGGGGGACAGGGGCATATTAATGTATGCTATGGGTGGACAGGGGCATATTAATGTATGCTATGGGGGACAGGGGCATATTAATGTATGCTGTGGGGGGACAGGGGCATATTAATGTATGCTATGGGGGGACGGGCATATTAATGTATGCTATGGGGGGACAGGGGCGTTTAAATGTGTGCTATGGGGGGACAGGGACATATTAATGTATGCTATGGGGACACAGGGGCATATTAATGTATACTACGGGGGGACAGGGGCATATTAATGTATGCTATGGGGGGACAGGGGCATTAATGTATGCTATGGGTGGACAGGGGCATATTAATGTATGCTATGGGGGACGGGTATATTAATGTATGCTATGGGGGGACAGGGGCATATTAATGTGTGTTATGGGGGACAGGGACATATTAATGTATGCTGTGGGGGGACAGGGGCATATTAATGTATGCTGTGGGGGGACAGGGGCATATTAATGTATGCTATGGGGGGACAGGGACATATTAATGTATGCTATGGGGGACAGGGGTATATAAATGTATGCTATGGGGGGACAGGGGCATATTAATGTATGCTGTGGGGGGACAGGGGCATATTAATGTATGCTATGGGGGGACGGGCATATTAATGTATGCTATGGGGGAACAGGGGCGTTTAAATGTGTGCTATGGGGGGACAGGGACATATTAATGTATGCTATGGGGACACAGGGGCATATTAATGTATACTACGGGGGGACAGGGGCATATTAATGTATGCTATGGGGGGACAGGGGCATATTAATGTATGCTGTGGGGGGACAGGGGCATATTAATGTATGCTATGGGGGGACAGGGACATATTAATGTATGCTATGGGGGACAAGGGTATATTAATGTATGCTATGGGGGGACAGGGGCATTTTAATGTGTGCTATGGGGGCACAGGGGCATATTAATGTATGCTATGGGGGGACAGGGGCATATTAATGTATGCTATGGGGGACGGGCATATTAATGTATGCTATGGGGGACAGGGGCATATTAATGTGTGCTATGGGGGACAGGGACATATTAATGTGTGCTATGGGTGGACAGGGGCATATTAATGTATGCTATGGGGGCACAGGGGCATATTAATGTATGCTGTGGGGGGACAGGGGCATATTAATGTATGCTCTGGGGGGACAGGGACATATTAATGTATGCTATGGGGGACAGGGGTATATTAATGTATGCTATGGGGGGACAGGGGCATTTTAATGTGTGCTATGGGGGCACAGGGGCATATTAATGTATGCTATGGGAGGACAGGGGCATATTAATGTATGCTATGGGAGGACAGGGGCATATTAATGTATGCAATGGGGGGGACAGGGGCATATTAATGTATGCTATGGGGGACAGGGGCATATTAATGTATGCTATGGGGGACAGGGGCATATTAATGTGTGCTATGGGGGACAGGGGCATATTAATGTATGCTATGGGGGGACAGGGGCATATTAATGTGTGTTATGGGGGACAGGGACATATTAATGTGTGCTATGGGGGGACAGGGACATATTAATGTGTTATATGGGGGGACAGGGACATATTAATGTGTTCTATGGGGGGACAGGGACATATTAATGTATGCTATGGGGGACAGGGACATATTAATGTGCGCTATGGTGGACATGGACATATTGTGTGCTATGGGGGGACAGGGACATATTAATGTGTGCTGTGGGGACAGGGACATATTAATGTATGCTGTGGGGGGACAGGGACATATTAATGTGTTCTATGGGTGGACAGGGACATATTAATGTGTTCTATGGGGGGACAGGGACATATTAATGTGTGCTATGGGAGGACAGGGCCACATCTGTATTTGTAGGAGGGCGCAAAATTTATAGTTTGCAGGAGGGCGTCGAACACCCTAGCAATGGCCCTGTGTATAAGTCTGTGACAATGAATTAATACTTTTGTTACCTTTGTTAGCTACTGTAGCAATATAGATTCTGCACAGTAGCCTAAGTGCTTTTATTTGTATCCTGATTCTGCTCAAATAAAGAAATAAGCAAGCAGATGAACTACCTTAATATCATATAATTCTCTCCCATGAGAATCACTATTTTATAGCCAGTTAGACATATTTTAGAGACGGACGACAATGATCAGGGTTGTTTCTGCTTCCGGAAATGATTCCGTATTCCAATACCAATTTGAAAATGTTACATTTGTCTATGAAAGAAAAGGTTTTATTTAGAGCTGGTATGTTATTGAAAGCAAATGCTATTTTCTGACTTGCTAAACAAATCCTTAGTGAAGGCACACTTCTCTATGTCCTTCATCAGGATAATGGTAGATGACTCATGGGTCAGATGCATCATTGCTTGGAAAGTGATAAAATGGAGAGTGAAAAAGTACCAGCCAATCAGCTCCTAACTGCCATTTTTCAAACACAGCCTGTGACATGGCAGTTAGGCGCTGATTGGCTGGTACTTTTTCTTTTTCCACTTTATCACTCTCTAAGTGATGATGCATCTAACCGTAAATCTCATGATTTAACAGTTCAATTAACTAGTCACAATGAATGATGAGTAAATACAAGAGGGTACTGGTATTATTATTATTATTATTATTATTATTATTATTATATAACTAAGAAGTAAAAATAATAATATATACATTTTCAATAAGTAATAAACTGTATGGAGAAGCAGAAAATGTATATCTCACTGCTTACCATTCAGTCTTGATCTGGCCAGCTGCCCCCATACGATTGCATGGGGACCAAAACGCCTCACGCTCTGAAAATATAACATTTTTGTAGGAGCTTCACAGCGTGAACCTTCTCCATATGTAGATGTGTTTGTTGCCAGACCCCGCTCCTTCCAATGGTAAGGAGGTTCGGGGTTGTGAACAGCGCTGTTCGGTGTCTTTCGTCGATGCTGGGTGTTTGTACACTAGCACTGCCAAGTCAGATAGGTCAGTGCTAATTTTTACTGCAACAGAAGTAGCGGTGATATAGATTGTGGGGACAGCTGATGTTCTGAGAAATGTTGCATAGAACTGGAGCAACGTTGCATAGGAGCAATGTTGAATTGCAGCAGTGTTTTAGTATCCACCTATGCTACTGTACTTGCTGCGAGTTGGATACGTCATTAATAGGCCCCTTAGTAAAACATATTGGCCATGAAATTGCAAGAGTATATGTCTGATGGTCTGCGCATGCTAGCAGCTCCCCCTTAGCTGCTGCGGCATTTGTGAGGCGGAACGGAGTACTTTTGTCCCTGTTTCATAGGCGTGCCGGGCCCAAGGTCTGTGATGTTGAATGCAGACTTCTTGGATCTGGCTTACCGATTCCAACACTAAGTCTGAGTAAGTTTCTAATTACATAGACTGGCTTAAGGCAGCAACCATCGCGACCATCTTTGGATGCATCAGTCGGATCGCAGATGCAGACGGGAGGTGTTTATTTCCTACAGGTGCTTCCTGCTGCATTTGCATTTTAATTATACAGTATTGTACAGTCACTTCCCTGCAGCTGTGCATTACTCTACAAATTAGAATCAGGCCCTTAGTGCTTTGCCAGGGCCATTCACCAGGAATATGCGCATGCATGCCCAGGCCATTAAGATCCAACAAGGGCCGGGGTACTGGGGTCGGGGTGGGGCCAAATACATGCGGCATGACCATACTTGAGCACAGGTGGCTTAACTATTGTTTAAAACAATGAGAACATATTTTAATATTAATCCCTTGGAGAAATGCTTTATTTAAATAATAAGACATTGTTTCATTGAAATATTTCAGTTGACATAATAATATTATTATTACGGATGATCTTTGAAAGATTAATGCAGGGAACACACTGGCCGATATATCGGCCGTTCTATCGAACGACCGATGTATTGCTGCCCCACCGGCCAGTGTGTAAAAACGATATATCTGTGAACACCGTCGTTCACAGATATGTCGCGTCGGCCCTGCAGCACACATGATGACCAATATATCTACAGATATATTGGTGTATCATTGCGTGTGTCACGGCGGTCAGCCAACCGTCCATAAACATGCTGCGACAGCCGGCAGTGATTGACGGCTGAACTGGGCAGGCTGCATTCTGCATCATGGCATCGCAAAACACAGCCCCAGATCTTCTTGCATGTTCAAAAGATTTGGGGCTGTCGTTAGCGACTCACGCTTCATACACGCTATCCTTCATACACACGGAACAATGTAAACAATATATCGTTACGATTGATCGGGAACGCCCATATCGTTTCTTCTATCTTTCCGTGTGTATGCACCTTAAACCTTATAAACATTGGAAAAATTACAAAACTGTGCAAAAAAAAAAAATGTTCAGCAGTTTCTGACGTTTAATGTCACAGTAATATTCTATAATATAGGTTCTCAAACTCGGTCCTCAGGACCCCACACAGTGCATGTTTTGCAGGTCTCCTCACAGAATCGCAAGTAAAATAATTAACTCCACCTGCGGACCTTTTAAAATGTGTCTGTGAGTAATTAATACACCTGTGCACCTGCTGGGTTACCTGCAAAACATGCACTGTGTGGGGTCCTGAGGACCGAGTTTGAGAACCTGTGTTCTATATAATATGCCATCTGCAGGGCCGGTGCAAGGTTTCTCGGCACCCTAGGCACATCGTCAGCACACTCCCCCCCCCCCCCCCCCTTCAATAGCCAGCCCCTCAGGTGAAAATGTGTCTAATAAGTTCCACAGCAACCTGCCGGATAAATGTAAGTGTGTGCCGCGCCAAAGAATATTTTCTTCACATAGAATTTGACGGCAGATAAGAGCATTATGGCCTATCCAGTCTGCTCCTATGGTTAGAGACTAGAGTATTCAGGATAGGTTAGGGGTTAGGGTTAGTTACTGGATTGGGTTAGGATATTAAGGTGAGGGTATTAGGGTTATTTTAGCGGTTTTAGCTAGGGTATTAGGGTTGGTTTGGGGGATGGGTTTAGGGCAGAGGTTCCCAAACTGTGTGCCATGGCTCCCAGGGGTGCCTCGGGACACTTGCAGGGGTGCCCTGGGTTGGTGGTCCAGGACCAATTCAAATTATTCATGGTCAATATAATAGGCAAAACCAGTGCTGGTGGCTGCCAGTCATAAAATATGTGGCCAAACAGAAGCAAATCTTGTCCCTCACCACACAACTGACCCTAAGGATGACATATAAACGCAATCTACTTAATGTAATGTTACTTTCTAAATTTCTCAATAAGAAATTTTTGGCCTAGGGGTGCCGTGGAAAAAATTCTGATATTCTAAGGCGCCGTGATTCAAAAAAGTTTGGAAACCAGTGGTTTAGGGTATTAGGAATAGGATATTATTGTTGCTTTATCAGTTTAGGTTGAGGTACTAGGGTTAGGGGTTATGATTAGGGAGACATTGATAAATACTGTATACTCCTGTTCTAATCGGCGCCACTCCACGCATTTAAAAAAAAGTATGCACATACGCAGAAATAGTTTACAATGTTTTCAGATGCTTTAATATTGCATCTTTAATATTGCATCTATTCCCCCAAGATGCTATATTAAAGCATCTGAAATGTTGAAAAGCTATCTCTGCGTATGTGTAAAATGTGTGGAATTGACAATTCCAGGGAGGAGATTGTCTATTGTTACTTGTGCTTGTGTGCGAGTGTGTGTGTGATTTAGACCCATCCTACACCAGTTCCCCTAAGCCCCAGATGGCACGGACTATATAGCATAATATATATATATATATATATATATATATTCACACATTACTGTTTAGGCATGTCAGTCACATGAAGGACGATCAGCGCTGAGGCACTGACCGTGTTTGTCCTTCTGGCTGTGGGTCTGTTTGAGAGAGGACAGCAGATGTTACCCTTGCAGATGCACTCCTGCATGGGTAGTGGCGGCCGGACTTGGACGCCCCATCGTAGCTGCTGGTCACTGCAAGCTGGGAGAGGGGGCAGATCAGCTTGTGGTTGGGAAAGCCCTTGCCGCCCAGCTGAAGGTACCACCCTGGCAGGGGCAAATGCAGGATTTCCTGGGGGGGGGGGGGGGGGGGGGGGGTGTATATATATAAATATATCTATACCTCCACTCGGAGTCTTGTAGATCTGTGAAAGAAATCAGCATTTCATTATCAATGATTCAGGGACTGTATCCCCATCTTCAGGATACACTGCAAATGTAAATAATTAAACACTGATTACTGCACTGACTTACAAGACTCCGAATAAATATATATATATATATGTATATATATATATATAGTACAAGGTTATCCACCTAGTGGAACCTAAATGAACAGCACCTCTTTTAAAAGGTTGCTGGCTGTAGGTGGCTATATTGACCTACCTCAGCCAGGGTTACCCTGCGCAGAGACCGGAAGTGACGCGTGCGTTCCAGCACGCACTTCCGGTTTGCATTCCACGGCGCGCCCGCTGCACGGGCCAGCTCGCACGGACACACCACACTTCCTATGTACCAGGAAGTAATGCCTATGGTCCTGCACTGCGTTCCACCTCACTCCCAGGAAGTGGAGAGGTGGGACTGGCGCCAACAGGAGGGGTATATAAAGGGGGCCGGTGAGGCAATTTCCCTGTAACAACAGTTCCCATTTATGCTGACCGTGCTGTGCTGATGTCTGCTGTGACCATGCTGTAACTCCTTGACAAAGGTCCTGGTGTGGACCGAAACGTCGGAATTGGACTTTACACTGGAACTGTGAGATTACCTTTATTAAATACTCTTTGTTGATTAAATTGAGATAAAGTCTGGAGAGTGCTATCTGTTCCACTAGGTGGATAACCTTGTACTGTACTATGGGTCCCACCTCTAAGTGGGTTGGACTCTGATTGGCACCCCAGTTGTTGGCAGAGTTATGTGAGAGTGCAGGAATCTGTATGTATATATATATATATATATATATATATATATATAGTGGTGCAGTCAGGCGGCATATATATATTCCAAGGAAGGCAGCGGCACTGCGGGATTTGTTGTGCTTAAAAATTGTATTAAAAGTTACACAAGTATGGTTATGCTTGTGTAACGTTTAATACAAGTTTTTCCTCACAACAAATTCTGAAGTGCAGCTGCCTTCCTTGCAATATATATATATATACAACTTTCTGGATGGCACCTGGTAACATAATTTATTTGGGAGTGCCAAACATTACATACTTGATATATAAATATATATAGATATATACACACGCAGTATATCCTTGCAAAATAGCGGCACTCCAACCATATAATAAGGCTTTCTGGTAATCAGCTTATAGTCAATGCTTCAAGGACATGATGAAAATGGCAATACATTAGTGCATTGAAACGTTGACTACAAGCTGACCACCAGAAAGCCTTATTACAGTTTGTGCTTGGAGGGGTGGTCTTCAGTATGCCGACTGACGGCTTCCCGGCGCACAGTATACCGGCGCCGGAATCCCGACAACCGGCATACCGACACTTATTCTCTCTTGTGGGGGTCCACGACCCTCCTGGAGGGAGAATAAAATAGAGTGGCGTGCGTAGCGCGCCACCGTGCCCATAGCGTGGCGAGCGCAGCGAGCCTGCAAGGGGCTCAGTTGGGCTCGCCACACTGTCGGTAAGCCGGCGGTCGGGCTCCCGGCGCCGGTATGCTGGTCGCCGGGAGCCCGACCGCCGGCATACCATACTGAACCCGCTTGGAGTGCTACTATTGGGAAAGTTACCGTGTTATGAGCAGGGGGATGGGGAGGGAGAGATAGAATACACAGACGGCACACACTACACAACACATACATATACTATACATACAAACACACATATATATAGGGCACACATACCTGGGGATACAGAGGGGAGACACTGGCAGCTAATTGTGACTTGTGTGGATATAAGAGAGCTGCTGCTGTTGCTGTGTATGCGCAGCAGCTACCTCTCTCTCCCGGCTGGCTTGACTGCCAAGAGTTCCTGCTGCGATCGCGGCTTTTCCCCAGTCATCAGGTCCGGGGAAGGAAGCGGTGGAACGAGCGCCAAGGCAGGAGGGGGTGGCGGTGCAGGACTCAGACATGCGGCTCCACTACAGCCCCCACACAGCAGATCCGACCCAGGGTGAGCATGGAGCAGGTGACTCACATTCCTCCCGGCCAGCGCAACACACATCATCCTGGCTGTCATTATTTCATCCCTCTCAGCGTTGCCGCTCCTCAAGTGATGCCGCCCATAGGCAGCTGCCTAAAGCTGCCTAGTGGTAGCGCCGGCCCTGGCCATCTGGGTTAATGTCTTTCTGTTTTGCAACATGAACAGTAATAAAAAAAATGATGCCAGTTTGGGGATAGCTGCAGCCCTTTTTGATAATGAATAATACAGAAAATGTGATAAATAATTTAGGCAATGAAATCTGTATTACCAGACTAAAACTAAGTATAAATTAATTTAAGAGGGCTGTTCATGTCCTGAGTACATGGAATGCTAGGCACTCTGTGGAGACCATTTATAAACTGGCACTGCAGTACTAGAAGCCCGCTTATGCTGCTGTAAGGCCAAAATTGTGTGATATTTTCATGGGTTTGAGCATGGTTTAGTCAAATAAAATGGCTTTCACTGTGACAGAGGAAAAGGCTCTTGCCTATTTTGTGGATCTCTCTCCTGGACTCCTGAGAGCAGAGGTAAATTGTCCATAATACCCCCCAGGATCCTTTCCAGTGAGGTGGCCAATCAGTAATTGTTTATTTTTCTGGTTTAGATATGTGTTTTCTAATTTTTATTAAGTGATATAATCTAACATTGGTTTCTGTCATGCTGGATGGCCCTTTCACCAGAACCATACATGTTATTACACATGCCAACCAAATCATCATTTGTCCTACTCATTTCTGCTCGCCATAAATGCTATTGACAGTGAATGCTATTGATTTAATGTTGCACTAGTTGCTCTGCTTTCAAGGAGGTGAGCAGTATCTAACCCTGTCCAATTAGGGCCCGTACAGTCTAGCATCTGACCATTCAGCTACTGAGCTTAACACTCCAAAAGGTGGTGAAAACTGCAAGAACTGTTAGGGAAGAGACATTTTGGCAAATATCACAGTTGTGGTGGTCACGCCCTTAGAACTATAGGAACATTCAGGGAGTATGTTCTCCTACACATTTCTTGCATGGGGAGCCACTTGCACCAGTTTTGTGTGCAGTATTGCTAGTATGTTTGAAATGCAAAAGGTTGGAGTTGGCCAAGTCCCACATGATGGATGACTGCACCCACACCGGTGGCCCACCTTCTGTTGTTATGACGCTGCCTATTGAAAATGTGGCCCAATTTACCAGAGTAGTCCATTTTGACATTATTTTCCAGGGACACATTGAACTCCCTATCCACCCCTGCCCTGGAGAAAAGGGGACGAGAGATCCAAAATGTAGACAAGCAAGCATGGAGTCAAATTTTGGACAAACCTGGTCACATCGGTGCCTTCATAAGCACTGCTCCAGAAGCACAGTAATGAACCAGATGATGGATTATATTAACTAAGCAGTAGCTATTATAGACGTGGATGGCCAGGGGTTCTGGCCACTGGATTTAAAATGGCAATAATACAGTAAAGCCAGACTTTTATAATCCTGAGGTCAGAATGGCTTTGTAAGCAGCTTCTCAGTAAATGCATTCCTATGTGTCTGACAAGGGGGAAAAAATGCACATATTTGAAGGTATTCCCGATATTTAGACGTACAACTGATCTATAAACTTGGAGGTGACAGAAATCAGTACTTCTCCAATTGAATCACAGTGTACAAGTGTGTATTCTTAGACTACACTATACCATAGAGATGCGGCACTGTTTACCATCTCCTGTCCTCATCGACCTATAAAAGTGCATGTTTTCCAAATCTCATAGTTGGTACACTGGTGTATTCATTACTGACTGACACAATTTAAAAGCTCCACAGGCCTGTAAAATATTCACTATTAGAGGTCCCTGATGACTGGAGTTGGGAAACATCTATCCAATGCGTACACAACAATAATTATGTAAGCAGTGCTCCATCAGGATCCAAACAGAATAATGTTATGAATGCTCCATCAGGATCCAAACAGTGCACAATCTGTATAAATATTCACACTTAAAACAAAGGTCAAACAAAGGAAATGAAACGCACCAATTTACATCAAAGGAGCCCTATTGTATCCTATTGGAATCATAAGTGATGATCAGATGAGCAGTATGTTAGGAATAAAATGGGAATAAAACTACATTAATGTAAACCTGTGATCAGGGCCGGATTGACGTGCATGTGGGGCCTGTTTTGGTTGATGACATGAGGCCCCATTTATAGTCATAATTAATAAGTGCTAAATAATTTGCGTATATGAAAACTACTTTGCCACTTAGCCTGTAGTTGGCATATGGGCCCTCATTCCGAGTTGTTCGCTCGCAAGGCGAATGTAGCAGAGTTACACACGCTAAGCCGCCGCCTACTGGGAGTGAATCTTAGCTTCTTAAAATTGCGACCGACGTACGCGCAATATTGCGATTACAAACGAGTTAGCAGTTTCAGAGTAGCTCCAGACTTACTCTGCCTGTGCGATCATTTCAGTGCTTGTCGTTCCTGGTTGACGTCACAAACACACCCAGCGTTCGCCCAGGCACTCCCACCGTTTCCCCGGCCACTCCTGCGTTTTTTCCGGAAACGGTAGCGTTTTCATCCACACGCCCCTGAAACGCCGTGTATCCGCCCAGTAACACCCATTTCCTGTCAATCACATTACGATCGCCGGAGCGAAGAAAAAGCCGTGAGTAAAAATACTTTCTTCATAGTAAAGTTACTTGGCGCAGTCGCAGTGCGAACATTGCGCATGCGTACTAAGCGGATTTTCACTGCGATGCGATGAAAAATACCGAGCGAACAACTCGGAATGAGGGCCATGGTTGGTGTAATAAGCAAAAAAAAAATATTTTTATAGTTTCCCTTACTCTAAAAATGAATAATATAATGTGCCCCTAATGATTCATTTTATTTCCTTTTAACTTCCTCCTTGATTCTAGACATGCCCACTCTCTGGCAAGTCTTAGGGGATGGGATGGGTGTGCTGTTGCCATGGCCATGGCTACATGCCGCACCTTACACCCCTGGTGCTGCCCACGTGAGGCCACGTTTACAAATTTTTCCAGGGCCACTTTCATTCCCAATCTGCCCCTGACTGTAGTTATATGTTAACAATTAAAATGAGGAAAGATGGAATTACATATTATCAAGGCTACAGCCCCATGGCCGGATTAACAATGGGGCGGATGGAGCTGCAGCTCCAAGCCCCCCATTGAAAATAGGCCCACAGACCTCCCTGCAGTGCAGGCAGCAGCCAGTGCTGCCAGAAAAAAAAAAAAACATTTCCTGTCAGCACATACCTCCTCACTCACCTCACTCTCCTCACTCACTCAGCTCACTCACCTCCGGCTGCCCATTCACCCCCACCCCAAACTGGTCAGCCTGTGTCCTGACCGCTTTGTGTTGCAAGGGGCGGGGCTTCGGACGGGCAAGGGGGCGGGACTTCGGACGGACAAGGGGGCGGAGCCACATACATAGTTACGAGACAGCAGCCTCCTGTCAAGACCCTGCCCCTCTTTCATGAGGCATGTTATTGTTGGAAAGCTGCAGCAGGAAAGGTATGCTGCAGCAAAAGCAATTATGTTTTGATGGGCGAGGGGGCGGGGCTTCGGAGATATCTCCGAGGCCCCGAACCCATCAGAAGCCCCGCCCCCTTGTCCATCAAAACGTAAATGTTTTTGCTGCAGCATACCTTTCCTGCTGCAGCTTCCCAACAATAACATTGAAAGAGGGGAAGGGTCTTGACAGGAGGCTGCTGTCCCTGGATGTCAGAGCTGAGGGGGCATGCAAACCATGTGAGTAGCAGCCCACACCAGGCCCCGAGGTCTGCTATGTAAGTGGTGTCTATGTCAGTAAGTTTTGAAGGGGGGGGGGGGGATGTGTGTGTGTCGCTAAGTAAGTAGTGTCTGTCAGTAAGTAGTGTCAGTGTCAGTAGGTTTTGCGTTTGTGTGTGTGTGTGTGTGTGTGTGTGTGTGTGTGTGTGTGTGTGTGTCAGTAAGTAGTGTCAGTAAGTTTTGCATTGTGTCTGTGTCAGTAAGTTTTGCATTTTGTGTGTGTCTGTGTAAATTTTGTGTCGTGTCGTGTGTGTCAATATGTTTTGCGTTGTGTGTGTGTGTTAGTCCTGCAAGTGTGGCAGTACGCTCCGGTATGGCGTATCATTAAGAATGTGTCCGCCAGTACGCCATACCCCCCGCCACACTGTAAAACACCACCACCAAGCTCCTAGATCTTGCTCGGAGGCGCCGCCAGCACCTACTTCCTTTTCCAGGAAAAGGACTGCTGGGAGCATGAAGGTGATGTCATCACCATCCCGCACCTGGCAGACTGGCAGAGAAAAAGTGACGATGGGGTGCCGGGCCACCGGTGTGTGGGTGGTATTCAGTATACCAGTTGTTGGGATCCCAGCGCACAGTATACCGGCGCCGGAATCCCGACAACCGGCATACCGACACCTTTTCTCCCTTTTGGGGGTCCACGAACCCCCTGGAGGGAGGATAGCGTGGCGCTTACGCGCGCCACTGAGCCCGCAAGGGGCTCATTTGCGCTCACTTTGCTGTCGGGAAGCCGGCAGTCTGGATCCCGGCGCCGGTATGCTGGCCGCCGGCAACTTATACTACACGCCGGTGAGTAACTCTAATGGTCGGGACCCCTCCCCACAAGTACAATGAGGCGGCACTACCTAGTTTTGCTGGTGCAGTAAGATTTATTGATCCAGAATCTTACTAAATAAATCTTACTGCACCAGCAAGACTCGGGAGTGCTGCCTCATTGTACTCTGTCCACAGCTTGAAAAACCGAAGGAGGGCACTGAAGCAAATATTCACATCATAACCGGATGAGTGCTGGGTACACATCTTATATATAATATTTTTTATTCTATAACAAGTGTCACATCCTGCTGTCCTTGTCTCTGTAGTCCGCAGGGACAGGGGGTGTCTGTGCCATGGATTCACATAATATATAACCACTCCACCTAGTGTCACATGGTTACATCCCTTAATGACATGTGACCACGCCCACGACGTGCAGGCACAGTACCACTGAGAAAAAAATGCTGTGTGCACCACAGGTGTCAGTAAGAAGTGTCTGTCAGTAAGTAGTTTTTGTGTCAGTACATTTTGTACATTTAGTGTGTGTGTCAGTAAGTAGTGTTTGTCAGTAGGTTTTGTACCGTGTGTGTGTCAGTAAGTAGTGTCTGTCAGTAAGTGGTGGGTGTCTGTGTCAGTAATACCCCTTTCACACCGCAAAAATAACCTGGTATAGACTGGGTATATTGCTGGGTCGACACGTTCCGATGTGTGTTGTGAAAGGGGTCATGGGCGAATTCTGGATTGCCTGAATTTAACCTATTCTCGGGTTAAATACCAGGTCCGGTGCAGTGTGAACGGGTCACCCAGGGCGATGCAACCCGGGACCCGTTCACTGCATAGGGATGATCTCATCTCCCAGCACCGCCTCTGCACCTGATGCCGACTCCATCTCCGCCCACAGATGGCAACCCGAACCGGCAAATTGCCGGGTCGGGTTGGCGGTGTGTAGGGTCAAATGCCGGGTCCCACCCAGGAATGGACCCATTTTCAATTCCCATGTGGGACCCGGCATTGTGATGTGAGAGAGGTATAAGTATTGTGTTGTGTGTTTGTCAGTAAGTAATGTCTGTGTCAGTAAGTTTATCTGTGTTGTGCGTGTGTGTCAGTCAGTAATATCTATCAGTAAGTGTCTGTGTCGGTAAGTTTTGTGTTGTGAGTGTGTGTGTTAGTAAATAGTGTGTCAGTAAGTGGTGATTGTGTCAGTAAGCTTTGTGTTGTGTGTGTGTGTGTGTGTGTGTCAGTAAGTAGTGTCTGTCAGTAAGTGGTGACTGTGTCACTCACATGGCATAGGCCACACCCCCTATTTAGACCACACCCACACCACACTGATCACACCCCCACATCACTAGTCACACCACCGCAGCGCTTGTCACACCTCCTGCCGAGGCACACAATAGGCCCTTCCTAAATTTCAGCTCCAGGCCCATATGGACCTTAATCTGGCACTGTCCAGCCCCCACTGTTTAAAGATACGATTCATGGCATTTTACACTGGGGGAGGGTCTGCGATGACAACATTTTTAATATTGTTGTGATGTAATAATATTACCCAAAATAAGATAATGATTACTTTCATTTGTATTTATCATAATTCACATGCTAAGATACTGCCTGTGACAAAGCCCTATCCTTGGCACCCCTGAGTGGTGGGTGCAGAGTTGATAGCAATTCGGGTGTAATATTGTCTTTTAAAGGTGAAACTACAAGTCCCAGCAAGCCTCCCTTCCCCCCACATGCTGGTACTTTGAGAACCACACGTACCAGCATGCGGGGTATTAACGGCTCGTGGTACCTGTAGTCCCACCTATAAAATAAATATTTAAAAAAGTCAGGACACACCATAGAAAGTAAAAGTTTATTAAACACCCTTGCACAATATCACTCACACATACTTACCTACATCCCCTGTATTTATTCACAATCTCTTTTCCAGTAGAATCCACCATAACATGTAAAAAAAGAAATAGTCAGCTATTCCAGTGTAGATCAAAAACAATATATGCGTACCCAACAGACGTAGGATATCTATGTATGTCCACATAGATCTCCTTTCCCGAATGCCGGCCTCCATGTGACTTCTGTCACTAGGAGAGCCACAAGCCAATCAGGGACCCTGGTTGGCATTGTGCTGTAGCACTGTCAATCACCATTTTGCATAGGCTTCTACAGTCAGAAAGCTGCTGGCATCCCAACAAGTATGCCAGGCAGCCGGAGAGGTAACTCATGTGTGTGTGTGTGTGTGTGTGTGTGTGTGTGTGTGTGGGGGTAAAGGGGGTGTTAGGTTTTGGCGCTCCCAAGGAGGGTTAGGGTTAGGCTGTGTGGGAGGGAGGGTTAGGTTTAGGCTGTGGGAAGCGGGGGTTAGGTTTAGGCACCACCAGGGAGGGTTAGGGTTATGCTGCAAACTCAGGGGTGGGCGGGAGGTTAGGTGTAGGCTGCGGGTAGGGAGGCTTAGGGGGGCATTGGGAAAAGGTACAGTAAGTATACTTATCTTTCCCCTGTCTAGATTCCCACCATCGGGATGCTGCAGTCGGTCTACTGACCGCCGGCATCCCGAAAGCGCATTTCATACCCAACGTGCTTATACAAGGTGCAATAAAACACATGCATGCATAATTATTAAAGAAACTTTGTGGGATATTCCCCAAAAACAAATGTTTTCAGAAAATATCCTGCAAATATTAAGGATCCCCAATATGTAAGAAGGAGGGACGGCAGCAGATATCTCTGATCTTCCATTTCCAACCGCTAAACAGCTCCTATAGGTCTCTTTTGGGGACTGCTAAACTGTGAGATTTACTAAACCCAGGAATGTAAAGAATATGGACTACTATAGCGCATATTCTTTTGGAGAGGGCTACTACTCCGTGTGTCACACACTGATGCAGACACTGGCCTACCTAATGTCACGCAGGTGAGTACTTGTGCCAACGTCAAACCTAGATAAAGGGGGTCATTCAGACCTGATCGCACACTTGGATTTTTTGCTGCGATGAGGTCAGAACTGCACATGCGTATGCACCGCAATGCGCAGGTGCGTCGTACAGCCACAAAGCGGATCGTTGCTGGGCAATGGATTGTACGAAGAATCCATTCGCACAGCCGATCGCGAGGAGATTGACAGGAAGAAGACATTTCTGGGTGTGAACTGACCATTTTCTGGGAGTGTTTGGAAAAACGCAGGCGTGTCCAAGCGTTTGCAGGGCGGGTGTCTGACGTCAATTTCGGCCCCGGACAGGCTGAAGTGATCGCAAGGGCTGAGAAAGTCCTGGGCTACTCAGAAACTGCACAAAACTTTTTTGTACCGCCCGGCTGCACATGCGTTCAGCAAAAAAGCAAAAATACACTCCCCTATGGGTGACGACTATCTGCTCGCAGCAGTGCAAAAAAAACGCTAGCGAGCGATCAGGTCTGAATTAGGCCCATAGAGCAATCTTATCTTATCAGAGCCCGTGTCCCAACAAGAGTTTTTTTGCTAAATTTGCATTGCAAATGTAGGCGAAAATAATTTATCATATATGCATTAAAATGCAGATTGTGATAAATACTGTAGGCCCAAAGGATGCAAAACAGAAAAAATGGGTACTCTTGTGCTCAGCATAAGCTGAGCCCAAAATGTGCATGTACATCAGCAAATGGTCTGCAAATCACTACTGAAAAGAAATGTAAGAAATGACCCAAAACTAAGCAGTAATTTCTGGAGCCTAATGAGACTATGGAATGAATATTGATCCGAAATGAGTCCTTTTTTTATCTTGCAGTAAACCGTACATCCCAGAACTAAAGGTGTTCTATAACAAAACATTAAAACAGATTATGAGTGGTGATACGCATGCCTAGGCATAGTTTGCTTTTTTTGCATTTTGTAATTATGGGCCTAATTCAGTCCAGATTGCAAAAGCAACATTTTTCTCTAATGCCAAAACCATGTGCAGTGCAGGTGAGGCAGATGTAACATGTGCAGAGAGAGTTAGTTTTGGGTGGGGTGTGTTCAAACTGAACCTGCACATGTTACATCTGCACCACCTGCAGTGCACATGGTTTTGCCCATTAGAGAAAGATTTTGCTGTTGCGATCAGGTCTGAATTAGGCCCAATATTACAAAGTACACTGACAGATTTCCTGACAACACAAATGTAAAAAAAAAAAATGGGCAAAGCATAATTCTAACAGTTACAACAAGAGAATACCGGTACATAATAAAATAAAGGAAGCATGTGTAAATACTTTTAGCTTTAATCAAGTTAATAAATTACTGATCCCTTTACTGTATGATATATACATAATCAGAGACTTGAAAGATTCAATAGACACTGTATCAACCAGTGGCAGAACTTGTGAGTGGTGGGCCCAGGTGCAAAAATATAATTTGGGCCCCCCTCCCCCACCCCAACTCAAGTTCACAATATACCACACAGCAGTGGATGACAGGGGGAGATAGAGGGTGGTAGCAGAAGTCAGAACTCATTGGACCGGACGTCCTTCTTCCACTGAGATAAGGCCCAGTTTTGATGCTCACATTCACATTGTAGGCACTTTTGACGGTGGACAGGAGTTAGCATGGGCACTCTGACACACCCCAATATGCAGCAGGGTTCGATGCACCATGTAACATCACACATTACTCTCATCACAATTTTATTGTTGTGAATATTGGGTCCCTCTGTATATGCTTCGCCACCTGTTGAAAGGGGCGGAGTCACTGGCATTGTGGCTGAAACCCCTTAGCAGTTTGGGGCCTTTTGTACCCACTCCCTCCACCCTATGTGTGTTTAAATATTTTTAAAGCATTAAGCAGTTCTCTGACACGTGAGATACTCCATGTGCTATTAAAACAGGTTAGGGTCATTCCATGTCAGTTCACCCAGGCATGACACATAACCGACCCAGATTTTCATGATACTTTGTACACTTGATACTACTATGTAGCTACTAACCCATTTCAAATTTTTCTTCTCTAGGCCTCACAGTTTTCAAGATATAGGGGGACATCGTTTCGAAAAATTGCTGGGAAATGCCGCACCTGATGCTGCGTTTTTTCTGAGGTGTATCTAGAAAAAAAATCACATCTCAGTGCTTAATCCATGTATCAATTTGAGATTTTGTCAGGAAAGATTGCTAAAACATTTTTTACTAGAATCTCCATATTTTCATTTACAAAGGGTCAAAATTTCAAAGTGATACGTGGATCGGGCATTGAGGTGTGATTTTTTTTCCGGATGCGCCTCCGAAAAAACAGAGCATCATTAGTGGCATTTCCCAGCAATTTTTTGAAACTTTGAACCCCTATATATATCTCAAAACTGTGAGGCCTAGAGAATAAAAATGTGTCAAGGGTTAGTAGCTATGCTGTGGTATCAACTGCACAAAGTATCATGAAAATCTGAGTCGGTGGGTGTCATGTCTGTGTGATACCCCACTACAGAGCCCCCAAGTAACTGTTTATGAGGCTCTTATCCCCCTTAATTGAACTATCTGCTGCCGATTATGCAAACTACTGAAGATGCCAGGGCTAACAAATTCCCCACATAACTGATGACTGCAGCAATAACGCAAAGGGCTTTAGGACCTAGAGGAGAGAAGGTGTGGAGTCCAGAGAGCAGGAGGACAGCTGTGAGGGAGAGTTTGGTAAAAAAGCAGAGCTGAGGAGTACGCACGCTTCGAAATGAGCCCCACCGAGTGTTGCGAGTAGACAGGGGAACCACGGATGTGATGCCACTGATGTATGACCGAGTGAGAGAGAGAGAGCTGCTGCAGATGGAGCAGTGCTGACCGGTCCGTGGTTAGTCAGCCCAGGAGGTGTGAGTTGCATAGCTGCGCGCAGCTGAAGTGATCGGAGCAGCAGGTGATCTCCACAACACGCACTGAAAATGCATGTGAGCTGAGGGAGCAGTATAGGGAGAGACCTACCGTGATCTTTAGGGAGTTAAGTAGGGAGTCATTCCCAGTAACAACCAGCTAATAGTAACAGCTCCTCAGCCAAAAAGACATTCCCAGCCAGCAAGAGACGTATACCCACATAATACTGCATTGACTGAGGACAGTGAGGTTGTATTTTTAGACAGTCAGCTACAGGAGAGAGAGAGCAGACTTCCAGTGGAGAGCCTAGTCAGCTATCCTCATCCCATTGTTCCCATTAAGCAGGGAAGACTATATTACTTTTAGGACCCTGTCACGCAGAGAGAGACTTGTTGTAGCTGCAGCAGTCATAAGGAGACCCCAACGTGTATTTGAACTTATTACCCCTGCATGAATAGACTTAGCCAGCAGGTGTCTGCACAAGCTTAGTTCACTTCTCCTGAGCACAATTAACCTTGAGGCTGTATTGCTTCTCAAATTCATTGCCTGAACTGCATCACCTGTTATGACTTGCTGATAACCGTCAGCTCTCATATGCTTGCCTATAAAACCAAGGAAGCATACTGCTTAATCCTACTTACTGCTTTGAAAACTACTTTAACCTACACGCTATCTTCTGCTTTAAGACTGTACTGCCTACTGCATGTTGGTTCTAATGCTAAGGAGTTGCACTGCACTGCTAATTGCTTCTCAATCTTCTTTACACACTGATTCACCACTGCCCAGGACCTTCTAGGGGAACAGTTATTATCTTTTAGGCAGCAGACTTTATTTATGAGGGACATTGACATATTCACAGGTGTCCCAGGTTCAGAGACTGAGCCATAGAGAGCTCTAGCTGCCACCCTGTGGACAGTTTGGAGTACTACAGCATCATTCTTCTTGAAAATATATCTCACCTGCATTGTTGTTATTGTTATGTTATGTCAGGTTCATTGAAAGTTCATATGCCCATTGTGTTACTTTTTGACAGGTAATGTTATATTACAAATTCTTGCACAGCTTGACCAAGTTACATTTACAGATGTGACCAGTTATTCTGCCCTTCAAATAAATATTCTGTCACCATCCTAAAGTGTCGCATTTATAGGGGGTTCTCTGGGGGGTCTTGATCCTTCTGCCTGAAGCAGGTAGGTGAGATCCGGAAGAAGCCGATATCATCAGGGACCAGGTACGGCCGACATCAGCACTAACACTTCACTACCAACTACTTAGCTTACCTTCATAGTATCACATTTGGCATCCGCAAACAGGATCGGCACAAGATGTGGGAACCCCAGACTCCACCATCAACTTCAGACCGATGGCATCACCCAGTCATGGAACTCCACCCACTGCAACGGCATCGTCCATCACCATGCCATATTATTTTGGAGCCCCTTGGCTGCCGACTTATTCTGGAAATGCACGTTTCCAAGGTTCCAATACTTTCAAGGAATTCCGGGACAAAATGTACCCCATATTCCGGTTATACCCGCTCAATGAAGTACAGAAAGTGGAGATCCTTATGGGGCAACTGAAAGGCCCTGCATTGTGCGAGTTAAAGACATTGTCTGATGTCGAGAAAGAGACGGTAGAAATTATATTCAAAAAGTTGGTAAGCATCTCTATGCAAGAAAACAGCAGCCCAACGAATGTCTGAGAGAGTTCGCTCTAGGATTGAAGCTATGAAGGCAGTTCAAGCCTTGGACCCCCAGGAAGTTCACCAGGCTGATGAAACCTTGATTAATTTGTTTATAGGAGGAGTACAAGGAGAGGCAACTCACGCTCAGCTTTGAATGTGAAAACACCAACAGCCAGACTGCTCCTTCTCTAAGTTAAAAGAAACAATAATTCAAATTCTGGGGCTCAACCAAAGTAACGATGCAGAGTGCAACAGGTCATCAGAACCGCTTGACGACGAGGTTCCCAGGGAGGTCAAACCGCATACAAGGACTGACACCCTAGTACCACAGGGGATGGTCACCCAACAGACACAGGCACCATCTGGGCAGGATCCAATCAGGGCTATCAACAGCAAGCTCATGGAGTTAACGCTGAACCTGTCCAGGATGGAGCAAAAGCTGCAGGAACTTCACCAGAAATAGGTCAGAACCATACGTAGAGATGGCACCCTGGTCGTGGAGGGAGAGAACCCTCGAGATGGGATGTTCCACGGGAGACTGAAAGACATCCGACTGACCAGTTGGATGCCCAATAAAGACCCATATGTCTGCAGTCCTTGGGAACAGCAGAGAGAGTGGGACCACCCCAGCAAGAACAACCCAGAGTTGCAAGTCCAAATGTGGTGTTCCAGAGCCAGTTGAGAGTGTCTGGCGTACTGTCTAGTGGTGATGTTCAGCGAGCGAGCATGAGCAAAACTGCGGGCCAAGTTGTGTGGTTCAGTGTAACACGTGGCTACGGATTCATAAAGCGAACTAACACCAAAAGGAGGGTATACATGCATTATACAGACATTCAGAAACCAGCCCTGCAAGGTGCTTCCAGAGCCTGAGAAGCGGTGAGATGGTCGAGTTTGAATTGGCAAATGGAAAAAAGGGCATCAAAGCTGTTAACGTAACTGGCCCTGATGGTGTTCCGGTACAAGGCCACAAATATGCAACAGATCATAATCAAAAATGTTGCTTCCCGTGTTATGGAAATCCCCCATGCAACTATCAATACAGAAACTGTGGAGAAAGGCCAAGAGAAGTTGAAAGTGCAACTGACAGAAGAAATGACAGCCTTATCAGAGGTGTCAGCGACCAGGTGGATACGGACAACAAGGACCAGACATCTCAGAGCAGCGAGACCTGTTGGAGAGAACCCCTGTGCAGGGTGCATCATTGAGGCAAATGAATGAACTAGAAGTGGAAAAAAACTAGTGAAATGGTGCAGGATGTAGTCAGGCCCGAACTACCTCAAGAGCCAACATGAGAGAACACCAAAAGTGAAAGACACAGATTCCAGTACAGCTAACGCCAGTCAGGCAGACTCAAGTACCACTGACCGAATAAGAGACACTGAAGAAGTTGTCCAAATGGCCATGTCAGAGGGATCAGGGACCCTTAAACCCAAGCGCAGATTTGGTAATGTCACAGTCCGAATCGAAGGTCCCTGTAGAAACCTCTATAGTAGATAGGGTGGCCGAGCCACATTCTTATGTAGAAAAGTATGGCCCGGATAATGGGTACACCACAATAACTGGTGAGGAATTTGCCTTCATGGTGCAGCAGGCTTTATAGAGGTCTAAGAAAAGTAACAAAAGAGCTACCTGTGTTGTATAGACAATAACCTGTGATGTTGAGGGAAATCTTACAGTATACTGTGTGTGAATTTACCCATTGTTGTACAGTTAACTGTTAAACCATTAATTCCTTGAACTGTGGAAAGAAACTGTTGTACAGGATTTATATACCCAGAAAGTTGCGTGAGGACATGTGTATTATACTGTATGTATATATACTGTATGTGTATATATATATATATATATATATATTGTGGTGAGAGGGCTTGTATCTCACCACAAATACCCACATTCTGGTTGAATCAGCTCCCTCCAAGGTAGAAGAAAACAAAGGCCTGCACATTCTGCACCTGTAGTGGAAGTTTATAATTCCAGGCTTTCTAGATTGCACAGCTGTAGCTGGAGAAACAGAGGTCCAGGTTTTCCAGCTCACCAAGAGACAGCAGGAAGTCAGCTGCAGGAGAGCGGTTTAAAAATCCCATTGACCCACAATGCATTGCGCTGGTGCCTGTTAGAGGCCAGTGAGCAGGGCAGAGTGTATAGCGCCAGGGACTGTGGACATTGGCCGTGCCAGGAGAGCATGGCATGTGTAGCTGCAAGCCACTGCAGCAGAATGACTATTGAGCATGGGAAGTGCTAGGACCTTATATGTTTGTCTGTTTATTTTCTCTATGTACCTATTGTGTGACCAGGACCAAGCCTGTGTATGTTGTGCCACAGTGTATGATGCTAGTAAAGACACTGTGGTTGTAACCGAAAAACCTGCATGTGAGTCCTTATTTACAATACCCGTGTTACATTATATAATATATATATATATATATATATATATATATACATATATATATATATATATGCATTGCTCAAAAAAGGGAACACTTAAACTACACAATGTAACTCCAAGTCAATCACACTTCTGTGAAATCAAACTGTCCACTTAGGAAGCAACACTGATTGACAATCAATTTCGCATGCTGCTGTGCAAATGGAATAGACAACAGGTGGAAATTATAGGCAATTAGCAAGACACCCCCAATAAAGGAATTGTTCTGCAGGTGGTGACCACAGACCACTTCTCAGCTCCTATGCTTTCTGGCTGATGTTTTGGTCACTTTTGAAAGCTGGCGGTGCTTTCACTCTAGTGGTAGCATGAGACGGAGTCTACAACCCACACAAGTGGCTCAGGTAGTGCAGCTCATCCAGGATGGCACATCAATGCGAGCTGTGGCAAGAAGGTTTGCTGTGTCTGTCAGCGTAGTGTCCAGAGCATGGAGGCGCTACCAGGAGACAGGCCAGTACACCAGGAGATGTGGAGGAGGCCGTAGGAGGGCAACAACCCAGCAGCAGGACCGCTACCTCCGCCTTTGTGCAAGGAGGAACAGGAGGAGCACTGCCAGAGCCCTGCAAAATGACCTCCAGCAAGCCACAAATGTGCATGTGTCTACTCAAACGATCAGAAACAGACTCCATGAGGGTGGTATGAGGGCCCAACGTCCACAGGTGGGGGTTGTGCTTACAGCCCAACACCGTGCAGGACGTTTGGTATTTGCCAGAGAACACCAAGATTGGCAAATTCGCCACTGGCGCCCTGTGCTCTTCACAGATGAAAGCAGGTTCTCACTGAGCACATGTGACAGACGTGACAGAGTCTGGAGACGCCAAGGAGAACGTTCTGCTGCCTGCAACATCCTCCAGCATGACCGGTTTGGCAGTGGGTTAGTAATGGTGTGGGGTGGCATTTCTTTGGGGGGCCGCACAGCCCTCCATGTGCTCGCCAGAGGTAGCCTGACTGCCATTAGGTACCGAGATGAGATCCTCAGACCCCTTGTGAGACCATATGCTGGTGCGGCTGGCCCTGGGTTCCTCCTAATGCAAGACAATGCTAGACCTCATGTGGCTGGAATGTGTCAGCAGTTCCTGCAAGACGAAGGCATTGATGCTATGGACTGGCCCGCCCGTTCCCCAGACCTGAATCCAATTGAGCACATCTGGGACATCATGTCTCGCTCCATCCACCAACGCCACGTTGCACCACAGACTGTCCAGGAGTAGGCGGATGCTTTAGTCCAGGTCTGGGAGGAGATTCCTCAGGAGACCATCCGCCACCTCATCAGGAGCAAGCCCAGGCGTTGTAGGGAGGTCATACAGGAACGTGGAGGCCACACACACTACTGAGCCTCATTTTGACTTGTTATAAGGACATTACATCAAAGTTGGATCAGCCTGTAATGTGTTTTTCCACTTTAATTTTGAGTGTGACTCCAAATCCAGACCTCCATGGGTTAATAAATTTGATTTCCATTGATAATTTTTGTGTGATTTTGTTGTCAGCACATTCAACTATGTAAAGAACAAAGTATTTAATAAGAATATTTCATTCATTCAGATCTAGGATGTATTATTTTAGTGTTCCCTTTATTTTTTTGAGCAGTGTATATATACACACACATATATAGTGACAAAGAAGCTGCTTAGTGGAAGCACACACTGGGGGGAATTCAATTGTTTGAAAAGTCGGTTGGGTGTCTGTTTTTACCTGTCTATTAGATAGGAAAAAACAGACATGCAACCGACTTTTCAAACAATTGAATACCCCCCACATCAGCTTTGTTATTTAATAGCCACACCTTGTGTATATTGTCTCTCTGTCTTTCTATACAAATCCACAGTTTACAAGCGAAGATCGTGAAATTTGACATACAAGCGTATTAAAACACTGCGGAGGCAACTAAAAAAATTAGAAATCCCTAGCACCCCTAGGGGGGGAAACAGCGGCACAGAGTGTATCAGGAGACAGCATAACTCCGGAATTGCTGGAGCCATGTACTCACAAATTGGTACACATATGCCTCACAGTCTGGGAACACAGACTGTGGGGGGAAAACACCCCTAGCACCTCTAGGGGTGAGGCAGCAGCAACGAATATTTCAGCAGACAGCATAACTCTGGAATGCCTGCAGCAATTTACAACAAACTTGGTACACATATGACTTTCACACTGGAAACAAACACTGTAGGGGTTGGACACCCCTAGCACACCTAGGGAAGGGACAGCAGCACCAAGTATGTCAGCAGACAGCATAACTGTGGAAGGTCTGGACACTTCACACCAAACTTGGGACACATCTGACTTACAATCTGGGAACCAAGTCTGTGGGGGTTAGACACCCCTAGCACCCCTAGGGGTGGGACAGCAGCACAGATTATTTCAGGAGACAGCATAAGTCCCGAATGCTTGGACCAATGTAAAACAAACTTAGTACACATATGAATTCCAATCTGGAAACAAGTATTGTGGGGGTAAGACAACCCAAGCATCCCTAGGGGTGAGGCAGCAGCACAGAGTTTTTCAGCTGACAGCATAACTCTGGAATGCCTGGAGCAATTTACACCAAAAGCAGTAATTTACAACAAACTTGGTACACATATGACCTACACTCTGGGAACAAACACTGTGGGGGTCAGACACCCCTAGCACCCCAGGGGATGGGAAAACAGCACAGAGTATGTCAGCAGACAGCATAACTGTAGAAGGCCTGGAGCACTTTACACGAAACTTGGGACACATCTGACTAACAATCTATCAACAAACTCTGTGGGGGTTAGACACCCCTAGCACCCCTAGGGGTGGGCCTGCAGCACAGAGTATTTCAGGATACAGCACAACTCACGAATGCCTGGACAAATTTTACACAAACTAGCTACACATATGAATTACAATCTGGGAACAAACACTGTGAGGGTAACACACCCCTAGCACCCCTAGGGGTGTGGCAGTAGCACAGAGTTTTTCAGCAGACAGCATAACTCTGCAATGCCTGGAGCAATTTACACCAAACTTGGTACACATATGACTTACATTCTGGGAACAAACACTGTCGGGGTAACACACCACTAGCACCCCCTGGGGTAGCTCAGGAGCACAGACTATTTCAGGACATGCATAATATGTCAGTGATGATTTACAAAATGTTCTATTGTTTTGAAGTAAAAAAAAATAAAATGCCCCCAAAGAAAACAACTACAAATGGTGGAAATAAAAACAATTCCACAAGGAATAAAATGTTAGCGGCAACCTGTGTGCAGTGGCGTCAGAAGGCGGGTGCGGCCCGCACCCAGGTGTCCCCCTCGGAAGGGGTGACACCAAAGTGCCAGCTCTTCTGTAGTGACAGGAGCCGAGTGCTGCAGTGAGATAAACTCCTGCAGCACTTGGCTCCTGTCACAGAGAAGAGCCGGCACTGCATGCTGAGCAGTCGTTGGGGGCAGCCAGCATCTTTGAGGAAGCTGGACATGCCCCCGAAGCGATGAAAAAAAAGATCAGAGAGGGGGGGTGATAATACAGAGTGCGCTCCAGGTGTCACCACACCCGGTGACGCCTCTGCCTGTGTGTTTAATCTTTACATTGATTTTTGTAAACAAAAATTCTTAAAATTCCGGGCAACGCTGGGTACTCCAGCTACTATATGTATATATATATATATATATATATATATAGAGAGAGAGAGAGAAAGAGATTTGGAGAGAGATAAATACGTACAGATGTGTCCATCTACATCTAGCCTCCCTGCATGTTAAACAGCCATTCTAGTCATACCATGCCGTGGCGTGACCTGGTAGCACCAAGTGTCTTTTCTTATAATTTCTTTCCATTAAAATGCATCTTATTCGCAAAACTATACAAATAGAATGCACAAGCAGCTTTTACTGATTAAAATGATATGCGGCACGCTTATACAGGTTGAGTATCCCATATCCAAATATTCCAAAATACGGACTTTTTTGAGTGAGAGTGAGATAGTGAAAACTTTGTTTTCTGATGGCTCAATGTACACAAACTTTGTTTAATATACACAAAGCTATTAAAAATATTGTATTAAATGACCTTCAGGCTGTGTGTATAAGGTGTTTATGAAACATAAATGAATTGTGTGAATGTAGACACACTTTGTTTAATGCACAAAGTTATAAAAAATATTGGCTAAAATTACCTTCAGGCTGTGTGTATAAGGTGTATATGTAACATAAATGCATTCTGTGCTTAGATATAGGTCCCATCACCATGATATCTCATTATGGTATGCAATTATTCCAAAATACGGAAAAATCCCATATCCAAAATACCTCTGGTCCCAAGCATTTTGGATAAGGAAGACTCAACCTGTATTCTGTTTGTGACCGTGTTTGTAACTGCATATGAAATGCTACGCTTTTCGTATGCAGTTCCTAGAAAACACTATAACATAGCATTTCGTATGCAGATACAGGCGCAGACGCACGCAGAATATAAGCATGCCGCATATAATGTTATTTAGCAGAGTCTGCTTGTGCGTCCTATTCACATATCAATGCGAATAAGACCCTTTTTCAGCAAAAATAAAGCGCCCATTGCTAACAGAGTTGCACGGGACCTGTCCACTTGCTCACGTCAGGCGTCTCCTGCTGCGTGGCGTATTGAGGCAAGATGTATAAGAACACATCTGTAGATGGGTAGATACATAGCTATTACAAGTTAGATAGAAAGTAAATACTGTATACCCACATGTTTAGTTTAGATAAAACTTCTGGTGTATTCACTGGTACTGTGATGACAAAAAGCCTACACAAATTCTTCAATTCACTATCAAAGGTTCTCCATTAACGTAATGCAAATATTATGCTGCTGCACTGCAGAGAGTACTAATAATGGTAAAGCATCAAGTTTGTCGGAATTCATTTCAGTTTAATGAACCATAAATTATGAATACAAAATTACTTCTGGCGTATTTATAATATTATGTATTTTAAAAGCCCAAACAAACATTACATATAATGTGCTGCCTCAGCCATTTGGAAAAAAAATGTTTTGTGTAAGTTCCAAAAAGCTACAAATGAATTTTCATTCCATAAATACACACTATTGTAATATACAATGCTTAAATTAATTCGTAAGGTTTTCATTTACAGTTTTATAAATATATTTGGGACTTTACAGTAAGTCTCCTATCTGTGTGCCAATCTATACACATCTAGTGAGAGAGAGCTTGTTACTGACCTGTCATTCCTATACTATGGGGCTCAAGTAGAATTAGACATATTGGGCGGGATTCAAATGTTTTATTGCCCCCGATCTCCCATCTAAAGTGACGGGAGATCGCGGGACGATATTCTATTGACCCCCGTTATCGCGCTGATCGCGCCCATAAGAGACGGGTTTAGCCGCGTTACGCGGCTAAACCCGGCTAAAGTCACGGGCGCGATCGCAGAAAGTCCCATTTGGGCGTACAAATGGGTCACTTTTCGCGCAAATCAGCTCACCACCCCTGGGAGTGGTGAGCTAAAATGCTGATATCGCACCCATTGGCAGCAACATTTGAATACTGCCGGCAGGCGCGATGGGAGTGGGAGGGGAGGACAGAAGATTTGAATCCTGACCACTGGGTGGGATTCAAATGTTTTATTGCCCCCAATCTCCCGTCTAAAGTGACGGGAGATCGTGGGATGATATCCTATTGACCCCCGTTATCGCACTGATCGCGCCCATAAGAGACGGGTTTAGTCGCCTAAACCCGACTAAAGTCATGGGCGCACGCGGAAAGTCCCGCTTGGGCATCCAAACGGGTCACTTTTCCAGCATTTAATCTCACAACCACTGGGGGTGGCAAGCTGAAATGCTGATATCGCACCCATCGGCAGCAACATTTGAATACTGCCGGCGGGCGAGATGGGGGCGGAAGGGGGGGACAGAAAATTTTAATCCCGTCCACTGGGTGGTACTCAAGTCCTTTCACAGCCTTCCACGCCCATTCTGTTTCTGCTGACGGGCTTGGTATTATAATTTCAGGAGGAGCCCTAACCCTTTATGCACCTAAATCTGATTACTATGGGCACAATATGCACGATAACGGGGATCACTTTAGAAAGGAGATTACGCGTGATATATCATTTGAATACCGCCCATTCTGTCAGAAAAACTCAATGTACCCAAAAAGGCGCAGTTTGCAAAGCAGGATATATGTCAGAATGAAACCAGCTCTAAATATTCGCCAGTTTAATGCCAGGAAAGTACAGTAGCAAACACCCAGCAATATGGCTTGTTTGCTAGTGATAAATGCTTAATTTAGAGTAGAAAATCACACACAAGATATTACTTCAATTAAATATCATATAACAGTGTGGGCATATTAAACTGTATGCTCAGATATAAAAAAAAAAAAAACGGGGTTTTTATTATTCAATTGATTGAGAGAAATCATCCGTGGGTGATTTCTATAGAAATCACTGCGTCTCTTTTCTGGCACCCCCAGAGCAAGTCTGATTTTTCCTAATATCCTTATGTTTAAGAAAAATCAGTGGGAATTTTTGTGGCACCCTGGCAGACGGTTAAGGTTAGGCATTAGGGGGAATGACAGAGTTAGCGATTAGCGATACTCACCACTGAAAGTCACCTTCAGCTGACCGCCGGACATGCCAAACCAGGTAAGTCACCTAGACCAGCAAGAACGTTTTGTCGACATTGTAATATTATAATGGACATGCTAAATGTCGACATGCCAGCATGTCAATATTAGAACTACATAAACATACTCATATCCACATTATGAATGTTGACATAATAAGCATCAAGAAAATAAACCAAATCCATAATATAAGTGGGAGAAAACAAGGCACACTCAATCAGAAGCGGCTGCCTATCACCATTATTATTATTAGTACATATTTTGCACTAGGGGTTGAGCACCAACAAATGACACATATCAAGATAGGTACATATGCGTTGTTCTTATGTTCTGCATAGCATGCCGCTGAAATACAGATCCATTATGAAGTATTGATAAGTGACTCTCTTTTAGCATAATATGAATGCATGTATTCTTTGTTTTACAAAACTAATGATTTAGCATTTATCTATAGTATATAGATTTAGAAGCATTTGCACTTGCACTACCTTAAGTTTAGAGAGACAGAATGGAGGATGATGGAGGAGGTGTGCAAACGTTGTAGAAGAACATACTGTATATATGGACAGCGTGACATATATTCTAACTGAGCTTTAACTGAGCTTGATATAAGAGCTGACAAAAAGCGCGCCTGGGTCTGAGACCAGAGGCGTATCTAAGGGGGGTCGAGCAGGGCACGTGCCCTGGGCGCCCGGTCTGGGTCGGACCCCACCGCGAGATTAGTTGGGTGATCTCTCTCCGTGTAATGACAGTGTGTGACAGGGACACAGTGAGCGCTGGGATATAACAGCGGAGGATAGCCTGCTACTACAGCTGCTGCCGGGGCATGTGTGAGTGCGGGTGCTGCTGGTGTGGACACCGGCTGCGGGCGTTGAGGCTGTGCAGTGGGGCGTGGGCTGGTAACTGTAATGTCAGCAAAACTTTCCTTGTCCAACTTTCCCCGCTCCCCGGCAGCGTAGCGCCGCTCCTCTCCGCACACACCTGGCTGCCGCCTCCGGGGGCACAGATCACCGCAGCCCGCACAATGGTGATGAACGGAAGCCTCCCACATCCCCACAGGGAGTGATGGCCGTGGGGGCGCAAACCCCAGGAGGACAATGGCCAGGTGCCTTCCCTGTCCCTGGCCTCGATATCTGGCAAAGTGAGCGGCATGGAGTTCGTGGCCCTCGCTGCGGTGCAGATGGAGAGCTGCAGCCCCATGTGCCTGGGATTGCTGGGCACCCCATTCCTGGGGCCACCGCGGAGCTCCACATCGCACAAGAGATACTGGCAGCTCCAGACCTACAGTAGCTGTACATCGTGATGTAGAGACCCTGGGGCTAAACCTTCATATACCACGTCTTCATGTGAGTACCCCATGCTGCTGCTGCTGGCACTCTAGTGTGTGTGTACCAACGTGCGGACTGTCACCTTGGCACCCTCACCCAGCTGCCAGCGCTCTTAGTAATGTCCTTGCCCTGATGGTGAATTAACTTTCTATAGAATAACCATTATGGAATACCATTTATTATGCAGGCAGACCCAATATTGCATGTCTGTGCGCTCTATTCTCGTAATTACACAGCTAGGTCACTGATATCTGCAGGAATGGAGGGGGAGGTGATAGTGTGCTGAGAGATGACACAGGGGGTAGGTGATAGTGTGCTGAGAGACGACACAGGGGGAGATGATAGTGTGCTGAGAGACGACGCAGGGGGAGGTGATAGTGTGCTGAGAGACGACACAGGGGGAGATGATAGTGTGCTGAGAGACGACGCAGGGGGAGGTGATAGTGTGCTGAGAGACGACACAGGGGGAGATGATAGTGTGCTGAGAGACGACGCAGGGGGAGGTGATAGTGTGCTGAGAGACGACGCAGGGGGAGGTGATAGTGTGCTGAGAGACGACGCAGGGGGAGGTGATAGTGTGCTGAGAGACGACGCAGGGGGAGGTGATGGTGTGCTGAGAGATGACGCAGGGGGTAGGTGATAGTCATGTTGGCACGCCCCATTTTCAATGGCCATGCCCCTTCTGGTATATGACCACGCACATTTTTTCGATGCGCGCCGACATAGTTGCTTTTATATATATATATATTTTTTTATTTTTTATTTTGGGGGGGGGGGCACCACTCTTCATCTTGCCCTGGGCTCCGAAAACCCCAGTTACGCCTCTGTCTGAGACACAAGATACTAGTGAGTGCTGAAGAAAATAGTACTACTAAAATGGAACTGTGATCACTGTGCCTTATCATTGGAAAGGAGAAGCTCGTGTTCTCTAGAATCAAGAAAGACCAGCATTAGATGCTATTACCATTGCCTTTTATGAATCGTAAATATATATATTTAATAGAACAGTGATCACCTGGCAAGAGATTACACCAACGATAGAACTTTGTGATCAATTTAAAGTTAATGACTGATCATTCTAGGGTTTTGCTAGTCCACTGAGTAATATTTCTTCATATATGTGTTATTGGGAAGGTTATTGCCTGTTTAATCTATAGTGTATTAAAGCAATTGCGAAACTGAATTTTCCATGGTCATAGCTAAAGAGGTACTGCAACAGATACAGTAACAGATACTGAAACAGTCTATTTAGCAACAATTCAGGATAAAACACAGCACTGAAACAGTCCTGGTGTGCATGTTAAATGATCTTCTGATGGCAAGAGACAGAGGTGACTGTTCAGTCTTAATCCTTCTGGATCTCTCTGCAGCATTTGATACTGTGGACCATGGGATTCTGATTGAGTGCCTGTAAAATTTCTGTGGACTGGGTGGCATTAGTTGGTTGAAAACATTTCTAACTGGCAGGTCACAGAGAGATTCATCTGGAGTACACTTGTCACCAGTGCCACTACCATGTGGTTCTATACTATTTCCAAAGCTTTTTGCAGTATACATGGTACCACTGGCAGTGAAATTATCAGACGTCATGTCCTAGTCTACCACTGCTATGCAAATGATACTCAACTGTATCTGTCCTTTGCTCCAGGTACTGAGAACCCAATAACAACCTTAAATGGCTGTCTAGCTGAGCTGCAGGAGTGTATGAGTGCCAGTTGGCTGCGAATGAACCTGTTAAACAGACATCCTTATTACAGGACATCAACATCAAAGGACAAGACTGCAGCATAGCCAACCAACTGGACTTACAACTGGGAATTCAGAATTACAAACCACAGATCATGGGAGTAATTCCAAGTTGATCGCAGAAGGAATTTTTTTAGCAGTTGGGCAAAACCATGTGCACTGCAGGGGAGGCAGATTTAACATGTGCAGAGAGAGTTAGATGTGGGTGTGGTGTGTTCAATCTGCAATCTAATTTGCAGTGTAAAAATAAAGCAGCCAGTATTTACCCTGCACAGAAATAAAATAACCCACCCAAATCTAACTCTCTCTGCACATATTATATCTGCCTCCCCTGCAGTGCACATGGTTTTGCCCAACTGCTAAAAAAAATTCCTGCTGCGATCAACTTGGAATTACCCCCCATGTGCGGAATCTTGGCGTTGTCCTGAATGGTGGCTTGACACTTAAACATCAGATATCAGCTAGAATCAAATCCTTATTCTTTCATGTGAGCAACATGGCTAGAATCAAGAACTTAGGGGGTAATTCAGACCTGCTCGCTGCTGCAAATCGCATCGCAAGCGTCATCTTTTTGCTTAATGCGCAAAGTCAGTGTACGCATGTGCCAGCCTTGCCGTGCGAAAAATGTGCAAACATACACATGAAATTTGTGAACACAGGCAACAACAGAGAGGCGTGGTGAAGGCGGTGCGGCGGCAACCCTTCGCAGGCTAGCGAAAAGGGGCGTGAAGGTGGGTGTGTAGTGGGGGAGTGTACTATGGGCTGCAGGCAGGGTTTTTGCATGGCTACAAAGCAAATCGCTGGCAGTGCACACTGACCGTTCGCAGATGCCGAGTAAGTCCAGGGCTCAGCAAAGCTTGCGAACGCTCAGCACAGGTATCCTGGCAGTGGTCTCCCAGCAAATAATTGCAAATCACACACACCTGTTTGCAATGCAAACGCCTCAACATCTCATTACATCTCTAGCTCTCTGTGAAATGGTATGTAGCATCTCACTCCCTGGATATGTGCAACACACAATCTACACACGTTTATTTACAACTATTACATGTGTACTGCACATGTACTACATGTGTCATTTGTCAAGCAATTGTACACATTACACACAACACATTAACTCATTTAAAGGCCCTCTTACTGTGTTCACATTGCTTTGAGCTGTCTATCAAGCTGCATTGTGCTATCAAAATTAGTGATGTGCACCGGAAATTTTTCGGGTTTTGTGTTTTGGTTTTGGATTCGGTTCCGCGGCCGTGTTTTGGATTCGGACGCGTTTTGGCAAAACCTCCCTGAAAATTTTTTGTCGGATTCGGGTGTTTTTTTACAAAAAAAACCTCAAAAACAGCTTAAATCATAGAATTTGTGGGTCATTTTGATCCCATAGTATTATTAACCTCAATAACCATAATTTACACTCATTTCCAGTCTATTCTGAACACCTCACACCTCACAATATTATTTTTAGTCCTAAAATTTGCACCGAGGTCGCTGGATGACTAAGCTAAGCGACCCAAGTGGCCGACACAAACACCTGGCCCATCTAGGAGTGGCACTGCAGTGTCAGACATGATGGCAGATTAAAAAAATTGTCCCCAAACAGCACATGATGTAAAGAAAAAAAGAGGCACAATGAGGTAGCTGTGTGACTAAGCTAAGCGACCCAAGTGGCCGACACAAACACCTGGCCTATCTAGGAGTGGCACTGCAGTGTCAGACAGGATGGCACTTCAAAAAAATAGTCCCCAAACAGCACATGATGCAAAGAAAAAAAGAGGCGCAATGAGGTAGCTGTGTGACTAAGCTAAGCGACCCAAGTGGCCGACACAAACACCAAAACTGAAATGCACCACAGGTATGGATGGATAGTATACTTGACGACACAGAGGTAGGTAGAGCAGTGGCCTACTGTACCGTACTGCTATATATTATATACTGGTGGTCAGCAAACTGTGCAAAACTGAAATGCACCACAGGTATGGATGGATAGTATACTTGACGACACAGAAGTAGGTAGAGCAGTGGCCTACTGTACCGTACTGCTATATATTATATACTGGTGGTCAGCAAACTGTGCAAAACTGAAATGCACCACAGGTATGGATGGATAGTATACTTGACGACACAGAGGTAGGTAGAGCAGTGGCCTACTGTACCGTACTGCTATATATTATATACTGGTGGTCAGCAAACTGTGCAAAACTGAAATGCACCACAGGTATGGATGGGATAGTATACTTGACGACACAGAGGTAGAGCAGTGGACTACTGTACCGTACTGCTATATATATAGTTATACTGGTGGTCAGCAAAATTCTGCACTGTCCTCCTACTATATACTACAATGCAGCACAGATACGGAGCGTTTTTCAGGCAGAGAACGTATAATACTGGTGGTCACTGGTCAGCAAAACTCTCCACTGTCCTCCTACTATATAATACTGCTGGTCCCCAGTCCCCACAATAAAGCAATTAGCACACTGAGCACAGATATTTGCCACACACTGAGCACAGATATTTGCAGCACACTGAACATAGAAACTGAGAGGACGCCAGCCACGTCCTCTCACGATCATCTCCAATGCACGAGTGAAAAATGACGGAGACGCGCGGCTCCTTATATAGAATACGAATCTTGCGAGAATCCGACAGCGGGATGATGACGTTCGGGCACGCTCGGGTTAACCGAGCAAGGCGGGAGGATCCAAGTCTGCTCGGAACCGTGTAAAAAAAGGTGAAGTTCGGGGGGGTTCGGATTCCGACGAACCGAACCCGCTCATCACTAACCAAAATAGACATACTGTATGCATCTCTCCCACATACATGGCATGTTTTCATTCCCAACACTTTACTTGTGTGACATATTTTAAAGGCCCTCTTTCTGTGTTCACATTGCTTTGAGCTGTCTATCATGCTCCATTGTGCTTTCAAAATAGACTTACTGTATGCACCTCTTACACATACATGTCATGTTTTCTTCAGGAATACACTTGTTGTGTGACTTATATTCATTCCCACCATACTGCAAGTTTACATATAATGTTCAGTAATAATGCTTCAGGTACTAGGTTCATAATATGCAGGGGGTTTTTCCCCCAAAAAATTAGTCAAAACATTATGTTTTGTAAAATTAATCAGCCATTACCATGCATCACCATCAAATAAACACTATTTGTGGACAAAGTGTAAGGGGTAAAACATGTTTTAATCATAAATAAAAAACAAGCACCTGGATGTGCAGAAAAGAGGATGACTGTACCCAGTAGTCAGTTACCCCCGTCTCTGCAACAAACACAACAAAAAGCTGGTCTCAGTACCCTAGCTGAGGAATGTGAGGCAAACAGAAGAAGAAACTGGTCCCAGTACCCATACATAACAATCAGGCCCACAAACAGAAGAGGAAGCTGACTCAAGTTCACAGTCTACTCAATTTCAGTCAGGGAAAGAGGGGGGGGGGGGGGGGGGAAGCAACACATTTGACAGGATGTAGTTGGACATTCTTGTCCTGCAAGCCATTGACAGAATTCACTATGTCACCAAAAACGTGAGAGCTGGAACCAAGGAGTGCATCTGGAGAGAAATCACCGTCTGCTCCTTTTTTTGGCCGGCTGAAGGGGTTGTTCTTCAGAGTGGGATCTGTGCACGGATCTGCCAGGGGCTGCCCAGTGAGATCTTGCTTCTGGGCAGGGCTATGGGATGGGTCAGGTATTGTTGCCTCCCTGAGAGTCTGGCCATGGAGGGCTGTGATGGTCTGCATGCCTTGGGCAATAGTGGCGGATATCTCAGATATGACTTGGGCAATAGTGGAGATGTCACACATGCCGTGACGCATAGTGGAGGTGAGCTCACGGACCTCCAGGAGCATCTGTTCTTGGAAGTTGGCGTTGTTTTGGCCTTGGCGCTCAATTTGCACCAGAAGCTCCTGGAAACTGGGTTGGGGTGCCTCAGTATGTTGCTGGGAAGGTGGGCTTTCCAGGCCCACACTGAAACTGTCATCATTAGCACCCTCCACAGCCTCCTGTGCTGTGATTGGAAAAGGAGACAAAAAAAAATTAGTAATACAATTTTTTATTTTTTTAAAACAATTTTCAAAATGTACCTGGCAAGGCATGTGGAGATTCAATTGCAGGCATGTCTGTGTCCATTTCGGACACACCTGCCACCTCCTCATCCGCCACACAGCTCAAGGTTTGCTCCTCCAAGGCCATGTATTGAATTTAAGACTTTCAGGGATTCGCCCTCCACCTGTTTTTCTCGAAGATCTCCACCGTGCACACATCTTGTTCTTCAGCCAGCACTTGAAGTCAGCCCAACTACAGATGTATAAAAATAAATTGCATCCATATTTTAATATTGCATTATCACATTGTTCACATTTTTTAAAAGTTTCCTTTTTTAAGATTGTTGTTGTTGTTGTTTTTTTGGTGAGTTATTGGTGCAATTGTATACATGAAAAAATCACAAATATCATACCCTACATTACTTTGGCCAACTTCTACTTGTACACATACATAGCAGTAAATATTGTGAGATGTAATTTGTACTACAAGATGAAATTTGGCACATACTGAAGCAACCAAGCATTAAACTGCTCATTTATCTTGCACCTTCTAGAAGGTTATATATGTAATAGTCTTGGTTGCTATAGACAACATCACATCTAAAAAGGAATTTCCATCTTAGTAAATGCACATAATAGTGTTTTACAGTGTGATTTAGTATGTACTTACCGTCTCCTTACTTCTTGGGGTGTGTGGAGAATTGGGGCCACCACATTCACCGCATCTGTGATTTCTCTCCAGATACGTTCCTTGGTTGTTGCATCCATGTTCTTAGATCCATAATGAATTTTGTCAATGGCTTGTGGGACAAGAATGTCTAACTCCCTCCTGCCAAATGGGGGTTGGCGTTTTCTCTTCTTTTTCCCTGGCTGCGATGCAGTAGCCTTTGAACTTGCCCCAGCTTCCTCTTTAGTTTGTGGGACTGATTGTTGTGTTTGGGTACTGGGCCCAGAATCTTCCTCACTTTGCAGCACATCTTCCTCAGTCCTGGAACTGAGATCAGCATCTTGTTGTATTTGCACAGTAGACGGGGGTACCAAACTACTGGGTCCTGCTCCTCTCTCCTCTGCACAGCCAGGGGCTTTTTGCTGTGCCATTTGGCGTCGTCTTTCTTTCCTTTCTCTTAGTCTTTGTCTTACAACTCCATACTGTGCTTTTAGCATTCTAAGCTCTTGTATGATCTCACTATCAGAATCCATGATGCAGGTAGCATGTGCGTATGGGTGTTGTTTTATACGTGCATATGCATGCTTAACTTAAATTCGCACAGGTGATGTTTACACAATTGGTACATTTCCTTTGATTGTATACAATATTTAAGCATGCTCTAGCCATCTGTGGTTTGTAGGTGTATGGAGACTAAGGAATGTGTAGTGTGCTGTGCTGAGTGGTGGAGAGAGGGTGTTGAAGGTAAGTGTTTTTTTTTCTTGAAAATATGTAGTGTATTCACTCATATTTCCTTGGAGTAATTTTTTTTCTTATGTGTTATGCAGAGTCATGCTGATTTAGGTTTAATTTTGTATTTTTTCTGGTAAGTATCTGGTATGGTGATGGTTGTGTGCATCCGCACAGCGTGTGTTTGCAACACATCCTTGTGTAGTGTGTTTTGGGATGCGGTGCGTTTATGTGGTGTATTGCAGTCGCACAGCGTGTAGGACAAACAATGTATGTTGTATTTGTTAATGGGTTTTTATGTTTGTATTTAAGGATGTTTGTAGTGTGGATGACTGTTATCCTCAATTTTGTATTGCCAATTTTCTTTTTACTTTTGTAATTTCTTCTCAAGGGAGTGCATAATTTTTGTGTTAGAGTTTTTGCAAAGTAGTTTTTTTTTTAATTTCTATACAGCCTTTTGCTGCTTATTTTGACCTATATTTACTGTATCTGCTGGTAAATATACGCATGTTCATAGTGTTGGTGTGCTCTATGTGGAGTGATGATATTTTTTCTTAGTGTGCTTATTAAGGGGGTCATTCTGACCTGATCGCACGCTGCCGTTTTTCGCAACGCAGCGATCAGGTCACTACTGCGCATGCATATGCACCGCAATGCGTTGGCGCGTCGTACGGGTACAAAGCAGATCGTTGCTGTGCAATGGATTTAACAAAGAATCCATTCGCACAGCCGATCGCAAGAAGATTGACAGGAAGAAGGCATTTATGGGTGTCAACTGACCATTTTCAGGGAGTGTTTTGAAAAACGCAGGTGTGTCCAAGCGTTTGCAGGGCGGGTGTCTGACGTCAATTCCAGGACCGGAGTGGCTGAAGTGATCGCAGCGGCTGAGTAAGTTCAGACCTACTCAGAAACTGCACAAACTGTTTTTGTACTGCTTGGCTGCCCAAGCGTTTGCACACTTGCATGGCGACTATGCGTTTGCACGGCTACAAAAAGTAGCTAGCGAGTGATCAACTCAGAATGACCCCCTAAGTGTTTTGTTTTTTCTTCTTTAGGGAGCATCAGTTTTGTTTTTTTAGTTTTTTGATTTCTATTCAGCCTTTTGCTGTTTATTTTGACCTACATATATCTGCTGGTAAGTATACGCATGTTTATAGTGTTTGTGTGCTCTGTGTGGAGTGGTGATGTTTTCTCTAAGTGTGCTTATTACGTGTTTTGTTTTGTTTTCCTTTTCAAGGGAGCTTCCGTTTTGTTTATTTTTGCCAAAGTCGTAAGTATGCTCATAGTATTGGTGCGCTCTGCGTGGAGTGTTGGTGTATTGTCTTAGTGTGTTTATTATGGTTTTTTTGTGCTTCACTTTTCTTCTCAAGGGAGCATCAGTTTTGTTTATTTTTGACAAAACAGGCTTTTCTTGTTTTGATTCAGCCTTTTGCTGTGTGTGTGTGTGTGTGTGTGTGTGTGTGTGTGTGTGTGTGTGTGTGTGTGTGTGTGTGTGTGTATATATATATATATATATATATCTGCTGGGAAGTATATGCATGCTTATAGTATTGGTGTGCTCTGTGTGGAGTGTTTTGTATATCATCTTAGTGAGCTTATTATGGTTTTTTTGTGTTTCTCTTTTCTTCTCAAGGGAGCTTCATTTTTGGTTTATTTTTTGCCAAAGTAGGCTTTTTTGATTATATACAGCCTTTTGCTGTCAGAATTTGTTGGTGTTTTTGTCTGGTAAGTATATGCATGCTCATTGTGTTGGTTTGGTGTGTGTGGAGTCTATGGGGTATATGCAATTGTGGTCGAATTGCCGCAAATGTCGAAAAACGGGGCATTTTCGACACAAAAAAAATATTCGACAATGCAATACAGTACTTTTCGACAAAAAAACTGACTTTTCAGATTCGACTTTTTGAAATTCGACAGTTGACAAATTCGACATGTCTGCAATGGTAAAAATGCGGCTTTTCGACAAAAGTATATTCAATTGAAGAATGTCGATTCGACAACAGTGCTTTTCGACAGTAATTTCGTCAATTTCATTCCGCCTCACTTTGCTGGCGGAATCTAATAAAAAAATTAAAAAACATGTTTTTTTTGTGTTTTTTTTATTGCTAATAGCATATCTATTTATATTAGAAGGGATTAGGTACTTGGTTTGTCTATTAGGATACACAACTATTATTTATATATTTTTTAAAATATAGGTTGAGTATCCCTTATCCAAAATGCTTGGGACCAGAGGAATTTTGGATATCGGATTTTTCTGTATTTTGGAATAATTGCATACCATAATGAGATATCATGGTGATGGGACCTAAATCTAAGCACAGAATGCATTTATGTTACATATACACCTTATACACACAGCCTGAAGGTCATTTTAGCCAAACATTTTTATAACTTTGTGCATTAAACAAAGTGTGTGTACATTCACACTATTCATTTATGTTTCATATACACCTTATACACACAGCCTGAAGGTCATTTAATACAATATTTTTAATAACTTTGAGTATTAAACAAAGTTTGTGTACATTGAGCCATCAAAAAACAAAGGTTTTACTATCTCAGTCTCACTCAAAAAAGTCCATATTTCGGAATATTCCGTATTTCGGAATATTTGGATATGGGATACTCAACCTGTATATATTTTTTTTTAACTGACTAAAATAGAGAGAGCATGGTTTTCAGTGGGAAGGGTGGGAATGGGTTAAAATCAAGAAAAAAATTGCGCGGGGTCCCCCCTCCTAAGCATAACCAGCTTCAGACTCTTTGAGCCGGTCCTGGTTGTAAAAATACGGGGGGAAAATTGACTGGGGGTCCCCCGTATTTTTAACACCAGCACCGGGCTCCACTAGCTGGAGAGATAATGCCACAGCCGGGGGACACTTTTATACCGGTCCCTGTGGCCGTGGCATTAAATCCCCAACTAGTCACCCCTGGCCGGGGTACCCTGGAGGAGTGGGGACCCCTTAAATCAAGGGGTCCCCCCCACCAGCCACCCAAGGGCCAGGGGTGAAGCCCGAGGCTGTCCCCCCCCATCCAAGGGCTGCGGATGGGGGGCTGATAGCCTTGTGACAAATCAAAGAATATTGGTTTTTGCAGAAGAACTACAAGTCCCAGCAAGCCTCCCCCGCAAGCTGGTACTTGGAGAACCACTTGGGGACCCCTTGATTTAATGTGGTTTTCTTAATTATTGCATATCCGATGTTCTTATATTCGAACCAGAAACCCGACGCGTTTCATCCAACTGGACTTCATCAGGGGCTCAATATCAAAACCAAGTTGGAAGAACATAAAGGAATAGATGACCAATAAATGATCGTATTAATCCCACATCAGTAAAACAGGCTTTGCAATAACAGATGTAATAAAGAATGAGCTGATTCCACAGCAAGGTTTGTATTGAATATGCCAACTCAGTAAGGCAAACAGTAATACAATAATGCTGAGTCCGGTATAAGCCACAATTTCGTTTTCGTGGATAATCCTCAGCAGGAAGAGTGGCTTCTCCTAGTCAGCAGTGAACATATATATATTTTTTTTAACTAAAATAATTTTGGATAGGGTTAAATTTATGTTCTTCACCTAATTCACCCATAAAAAAAACCCAACAATTTTGGAGCTGTTTTTTTTTTTTTTGGGGGGGGGGAAATTGTCAGTTAAGTGTTTAATATCTCCATGTTCTCTGTGTTTTATGAAAAGCTTTTCTGTACTTCATTGTTTCTGTACTGTGTTATGTTAATCCTGTTAAGCGCCTTGAGTCCTACTGGAGAAAAAGCACTATATACTATAAATAAAATTATTATTATAAAATTATTACACTAAAGAGAATCATTGCCTAGTGCCTATTTACTACAGCATTGCTAACTAATATAATTGTCATATTTGATTTGCGCCAAATTAACTGGCTCACTTCTCCACTCTTTTCACTGCTTCATACATGTGTGTCTTGTAGATCCATGGCAGCTGAAGAGCCCTAGTTGTAGTTAAGCATCTTGTCAGTGAGAAAGTTCAAGTGATGGGGCACTACAGTACTTTAAAGAATTCCATTGGTGGTCATCCAAGGGCCTTGGCATTATGCATAGCTTTGGAAGTAAAGGCCCAGAATTGCGCATGAGCCATCTTTTCTTTGTTGCCTGATCCGGTACCCTCTTCATACCTCAAAGCTCTGGGCTGCACATATCAAGTGTTGGAAAGACCTTTTGCCACAAAAACGCCCTGGTCTTACCACTGATGCACTGGGCAACATTTTATTTTAGAAAATGTCCATTTAGAAATTATTGTCAACCTGACCTTTCTAAAATCTATATTTACAAGCCACTTCACGTATTAGCACTGCTGAAACAATGAAGCAATTCATAGCTTTTATTACTAAAGCTACAGCACAGGCAGCCCAATCTCTAAAGATCAATATAAACCATTGAGGTCTCTCCCTGCAGTCATGTTAGAAGCTATTTTATGCCTTCTGTCAGGATGTATTCATCACATTAAACTACAGCATAAAAAAACTTACATTTTGTTAAGTTGTTTAGTATCTCCATAATATTTAAAACAGATAATCCACAATACTTTAGGACACCTAAAGGGGAGGTGGCCTGCTGTTCTAGGAGGATTCCAGGAGACTACCTTTATTTAAGGTTCAGATTCAAGCCCATATTGCAGGGCTAGAGACCTTTCCATGTGTTCATAGGGAGGTGCAGCCAGCTACTTTTTGTTACTCTCATTGTGGGGGAAAAGTATCAAACTTTTTAAAGAGAACAAGTGGATAAGTTGCCCATAACAACCAATGAGCTTCTTAAGTTCTGCTATAAAATGATTCCTTGAAGACGATTGGTTGCCATGGTCCACTTTTCTACCGGTCCTCTTTAGAAGGTTTGACACAACTATCTGTAGTTTCGACACAGTCAACTGTGTAAGTCAGTGGTTCCCAAACTTTTCTGAATCACGGCGCCCCTAGGCCAAAAGTTTGTTATTGAGAAATTTTGAAAAACAAATATTAAATTAACGTAAATTGTGTTTATATGTCATCCTTAGGTTCAGTTATGTGGTAAGGGACAACATTTGTTTCTGTTTGTCCACATATTTTATGACTGGCAGCCACAAGCACTGGTTTTGCCTATTACACTGAGCATAAATATTTTATATTGGTCCTGGACCACCAACCCAGTGCAACCCTGCAGGTGCCTTGATGTATCCCAGGGTGCCATGGCACACAGTTTGGGAACCACTGGTGTAAGTATTGAGAGGACATACAGATGTTTCTTCCCCCATCATTGCTGCAGTCACGGTAAACAGCCCTTCTGGTCGCACCTAAACTATGATCGTCTTTTCATGCATCTTCTTCCCAAAAACGCATCTTATTACCATCGCTATGTGAACAAGAGGCACATGCAGATTCTGCTGATTAAAATTATATGCAGCTTGTGTATATTCTGTGTGCGACTACTGAAACTGTAACACTTCATGTCGTATGTAGAACGGAAAAAAAAGCCAGCCAAGTCACACAGGAGTTGGCGGCTTTTATACGCCCTGTGTGAAGGGACTCATAATGTACAGAGGCTAGATGAGGAAGGACGCATCTGTATGCCCATGACAATTATAACGTACTAATTATTTACATAGAACCAACATAGTACACATCACTATACCATCAGAAACAGTTACTGTCATTCAAATCAATTTCCTTCCCAATGTGACTAACAATTTAATTCCCTACCACACACCAGGGGCAGTTTTTTACAGAAGACAATTACATGTAATTCATCTACCAGTGTTCATATGGGTAAAAAAAACTGGACCATATGGGATCCACAGAGAACATTCAGACTGCATGCATATAGTTATCTAAATTATACAGAAGCGGAAATGTCGCTTCTGGCCAATGAGGAAACACATGGTATGAAGCACATTTGACAGGGAGAAATAACATTTGAAAGTCAGGTAACACACCTTACACCGACAGCTACTTGCATTCATTTTAATATCAAATTGGAATACATACATTTGATTTTCTTTCTGGCATTGGGTAGTGGAGACCTAGATTTGGGGAAACTTATACTGTAACACTGGACCTTGCACAGCAGGAGACATCTTTCCCAAATACTATTAATTCTTGCAGATAGTGCCCTGGGGTAGAACTGAATCCAGGGCCTGCCCCTAAGCCCTGTGAAGCAGCGATGCTGTTTGCCATCACTTTTGGTTACACCTAAATTACTGAGCAATAGCATATTCTTGATAATGACCATTGAATGCACACAGTAACCCACAAGCTAATCCTTTCCTTTTTGAATTTACTGTAAATTCTCTCATGTCCTGGGAAAATCAAAATTTTCTACATCATCATCATAACAATATTATTATTGTCATTTTCTGCGTTCCTCTGTAATTGCAAAATATAGATTGCATATGGTATAAAACATTGACCTTTACAAAGTTTTACACCTACTGTCTGGCTAAACAGAAAGGGACTCAAACACACTGCCAGTGGAGTTCATTTATGCAGCTCGTGACTGTGATTTTTGTACAGAGGCTTTTGGACAGGGCCGTCTTTTCATATGGGCTCAATGGGCAGTTGCCCAAGGGCCCCAAGAATGTAAGGGTCCTAGGCTGATTGCTAACGGACCCCTTTTTCCAGAGGTACAGATGGAGCCACGCTAATCGTGGCTCCATCTGCGACTAGGCACGCCGGGGAGTCGGACCGCTGGGAGCGAATGGGATTCACTTTGAATGGGAGCGTCTCTGTAAGCTCGCCAGTGGGCCTAGGCACACCGCTCACCCCCGTCTGCGATGCAGCAGCGTGGCTACATCTGTACCAGATTTTCTAAAATCGGCCCTGGGGGAACCGGGGATATCTGACTTCAAAGAAGTGGTCCCCATCCGAGCCTGATAATTGCTCTTCCCAGTCAGATATCTTGGATTCTGTCTGACTTAGAGTTTTTCTGAGGGTATACTCCAAATGTGGGGACTCTCCCCTTACGGTGGACACCGGCAGCTTGTCTCTACTATGTCCAGAACCAGAGAGATCAGCCTTCCAGCAGCTGGTCCTTGCTCCAGCTCCACACGAATGGTATGCAGTTTTATATTTTCATTGGTGGATTGCTCTGGCTCCTGAACTCTGATCCCCAAGTCCCCAGTACCTCCTGAAAGGTGTTTTGGCCCATTGAAACCTAAGAAATCTATTTCCAGTTACTGGAGATATCTGCAGTCAAGCAAGCTGCCCTCCCACTGGAAAATTATGAATATTAAGCCCACTCCACTATCTACCCCTCCACTGCGTATTTAACACCCCATACCACCCTGGAAATCATGTACCGGGCGGGAACCCTTCATTCAGCCCAATGCCCCTTCTACAGTTTAGTGATCTCCCTCCCTCCCACCCCATCTCCCACCATCTGTGCAGTAAAGGAGTAATTAGCAGAAAGTACTGCTCCAGGTCCTACATGCTGAGTGGAAGATAGAACACCCCCTACCGCCTGCAGGACATCGAAGCTGCCACTGATAGCACCCCCGACCCCTACCACTTGAGGAAGGGTAGGGGCCCCAGTGCACTGCTTTGCCCAGGGGCCTACACTGCCGTTAAAACTGCCCTGCTCTTGGAGCAATAAAAGACACACATACGCCTATCTTTCTCATTCTGGGTCAAGGTTCAAGTTTATCTGCAGCTGTGAATAGGGGAATACTAACAAGGAGCAGCTTGGCCAGAGACAGTGAAATAGAAGGGTAACAGACAATGAAAAGAGGAAGAAGGAAAAGGAGAACAGAAGATAAGGCAAAGTGTGGATAGCATAATACTACTAAGGCATGAATAAAACATGTAAGGGTTAGGACAAAAAATCAAAACAAAACAATGCATAGGGGTCTGTAAAATGAACAATGGCACCAATAAATAAACTATAGAGGTGAGCTCTGAGAGGACAGGCACCTCCCATGGAGCAGAAGAGGATTGGAGAATATTAAAAGGCACAAAATCAATAAAGAAACAATTATATACTATATATATATATATATATATATATATATATATATATATATATATATATATATACACAGTATATATAGGGTTGTGGTACAGAGAAAATGGGCAAAAATCTATCAAAATATAAAATTGGGTGGGTGGATTTTGGTAATGGGACAAAATCCCCAAATCCTCTTTGAAATTAGTGTATCCCTGAGTATGACAGTGATGTGGGTGCCAGGACAGGAGAGGGGAGAATGATCTCTCACCTGTTTCCTGACTTTCAAAAAGTTTTGCATTATTTATCCTGTTAGGGTGGACCTTAATCACATAGTCACAGGCCCATCTTGTTGACATCATCAAACTTCTCCCCCCCCCATGGGGTAGTAAGTTTCCAAGCCCATTTTCCAAGCCCAGATATCTGGTCTCGCTTAAGTAAGCAGGAGGCCACACAATCTCAAATCGTGCAGTTCATGCAGAGTATGTCCGAACGTCTCGATTCTCTCTGTGTTTCCATGACGGCACCTCAAGTATCTACAGCTGCTCCCACATTGGCACCTCCGGTCCTGCTTCCTCCTGTACCAGTACCACTTCCACGTTTGCATTTGCCACCTCCCAGTAAATTTGATGGGAATCCAAAACAATGCCGCGGGTTTCTTAACCAGTGCGAAATCCAGTTCGAACTACAGTCGGCCAACTTCCCATCAGCACAAACCAAAGTAGCCTATATAATTTCTTTACTTACCGGGCAAGCGTTGGAATGGGCTTCACCTTTGTGGGAGAGGATGGATCCCATCTTATCTAACTATCCAGAATTCATGGCCACCTTTCGAAGAATCTTCGACGAACCGGGCAGGACTTCTGCCGCCTCATTGGAGATCCTGCGCCTGCGTCAGGGCACGCGTACGGTCAGTCAGTACGTGATCCAGTTTCGCACCCTTTCCTCAGAACTGAACTGGAACGAGGAGGCTCTCATTGCAGCTTTCTGAAGCGGTCTCTCCGAAAAGATCAAAGATGACCTCGCAACTCAGGACGTACCTGATAAGTTGGATAAACTAATTTCTTTATGCAATAAGTTAGATCTGAGGTACAGAGAACGCTGTATGGAGAGGTTGCGGTCAGATTGCCCTAAGCCTAGAGTTGTTCTTTCACCAACACCATCATCACCAACTGTGGAAGAGCCCATGCAGATTAATCGCTCCCACCTCTCCAATGAAGAACGTCAGAGACGGCGACAAGGGAACCACTGCCTGTATTGTGGTGCATCTGATCACTTTGTTAAAACTTGCAGTCTACGTCCGGGAAACGCCCGCTCCTAGTTTGTGCTGGAGAGGTCAAGCTAGGAGAATTCTCAGAATTACATACCAAGAAAGAGTCTGTCCTGTTAACCCAATTGGAGCTCCCTTCTTCTTCTCTTCTCATCCCTGCACTACTCGACTCCGGAGCCGCCAAAAGCTTCATTACGTCAGCTCTGGTCAAACGATCTGGAATACAAACGGTTCCTTTGGATCGTACCATTTCTGTTACCGCAGTGGATGGAAGTTATATCCCAGAGGGTATTATATCCTTTCGTACTATTCCTCTCAAGATGAAGGTCGGAGTTCTCCATTCAGAAAAAATCTCTTTCCTTGTAATTCCTAAAGCCTCTCATGAACTAATCCTAGGGTTTCCATGGTTAATCAGACACAATCCCCACATAGATTGGCAAACTATGGATGTTCTCTCTTGGGGACAAGACTGCTTTCAGAACTGTTTACCTTCAGTTAGACCTCTCTGTTCTTTCAACCCTTCCAGCCTTCTGTGGAGTACCAATCTTTTCAAGATGTTTTCAGTAAGCATGGGGCGGACACCTTGCCTCCGCATCATCCTTGGGATTGTCCCATTGAGCTAGTACCCGGTAAGACTCCTCCCCGAGGTCGAATTTACCCTCTCTCACTTCCCGAGACACAGGCCATGTCGGAGTATATACGGGAGAACTTGGAGAAAGGGTTCATCAGGTCTTCTACATCTCCGGCCGGAGCAGGGTTTTTCTTCGTCAAAAAGAAGGATGGGGGGTTGCGGCCCTGTATTGACTATAGAGGTCTCAATGACATAACAATTAAGAACAGATATCCGTTACCTCTGATTCCAGAACTGTTCGACCGTGTTAAAGGAGCTCCTGTATTTACTAAGTTGGACTTACGGGGGGCCTACAATCTTATATGTATTCGCCCAGGGGACGAATGGAAGACGGCATTTAATACCCGCGACGGCCATTACGACCCACGCCAAGCAAGATGGGCACTCTTCTTTACCCGTTTTAATTTTAAACTCAGTTACAGACCAGGTTCCCTCAACAAAAAGGCAGATGCATTATCTCGCTCCCTAAGAAGAACCCTCTGACCGTTCAAAAGAGCAATTTATCCTGGAATCCACCTCTTTTTCTGCAACTAATACCTCTCCACTTCCTCCTCCAGGGAAGATCTTCGTTGCACCAAATCTTCGCAAAAAACTTCTTACATGGGCTCACTCCTCCTCCTTCATGGGCCATGCGGGCGGTCATTCAGCGCTCCTACTGGTGGCCTCATCTCAGGACTGACGTTCAGAAATTCGTAGCTGCCTGTCCAAGATGTGCCCAGCATAAAAGTCCCAAAGGCCCACCAGCCGGGTTACTCCATCCTTTACCGGTACCACTAAGACCATGGACGCATATTTCTATGGACTTTATTACAGATTTACCTATGTCTGGTGGGCGGAACACCGTATGGGTCATAGTTGACCGATTCTCTAAAATGGCACACTTTGTTCCTCTGGCTAATCTTCCATCTGCATCCCAGTTGGTAAAATTGTTTATAGCAGAGATCTTTCGACTCCATGGTCTACCCCAGGAAATTGTGTCTGATAGAGGTCCTCAATTTGTGGCCAGGTTTTGGAGATCCCTATGTTCTGCTCTTGGCGTGAAATTAAACTTCTCCTCAGGATATAATCCTCAAACGGATGGTCAAACAGAGAGAGTGAACCAGGATCTGGAGACTTTTCTGCGTTTATTCATGTCCTCCTCACAGGACGACTGGCAGGACTTCCTCCCGTTCGCAGAATTTGCCCATAACAATCTTTATCACTCTGCCACAAAATCTTCTCCATTCTTCATTAATTATGGTTATCATCCAAGAGTTCCTGACTTCCAACTTCTGCCTACGCTCGAAGTTCCGGCCGCAGAGTCAACACTTCGTAAATTTACTGAAGCCTGGAAACAAGTTCACCAGACTTTGCTCAAGACATCCAAGAGATATAAGACCTATGCAGATCTGAAACGAAAAGCTGTACCAAGCCTTAAGGTAGGAGATCGGGTTTGGGTTTCCACACGTAACCTAAGATTAAAGGTTCATACGAAAAAGTTTGCTCCCAGATTTATTGGGCCTTACCCAATCGAAAGAGTGTTGAATCCTGTGGCTTACAAAGTGAAATTACCTCCGCAGTTAAGAATTCCTAATGCATTTCATATTTCTCTCTTAAAACCACTGGTACTTAATCGGTTCAGAGCCGCTCTGCCTAAATCACCCAAGATCCAATCAGCACATGGAGATGAATTTGAGATTCACAAGATCCTCGATTCTCGCAGACGTTATGGCCGCATCCAGTACCTTGTTGATTGGAAGGGGTATGGGCCAGAGGAGAGATCTTGGGTAGATGCAGAGGATGTTCATGCTCCAAGACTTCTTCGGACATTTCATGCCAAGTTTCCAACTAAACCACATAGGTGTCCGGAGTCCACCCGCAAAGGGGGGGGGGGGGGTACTGTCAGCGTCCGGAGTCATACCGGTACGCTGGGGCCGCGGGGCTGGCTTCCTTGGCATTGTGCGGGCAGCGGCGGAGGTGGGCTGCTGCGCCGGATCCGTGGGCAGCAGTAGCGGAGGTGAGGGGGTCCGCTCGTGGCGGCGGGACGCCGCTACAGCGGGTCGCTCTTGCTGAACCGTTGCTTGGAGACCAGGGGCAGTGAGCAATGTGGCATTGCAAAAAGGTCTGCATTACTGGGCGCCGCCATGTTGGAGACCAAGTTTTAAGCATAGTTCCTGTTTCCTGTTTCTTCCAGCCAATCCAGGGGAAGCTCTCCCTATAAAAGGGGGCTGGTTTAGGACAGGGACGCCAGTGCTTCAAGTTACAACCCTGTTGTAGGTGCTTTAGCCTGTGCTCCCAGGATTCCTGCTGTATCTTGGTTCCTCCTGATCCTGCTTGGTCGGTTCTCTGTTGCTGCTGCAGCCCTGCCGTTTCTTGCCTGCTACTGCCTGTGGAAGCACTCCTGGAAAACCCGGTCCAGTAAGACTCTTTGGGCACAGTCGGCCCCGGGTCTTCTGCCTCGTCTTTCAAGCCACACTCCACAGAACTCCTTCACCAGCCACGCCTTTGTACCACTGACCACAGCCTGCAGATTATTATCTTCAAGCCTCGTTTTCCAAACCACAGTCCACAGTCCTTGTCTCCAGCCACGTTTTCAACTACCATCCACAGTTCCACAGTTCATCATCTACAGTCTCGTCTTTCAAATCACAGTCCGCAGTTCTTCACCTCCAGCCACGTCTTTAACCATTGTGCTTCAGCCTCAGTTCCCTACCTCAGCCCTGTACATAATAAATACTTTCCATTGACTCTCAAACCCCGCCTACGTTCTTCATTGCTCCGTGTCCCATGCGAAGGAACTATATCCAGCCCCCTCATCTGGTTCATTCACAGCCTGCTACCTCCTCGGGCAAATCTCAGCTGCCGGATCCTCAAACCCTGCCAGCCGTGACAGTACGGCCCCAATAAAAATTTTTTTAAAAAGCATGACTCCTACCATATTGTAATTTACTCAGCCAATGTTTCAACAGCAAACTGGTCCAGGATTAACTATAACAGAGGCAAAAGTTCTCCTAATTTGGAACACTGAGCACCACATTCACAGGTGGATGTAAACAAAAGTTGAAGTTCTTTTAGTGCACAGTGCATATGTTTTTTGCAATGTGCATCTTTTTTTCTAGGTACCTTGCACTTACAACCCTGTGCGCCAAAACAGTTGAGACTGGGGTTGGACAGGCGCGTAGACGCAGCTAAAGTACAGGTAAGACCCATACACACTACTAGATTTTGAGCTCAAAGCAGCTCACTTTTGGCGTTTTGAGCTGCTTTGAGCTCAAAATCTACTAGTGTGTATGGGCGGGCGATGAGCGGTGGCATCATCGCCAGTGAGGTGGGTAATCGTGTGTTTTGACCACAATGTTTTGCCCACCTCGCTCTGTGTTCATCCATCCATCCAGTGTGTACGGCATCGAGCGTTGATGGATGAACTGTCCTCGGCACTGCGGCCCCATCCTGCTCCCTCCCCAAGCCCCAACGTACGGAGCAGCAGAAGCGGAATTCACTATACAGTGAGTCCACTGCCACCAATGTTCATTCTGATTGTTCCCAGTAATATATACATTGCTGGCAGAGGCCATCAATGCATATATTACTGGCACCACTGCCCACCAATGATTACAGTATACCAGTAATACATACATTGCTGGCAGAGGCCATCAATGTATAAATGTTTATGTATAATATATACATTGCAGGCAAAGTCTCCCTTTTTACACATTACGGCAGCAGAGTCCCCCTTTTTTACACATTATGGCAGCAGAGTCCCCCTTTTTACACATTACAGCAGCAGAGTCCCCCTTTTTTACCCATTACGTCAGCAGAATCCCCCTTTTTACACATTACGGCAGCAGAGTCCCCTTTTTACACATTACAGCAGCAGAGTCCCCCTTTTTTACACATTACAGCAGCAGAGTCCCTCTTTTTTACACATTATGGCAGCTGAGTCCCCCTTTTGCACATTAGGCAGGCAGTGTCCCCCTTTTTACACATTAGACAGCAGAGTCCCCCTTTTTACACACTACAGCAGGTATAGCCCCTTTTTTACACATTACTGCAGGCAGACTGAGGGGGTAATTCAGACCTGATCGCTGCTGTGCGTTTTCGAACAGCGGGCGATCGGGCACAAACTGCGTATGCATCACAATGCGCATGTGCGTCGCACAGTACAAAGCGGATTGCCAGTCAGCAATGGGTTTGTGCGATGGACCGTTTGCACGGGCGATCGCAAGGGCGTTTGTGGGTGTCAACTGACCATTTTCAGGGAGTGTCTTGAAATACGCAGCCGTATCCATGCGTTTGAAGGGAGGGTTCCTGACGTCAATTCCAGTCCCGGACAGGCTGATGTGATCGCAGCGGCTAAGAGTAAGTCCTGGGCTACGCAGAGTCTGCACAAAATCTGTTTGTACAGCTCTGCTACACATGCGTTCGCACACTTGCACAGCTAAAATACACTCCCCCTGTCGGCGGTGACTATCTGATCGCAGCAGTGCAAAAATCGCTTGTTAGCAATCAGGTCTGAATTAGGCCCCGAGTCCCCCTTTTTACACACTACGGCAGTCCATTAAGGCCCGTACACACTGGGTGATTTTGAGGTGAAAGCAGCTCACTTTTGGTGTTTTGAGCTGCCTACAGCTCAAAACCGCCCAGTGTGTATGCCCCGGCGATGAGTGATGAGCGCTGATGAGCGCCCTCGCTACATAGCCGGCGGCCGGCGTTCATCTGCTGGAAAGCCGTTCACCCCCACTGATATCGCTGGGGGGGGGGGGGCGGACTAGCACAGTGTATATGCTCATTTGGCTAGAACTGCAAGAAACCAATATACTGTATTTACAGAGATGGACAAACTACCTTATACTCTTTGACATTCTCCTGGTCCCAATTTGTCATGTTGCAATTTCGCATGACTCGGGAACTGCCCTGTCAGTGGACCACTAACGTAAATGATGCAGGCCCCAAGCATACAATATAAAGTATAGGCCCTGTTGACACTGAAGGAGCTGTTGTACATAGCAAAGCTTTTAGCCTGGTAAAAACTCAAAATAGGCCAACAGAAATGTTATGGCAACAATATCAGTTACCTACTCTTCTTACCTGAGTTGCAGAGTTGGCTTGGTGCATAGGTGACCTAGGTACTTGCCTAGGGTGACCTAACTCCAGAGAGGACACCAGGATTACCACCCATCCAAGATTATGGGTATTGAATCCCAGCGCAGATGGAGGAGCTGCTGCACTTTTAAAATTTGAGCCAATCAGTAGCAGCTGTGGCAAGCAGCTTCAGGGCTCTGCCCATTTCTCTGCCTTTTATAAGCCAACTCAAGAGGCAAGAGAAAATCCAGCCTTGGCAAGGTGAAGAGCAGTGTTGACACAAGTGGGGAAGGGCCGGTGCAGAGGGTACTCCTCTGTGCCTACCAAGGACAGCAGAGTGGGCAATGTCCTTGGAACACTCTTTGCTCATCAGCACCCTAGACCACCAGGATGTGGGTCATTAGGCCCGTGGCACGCAGTCAGTTGATAGGCCCATGGGGATGGTGGTGGTGGGTCACCAGTTAAAATCTTGCCTAAGGCACCAAACTGGATAGGGCTGGCCCTGCTGAGTTGGGGCAAAGGTACAAGGATTCCTATTTGTATTACATAAGCACTCTGAAAAGGCAGGAGTAAATGCTATGTCCGATTTTGATAATGCGATTTCCCTTGAACTCCCCCAGAGCTTAGATAGTACAGATTTTGACTATCTGTGCTTGAGATTCTGTCTATGTACGATTTTGACTAAGTGCCAATTTTGACTATACTTTGTACTAGATTGTTCACTAGATAGTCAAGATTGACTTGCCTGCACAGTCTATCTAGCCTTACGATACCGACCCCACGGGAGCGCGCATCGGGATTGAATCTGTATCTCAAGCTGCGTATAAGACCTTGGGATATGCACTAATTTTTCATAAGATTTTAACTATATAGTCAAAATCTTACCGATGTATCTCACCGTGTGTACAGAAGGGAATTTGTTTGCTGTTGGAATTAAATAAAAATAAGAATTTACTTACCGATAATTCTATTTCTCGGAGTCCGTAGTGGATGCTGGGGTTCCTGAAAGGACCATGGGGAATAGCGGCTCCGCAGGAGACAGGGCACAAAAAGTAAAGCTTTAGGATCAGGTGGTGTGCACTGGCTCCTCCCCCTATGACCCTCCTCCAAGCCAGTTAGGTACTGTGCCCGGACGAGCGTACACAATAAGGGAGGAATTATGAATCCCGGGTAAGACTCATACCAGCCACACCAATCACACCGTACAACTTGTGATCTAAACCCAGTTAACAGTATGATAACAGCGGAGCCTCTGAAAAGATGGCTCACAACAATAATAACCCGATTTTTGTAACTATGTACAAGTATTGCAGATAATCCGCACTTGGGATGGGCGCCCAGCATCCACTACGGACTCCGAGAAATAGAATTATCGGTAAGTAAATTCTTATTTTCTCTATCGTCCTAGTGGATGCTGGGGTTCCTGAAAGGACCATGGGGATTATACCAAAGCTCCCAAACGGGCGGGAGAGTGCGGATGACTCTGCAGCACCGAATGAGAGAACTCCAGGTCCTCTTTTGCCAGGATATCAAATTTGTAGAATTTTACAAACGTGTTCTCCCCTGACCACGTAGCTGCTCGGCAGAGTTGTAATGCCGAGACCTCTCGGGCAGCCGCCCAAGATGAGCCCACCTTCCTTGTGGAATGGGCCTTAACCGATTTAGACTGTGGCAGGCCTGCCTCAGAATGTGCAAGTTGAATTGTGTTACAAATCCAACGAGCAATCGCCTGCTTAGAAGCAGGCGCACCCAACTTGTTGGGTGCATACAGTATAAACAGCGAGTCAGATTTTCTGACTCCAGCTGTCCTGGAACATATTTTCAGGGCCCTGACAACTCCTAGCAACTTGGAGTCCTCCAAGTCCCTAGTAGGTGCAAGGCACCACAATAAGCTGGTTCAGGTGAAACACTGACACCACCTTAGGGAGAGAACTGGGGACGAGTCCGCAGCTCTGCCCTGTCCGAATGGACAAACAGATATGGGCTTTTTTTAAGAAAAAACCACCAATTTGACACTCGCCTGGTCCAGGCCAGGGCCAAGAGCATGGTCACTTTTTATGTGAGATGCTTCAAATCCACATATTTGACTGGTTTTAAACCAATGTGATTTGAGGAATCCCAGAACTACGTTGAGATCCCACAGTGCCACTGGAGGCACAAAAAAGGGGTTTGTATATGCAATACTCCCTTGACAAACTTCTGGACTTCAGGAACTGAAGCCAATTCTTTCTGGAAGAAAATTTACAGGGCCGAATTTGAACCTTAATGGACCCCAATTTGAGGCCCATAGACACTCCTGTTTGCAGGAAATGCAGGAAACGACCGAGTTGAAATTTCTTTGTGGGGCCTTCCTGGCCTCACACCACGCAACATATTTTCGCCACACGTGGTGATAATGTTGTGCGGTCACCTCCTTTCTGGCTTTGACCAGGGTAGGAATGACCTCTTCCGGAATGCCTTTTTTCCCTTAGGATCCGGCTTTCCATCGCCATGCCGACAAACGCAGCTGCGGTAAGTCTTGGAACAGACATGGTACTTGCTGAAGCAAGTCCCTTCTTAGCGGCAGAGGCCATAAGACCTCTGTAAGCATCTCTTGAAGTTCCGGGTACCAAGTCCTTCTTGGCCAATCCGGAGCCATGAGTATAGTTCTTACTCCTCTACGTCTTATAATTCTCAGCACCTTAGGTATGAGAAGCAGAGGAGGGAACACATACACCGACTGGTACACCCACGGTGTTACCAGAACGTCCACATCTATTGCCTGAGGGTCTCTTGACCTGGCGCAATACCTGTCCCGTTTTTTGTTCAGACGGGACGCCATCATGTCCACCTTTGGTATTTCCCAACGGTTTACAATCATGTGGAAAAAAACTTCTCAATGAAGTTTCCACTCTCCCGGGTGGAGGTCGTGCTGAGGAAGTCTGCTTCCCAGTTTCCATTCCCGGGATGAAAAACTGCTGACAGTGTTATCACATGATTTTCCGCCCAGCGAAAAGTCCTTGCAGTTTCTGCCATTGCCCTCCTGCTTCTTGTGTCGCCCTGTCTGTTTACGTGGGCGACTGCCGTGATGTTTTTCCCACTGGATCAATACCGGCTGACCTTGAAGCAGAGGTCTTGCTAAGCTTAGAGCATTATAAATTTACCCTTAGCTCCAGTATATTTATGTGGAGAAAAGTCTCCATACTTGATCACACTCCCTGGAAATTTTTTCCTTGTGTGACTGCTCCCCAGCCTCTCAGGCTGGGCTCCGTGGTTACCAGCATCCAATCCTGAATGCCGAATCTGCTGCCCTCTAGAAGATGAGCACTCTATAACCACCACAGGAGAGACACCCTTGTCCTTGGATATTGGGTTATCCGCTGATGCATCTGAAGATGCGATCCGGACCATTTGTCCAGCAGATCCCACTGAAAAGTTCTTACGTGAAATCTGCCGAATGGAATTGCTTCGTAGGAAGCCACCATTTTTACCAGGACCCTTGTGCAATGATGCACTGTTTTTAGGAGGTTCCTGACTTGCTCGGATAACTCCCTGGCTTTCTCTTCCGGGAGAACACCTTTTTCTGGACTGTGTCCAGAATCATCCCTAGGCACAGCAGACGTGTCGTCGGGATCAGCTGCGATTTTGGAATATTTAGAATCCACCCGTGCTGATTGTAGCAGTATCCGAGATAGTGCTACTCCGACCTCCAACTGTTCCCTGGACTATGCCCCTATCAGGAGATCGTCCAAGTAAGGGATAATTAAGACGCCTTTTCTTCGAAGAAGAATCATCAATTCGGCCATTACCTTGGTAAAGACCCCAGGGTGCCGTGGACAATCCAAACGGCAGCGTCTGAAACTGATAGTGACAGTTCTGCACCACGAACCTGAGGTACCCTTAGTGAGAAGGGCAAATTTGGGACATAGAGGTAAGCATCCCTGATGTCCCGGGACACTATATAGTCCCCTTATTCCTGGTTCGTTATCACTGCTCTGAGTGACTTCATCTTAATTTGAACCTTTGTAAGTGTTCAAAAACAAATTTTTAGAATAAGTCTCACCTAGCCTTCTGGCTTCAGTACCACAATATAGTGTGGAATAATACCCCTTTTCTGTAGTAGGAGGGGTAATTTAATTATCACCTGCTGGGAATACAGCTTGTGAATTTTTTCCCATACTACCTCCTTGTCGGAGGGAGACTTGGTAAAGCAGACTTCAGGAGCCTGCGAAGGGGAAACGTCTCGACATTCCCATCTGTACCCCCGGGATACTACTTGTAGGATCCAGGGGTCCTGTACGGTCTCAGCGCCATGCTGAGAACTTGTCAGACGCGGTGGAACGCTTCTGTTCCTGGGAATGGGCTGCCTGCTGCAGTCTTCTTCCCTTTCCTCTATCCCTGGGCAGATATGATCTTATAGGGACGAGAGGACTGAGGCCGAAAAGACGGTGTCTTTTTCTGCAGAGATGTGACTTAGGGTAAAAAACGGTGGATTTTCCAGCAGTTGCCGTGACCACCAGGACCGATGGACCGACCCCAAACAAGTCCTCTTCCTGTATACGGCCATACTGTGCCGTTTGGAATCTGCATCACCTGACCACTGTCGTGTCCATAACATCTTCTGGCAGTTATGGACATCGCGTTTATTCATGATGCCAGAGTGCAAATATCCCTCTGTGCATCTCGCATATATAGAAATGCTCTATAGTCAATAAAATACTGTCCCTGTCAAGGGTATCAATATTTTTAGTCAGGGAATCCGACCAAGCCACCCTAGCTCTGCACATCCAGGCTGAGGCGATCGCTGGCCGCAGTATAACACCAGTATGTGTGTATATACTTTTTATTATATTTTCCAGCCTTGTCAGCTGGTCCTTGAGGACGGCCCTATCTATAGACGGTACCGCCACTTGTTTTGATAAGCGTGTGAGCGCCTTATCCACCTTAAAGGGTGTTTCCCAACGCGCCCTAACTTCTGGCGGGAAAGGGTATACCGCCCATAATTTTCTATCGGGGGGAACCCACGCATCATCACACACTTTATTTAATTTATCTGATTCAGGAAAAACTATGGTAGTTTTTTCACATCCCACATAATACCCTCTTTTGTGGTACTTGTAGTATCAGAAATACGTAACACCTCCTTCATTGCCTTTAACGTGTGGCCCTAATAAGGAATACGTTTGTTTATTCACCGTCGACACTGGATTCAGTGTCCCTGTCTGTGTCTGTGTCGACCGACTAAAGTAAACGGGCGTTTTAAAACCCTTGACGGTGTTTTTGAGACGTCTGGACCGTACTAATTGTTTGTCGGCCGTCTCATGTCGTCAACCGACCTTGCAGCGTGTTGACATTATCACGTAATTTCCTAAATAAGCCATCCATTCCGGTGTCGACTCCCTAGAGAGTGACATCACCATTACAGGCAATTGCTCCGCCTCCTCACCAACATCGTCCTCCTACCTGTCGACACACACGTACCGACACACAGCACACACACAGGGAATGCTCTGATAGAGGACAGGACCCACTAGCCCTTTGGAGAGACAGAGGGAGAGTTTGCCAGCACACACCAAAAACGCTATAATTATATAGGGACAACCTTATATAAGTGTTTTCCCTTATAGCATCTTAATATATATATAAGCATATCGCCAAATTAGTGCCCCCCCTCTCTGTTTTAACCCTGTTTCTGTAGTGCAGTGCAGGGGAGAGCCTGGGAGCCTTCCCTCCAGCCTTTCTGTGAGGGAAAATGGCGCTGTGTGCTGAGGAGATAGGCCCCGCCCCTTTTTCGGCGGCCTCGTCTCCCGCTCTTAACGGATTCTGGCAGGGGTTAAATATCTCCATATAGCCTCCGGAGGCTATATGTGAGGTATTTTTAGCCAAAATAGGTATTCATTTGCCTCCCAGGGCGCCCCCCTCCCAGCGCCCTGCACCCTCAGTGACTGCCGTGTGAAGTGTGCTGAGAGGAAAATGGCGCACAGCTGCAGTGCTGTGCGCTACCTTTAGAAGACTGAGGAGTCTTCTGCCGCCGATTCTGGACCTCTTCTTACTTCAGCATCTGCAAGGGGGCCGGCGGCAAGGCTCCGGTGACCATCCAGGCTGTACCTGTGATCGTCCCTCTGGAGCTGATGTCCAGTAGCCAAGAAGCCAATCCATCCTGCACGCAGGTGAGTTCACTTCTTCTCCCCTAAGTCCCTCGTTGCAGTGATCCTGTTGCCAGCAGGACTCACTGTAAAATAAAAAACCTAAGCTAAACTTTCCTAAGCAGCTCTTTAGGAGAGCCACCTAGATTGCACCCTTCTCGGCCGGGCACAAAAATCTAACTGGCTTGGAGGAGGGTCATAGGGGGAGGAGCCAGTGCACACCACCTGATCCTAAAGCTTTACTTTTTGTGCCCTGTCTCCTGCGGAGCCGCTATTCCCCATGGTCCTTTCAGGAACCCCAGCATCCACTAGGACGATAGAGAAATAACAAATAGTAATTTTTTTACAAAGATGTTTGTATTGTAAGGACATCTTCACAATGATTCTCCACTTTAAACTGTTGCCAGATTCTATAATACAGGTTACAATACTGTACACTATCTGCATATAAATGCACTAGCTACATTCTGTATGTATGACTTTCATAGTCCACACAACAGCTACAGTACATCAATCTGATCTAGTCAGAATAATATCTTCTCCAACCCCTTATGAATATTGATGACACTCATTAAGTATGTGTACAGCCGAAACAAACCAGCATTCTGTGACTGCATATTAATCAATGGCCAAACCTGCTTAACATCCAACTATAGCCATGGGCTGCCTGTCATTAGCAAAGCCCTTCCATGAAATTCATTCTTTTTCTACCATGCTTAGCAGAAGCTGAAAGCGTTGTGACTGGAGGGCAAATCTCACTAGTCAGACATCAAGCTGTCATTAGCTCTTACATTTCACCTATGGACGTACCCACAAGTCCATCGACCTTAGCCAGACATTAAGCTTTTAGCTGCTGCGGCAGCACTGTTTGTAATACACAGCCGCCAATCAATGCTGTACCTCGGAAAGTGAGACACAACCTGCACTGCCACAATCCAAGGGTGGGTCATTATAAAGAGATTAGCAGACAGATAGATAAATGCTCCTGTATCAATTTTAGTAGCCAGAGAATGTTAGTCAGCCTGCCTAATGCTTCTGCCTAATCACCCCAAGCAGAAACTGTCACAAAAAGCATTTTAACCATATCTATTTGGGGCATGACCTCATGACAAGGGACATGCCTCATGAGAAATGCTGTATTTCTGACCAACCCCTGTTTAGTGCTCCCGTGACATGACCCCAGTCCCTCTCTCCAGTGGATAGGTGCATCCATTCAACGCTTGCTCTGTTAAGCAGAGCAGAATGTGAGAGGAGGTCTCCCAATTCTAAAACCAGCCGGCGGGAAGGCGGGACAGTGCCTGGAAAACAGGACTGTCCCGCCGATATTGGGACAGTTTGGAGATATGTTTTACCTCACTGATGTCTTCTACAAGCTGCCACAAACTACATCGCACAGGCCTAGCAGTTAAGCAATTACATTAAAATAAGAATTTACTTACCGATAATTCTATTTCTCGTAGTCCGTAGTGGATGCTGGGGACTCCGTAAGGACCATGGGGAATAGCGGCTCCGCAGGAGACTGGGCACAAAAGTAAAGCTTTAGAACTACCTGGTGTGCACTGGCTCCTCCCCCTATGACCCTCCTCCAAGCCTCAGTTAGGATACTGTGCCCGGACGAGCGTACACAATAAGGAAGGATTTTGAATCCCGGGTAAGACTCATACCAGCCACACCAATCACACCATATAACTTGTGATCTAAACCCAGTTAACAGCATGATAACAGAGGAGCCTCTAGAAAAGATGGCTCACTACAGCAATAACCCGATTTTTTGGTAACAATAACTATGTACCAGTATTGCAGACAATCCGCACTTGGGATGGGCGCCCAGCATCCACTACGGACTACGAGAAATAGAATTATCAGTAAGTAAATTCTTATTTTCTCTAACGTCCTAAGTGGATGCTGGGGACTCCGTAAGGACCATGGGGATTATACCAAAGCTCCCAAATGGGCGGCAGAGTGCGGATGACTCTGCAGCACCAAATGAGAGAACTCCAGGTCCTCCTCAGCCAGGGTATCAAATTTGTAGAATTTTACAAACGTATTTGCTCCTGACCAAGTAGCTGCTCGGCAAAGTTGTAAAGCCGAGACTCCTCGGGCAGCCGCCCAAGATGAGCCCACCTTCCTTGTGGAATGGGCTTTTACAGATTTTGGCTGTGGCAGGCCTGTCACAGAATGTGCAAGCTGAATTGTACTACAAATCCAACGAGCAATAGTCTGCTTAGAAGCAGGAGCACCCAGCTTGTTGGGTGCATACAGAATAAACAACGAGTCAGATTTTCTGACTCCAGCCGTCCTGAAAACCTATATTTCCAGGGCTCTGACAACGTCTAGCAACTTGGAGTCCTCCAAGTCCTTAGTAGCCGCAGGCACCACAATAGGTTGATTCAGGTGAAACGCTGAAAACCACCTTAGGGAGAAACTGAGGACAAGTCCTCAATTCCGCCCTGTCCGAATGGAAAATCAGATGAGGGCTTTTACAGGATAAAGCCGCCAATTCTGACACGCACCTGGCCCAAGCCAGGGCCAACAGCATGACCACTTTCCATGTGAGATATTTTAACTCCACATATTTAAGTGGTTCAAACCAATGTGACTTTTGGAACCCAAAAACTACATTTAGATCCCAAGGTGCCACTGGAGGCACAAAAGGAGGCTGTATATACAGTACCCCTTTCACAAACGTCTGAACTTCAGAGACTGAAGCTAGTTCTTTTTGGAAGAAAATTGACAGGGCCGAAATTTGAACCTTAATGGACCCCCATTTCAGGCCCATAGACACTCCTGTTTGCAGGAAATGTAGGAATCGACCTAGTTGAAAATTCCTCCGTCGGGGCCTTACTGGCCTCGCACCACGCAACATATTTTCGCCAAATGCGGTGATAATGTTTTGTGGTTATATCTTTCCTGGCTTTGATCAGGATAGGGATGACTTCATCCGGAATGCCTTTTTCCTTCAGGATCCGGCGTTCAACCGCCCTGCCGTTAAACGCAGCCGCGGTAAGTCTTGGAACAGACAGGGTCCTTGCTGGAGCAGGTCCCTTCTTAGAGGTAGAGGCCACGGATCCTCCGTGAGCATCTCTTGAAGTTCCGGTTACCAAGTCCTTCTTGGCCAATCCGGAGCCACGAATATAGTGCTTACTCCTCTCCATCTTATAATTCTCAGTACCTTGGTTATGAGAGGCAGAGGAGGGAACACATACACTGACTGGTACACCCACTGTGTTACCAGAGCGTCTACAGCTATTGCCTGAGGGTCCCTTGACCTGGCGCAATACTTGTCGAGTTTTATAAACATGTGGAAGACTTCTGGGTGAAGTCCCCACTCTCCCGGGTGGAGGTCGTGTCTGCTGAGGAAGTCTGCTTCCCAGTTGTCCACTCCCGGAATGAATACTGCTGACAGTGCTATCACATGATTTTCCGCCCAGCGAAGAATCCTTGCAGCTTCTGCCATTGCCCTTCTGCTTCTTGTGTCACCCTGTCTGTTTACGTGGGTGACTGCCGTGATGTTGTCCGAATGGATCAACTCCGGGTGACCTTGAAGCAGAGGTCTTGCTGAGCTTAGAGCATTGTAAATGGCCCTTAGCTTCAGGATATTTATGTGAAGTGATGTCTCCAGGCTTGACCATAAGCTCTGGAAATTCCTTCCCTGTGTGACTGCTCCCCAGCCTCGCAGGCTGGCATCCGTGGTCACCAGGACCCAGTCCTGAATGTGCGGCCCTCTAGAAGATGAGCACTCTGCAACCACCACAGGAGAGACACCCTTGTGCTTGGTGACAGGGTTATCCGCTGATGCATCTGAAGATGCGACCCAGACCATTTGTCCAGCAGGTCCCACTGGAAAGTTCTTGCGTGGAATCTGCCGCATGGGATTGCTTCATAGGAAGCCACCATTTTTCCCAGAACCATCTCATTGATGTACTGAGACTTGGCTCGGTTATAGGAGGTTCCCGACTAGCTCGGATAACTCCCTGACTTTCTCCTCCGGGAGAAACACCTTTTTCTGAACTGTGTCCAGGATCATCCCTAAGAACAGAAGACGAGTCGTCGGAATCAGCTGCGATTTTGGAATATTGAGAATCCAATCGTGCTGCCGCAACACTACCTGAGATAGTGCTACACCGACCTCCAACTGTTCCCTGGATCTTACCCTTATCAGGGAATCGTCCAAGTAAGGGATAACTAAAATTCCCTTCCTTCGAAGGAGTATCATCATTTCGGCCATTACCTTGGTAAAGACCCGGGGTGCCGTGGACCATCCATACGGCAGCGTCTGAAACTGATAGTGACAGTTCTGTACCATAAACCTGAGGTACCCTTGGTGAGAAGGGTAAATTGGGACATGAAGGTAAGCATCCTTGATGTCCCGAGACATCATGTAGTCCTCTTCTTCCAGGTTCGCAATCACTGCTCTGAGTGACTCAATCTTGAATTTGAACCTCTGTATGTAAGTGTTCAAAGATTTTAGATTTAGAATCGGTCTCACCGAGCCGTCCGGCTTCGGTACCACAACAGTGTGGAATAATACCCCGTTCCCTGTTGCAGGAGGGGTACCTTGATTATCACCTGCTGGGAATACAGCTTGTGAATGGCTTCCAAAACTGTCTCCCTGTCAGAAGGAGACATCGGTAAAGCCGACTTTAGGAAACTGCGAGGGGGAGACGTCTCGAATTCCAATTTGTACCCCTGAGATATCACCTGAAGGATCCAGGGGTCTACTTGCGAGTGAGCCCACTGCGCGCTGAAATTCATTGAGACGGGCCCCCACCGTGCCTGATTCTGCTTGTAAAGCCCCAGCGTCATACTGAGGGCTTGGCAGAGGCGGGAGAGGGTTTCTGTTCCTGGGAACTGGCTGATTTCTGCAGCCTTTTTCCTCTCCCTCTGTCACGGGGCAGAAATGAGGAACCTTTTGCCCGCTTGCCCACGAAAAGACTGCGCCTGATAATACGGCGTCTTCTCATGTTGAGAGGCGACCTGGGGTACAAACGTGGATTTCCCAGCTGTTGCCGTGGCCACCAGGTCTGAAAGACCGACCCCAAATAACTCCTCCCCTTAATAAGGCAATACTTCCAAATGCCGTTTGGAATCCGCATCACCTGACCACTGTCGTGTCCATAACCCTCTACTGGCAGAAATGGACAACGCACTTAGACTTGATGCCAGTCGGCAAATATTCCGCTGTGCATCACGCATATATAGAAATGCATCTTTTAAATGCTCTATAGGCAATAATATACTGTCCCTATCTAGGGTATCAATATTTTCAGTCAGGGAATCCGACCACGCCAACCCAGCACTGCACATCCAGGCTGAGGCGATTGCTGGTCGCAGTATAACACCAGTATGTGTGTAAATACCTTTTAGGATGCCCTCCTGCTTTCTATCAGCAGGATCCTTAAGGGCGGCCATCTCAGGAGAGGGTAGAGCCCTTGTTCTTACAAGCGTGTGAGCGCTTTATCCACCCTAGGGGGTGTTTCCCAACGCACCCTAACCTCTGGCGGGAAAGGATATAATGCCAATAACATTTTTGAAATTATCAGTTGTTATCGGGGGAAAACCACGCATCATCACACACCTCATTTAATTTCTCAGATTCAGGAAAACTACAGGTAGTTTTTCCTCACCGAACATAATACCCCTTTTTGGTGGTACTCGTATTATCAGAAATGTGTAAAACATTTTTCATTGCCTTAATCATGTAACGTGTGGCCCTACTGGAAGTCACATTTGTCTCTTCACCGTCGACACTGGAGTCAGTATCCGTGTCGGCGTCTATATCTGCCATCTGAGGTAACGGGCGCTTTAGAGCCCCTGACGGCCTATGAGACGTCTGGACAGGCACAAGCTGAGTAGCCGGCTGTCTCATGTCAACCACTGTCTTTTATACAGAGCTGACACTGTTACGTAATTCCTTCCAACAGTTCATCCACTCAGGTGTCGACCCCCTAGAGCAGTGTTTCCCAACCACGGTCCTCAAGGCACACTAACAGTCCTGGTATTAGTGATATCCAGGCTTGAACACAGGTGACTTAATTAGTAGCTCAGTTATTTTGATTTAACCATCTGTGCTGAAGCCTGGATATCACTAAAACCTGCACTGTTGGTGTGCCTTGAGGACCGCGGTTGGGAATGCCTGCCCTAGAGGGTGACATCACTATTACAGGCAATCTGCTCCGTCTCCACATCATTTTTCTCCTCATACATGTCGACACAAACGTACTGACATACAGCACACACACAGGGAATGCTCTGATAGAGGACAGGACCCCACTAGCCCTTTGGGGAGACAGAGGGAGAGTTTGCCAGCACACACCAGAGCGCTATATATATACAGGGATAACCTTATATAAGTGTTTTTCCCCTTATAGCTGCTGTATCTTTAATACTGCGCGTAATTAGTGCCCCCCCCTCTCTTTTTTAACCCTTTCTGTAGTGTAGTGACTGCAGGGGAGAGCCAGGGAGCTTCCCTCCAACGGAGCTGTGAGGGAAAATGGCGCCAGTGTGCTGAGGAGATAGGCTCCGCCCCCTTATCGGCGGCCTTATCTCCCGTTTTTCTATGTATTCTGGCAGGGGTTAAATTCATCCATATAGCCCAGGAGCTATATGTGATGCATTTTTTGCCATCCAAGGTGTTTTTATTGCGTCTCAGGGCGCCCCCCCCCAGCGCCCTGCACCCTCAGTGACCGGAGTGTGAAGTGTGCTGAGAGCAATGGCGCACAGCTGCAGTGCTGTGCGCTACCTTGTTGAAGACAGGACGTCTTCTGCCGCCAATTTTCCGGACCTCTTCTGTCTTCTGGCTCTGTAAGGGGGCCGGCGGCGCGGCTCTGGGACCCATCCATGGCTGGGCCTGTGATCGTCCCTCTGGAGCTAATGTCCAGTAGCCTAAGAAGCCCAATCCACTCTGCACGCAGGTGAGTTCGCTTCTTCTCCCATTAGTCCCTCGATGCAGTGAGCCTGTTGCCAGCAGGTCTCACTGAAAATAAAAAACCTAAAACTAAACTTTTCACTAAGCAGCTCAGGAGAGCCACCTAGTGTGCACCCTTCTCGTTCGGGCACAAAAATCTAACTGAGGCTTGGAGGAGGGTCATAGGGGGAGGAGCCAGTGCACACCAGGTAGTTCTAAAGCTTTACTTTTGTGCCCAGTCTCCTGCGGAGCCGCTATTCCCCATGGTCCTTACGGAGTCCCCAGCATCCACTTAGGACGTTAGAGAAAATAATGTTACTTACGGGGGATGCAGTTATGTGACCGGCCTATGGCTACATCACGTCTCCTCTCTATATCCCGATTAGCAGGATTTAGCACGGGTCCCCAGCGGCGGTCACACATACCCAACCCACTTACAGCTAAGAAATATCCCCAGAATATGCACATGCTGTATCGCACACCAGACAATGTAAAAACTTTAATTCATAGACTTATTATCTACAACACTGACTGCTGCAGCAGTCTCATTACTGGTCTTCCCCTATGCTGACATTCATTTGGAATGCAGCAGTTAGACTGATTTTTCCCCAAACCGTTCCTCTACTGCCGCTCTGCACAGTCAGTTCTACATTGGTTGCCTTTATTTTACAGAATTCAATATAAAATACTTCTGCTTATAGTGCAAAGAAAGCTATCAAGAAAATGACATTAACAAATTTCTCTTCGCTTATCTTAAATTATCTCCCAACATCAGAGGCATCACAATGGGGATACGGGCCGCACCCGGGTGTCACCCTTCCAAGGGGTGACACCAAAATGTGCAACTCCTCCACAGTGACAGGTGCCGATGCTGCGCTGTGACATTAATCTGTAGCACTCGGCTCTTGTCACTGAGAAGGAGCCAGCAGTGCCGAAAGAGTCTCTGGGGGCAGCCCACATGACCCAGAGTGGGGTATACGGGGGCTTCTCCCACAAGGCCACGCCTCTTAAATGACATCAGTGGGGCTCCCGCGAGGCTACGACCCTGTCCGTGAAGTCACACCTGCTTTTTGAGTGCACGCCTGAGGCGCGCACAGGTGTTCTCTTGGCTGCAATAGGTGTCACTGACCCCTGTGCCGCCACTGCCCAGCTTGACCCCTTCACTCTGTGCAAGATGTGTGTCTTTCACCAAAACTCATCACCTGCACTCATTCATGTTTAAAGCACTTTCTCCAGGCTGCCCCCACTATGTGGAATGCCTCCAAAACTTAAAGCTGTCTTTGAAAGTTCACCTCTTCACCTCTTCAGGCAAGCTTATCAAATAAAAAAAAAGCACATACATAACCTCCAAAAGCATTCTACCTAATTAAATTACCAGTGGCAAATTTCCCATTAGGCATGCCTCACATGCATAGGGGCATCACCTGGATACTTGTGCTGGTACTGTCAAAAAGTACCAGCAACTACAAAATATTTCCACGGCACTGTACCATGGTGGTCATTCCGAGTCGATCGCTCGCTAGCAATTTTTAGCAGCCGTGCAAACGCTATGACGCCGCCCACTGGGAGTGTATTTTAGCTTAGCAGAAGTGCGAACGGTTGTATTGCAGAGCGCCTGCAAACATTTTTTGTGTAGTTTAAGAGTAGCTCAAAACCTACTCAGCGCTTGTGATCACTTCAGACTGGTTCACATAGCCTATCAGGAACTTTTACCTTTGCCATTTGGCTGGACCAATTTGCAATAAGTAGCACTTATCCTCATGTATCAAATTCCTATTTCCTATACATGTAAACTTGCGAGCAGGGCCCTCGTCTCTTTTTCTGTGTTATTACCCAGTCTCATTTTAGTACTATTTTGCTCCCTGTAAAGTTGGGTATACATCTAAGCCCATACTGGTACACACCTAAGCCAATATTGGCTCAGCGGCCCAATAACTATGCAGGTACAGTATGTAAACAACAGGGCATGACAAATCCCAGGGGCCAGGTCGCCGTGGCCCCTAGATTTTGCTGCCTGGCTACCAGATTATGCAAAGGGGGAGGGAGGGGGGGGGGGCAGGTCCTCATCAGCCCCAGCATGCCTGTATTCCAGAGACCATTTCATGCACAGGAGTGTATGTGCTGAGTGTCTGTCCCAGCCTGTGCTGGCTGCCGTGCTTGTCCATCTCAGCCGCGCTCTTCCTTCAACTAGCAATGGGCTGGTTTGCCTGGGCGTACCCCCTTAGTGGAGTGGGGGTTAGTTTGTCCGGGTGTCAGGGGGAAGTTACTCAGTAATGTGGCTTTGGGCGTGGGGTAATGGTAGTCTGGCTCCTACACTTTCATCCTGGCTCCTAGATTTAATAAAAATTTGTCAGGCCCTGGTATACAGGAGCGTTAGCTGATAAACGTCTTCAACTGCTCCTGCAAAGGTCAGATCAGGAGGTCGGGATCAGTGGAGTCACAAGGGGGGTGCGGTCCGCTCTCGGGTGTCACCCGCTGAGGGGTGACACCAAAATGCCGGCTCCTGCGCAGTGACAGGAGCCGAGTGTTGCACTGTTATATTATGTGCAGCACTCGGCTCCTGTCACTGTGTAGAAGCCAGCACTGCAGGGACAGCACCCCTGGGAGTCAGCCCTCCCACTCCCCCCAGTGACAAAAAATTGGGTGTCGGGACGCAAAGCCCCGCCCCCTCCTGCAAAAGCCTGTCCCCTTTTCGTGCCTTCATTGGGCTATAAACGGGTGCCGCCCATGAAACCCTGCCCCTCTATTTAAGCCCCACCCATTCCCACAAAGCCCCGTCCCCTTTTCCTCACTGCCGGGATATATAGTGCAGCATCAAATCTGAGATCCCTGACCTCCCAATCCCCTTGAATAAAGCACATTGAGCTGTACAGGGTACCGGTTGTTCCCATAATCGCACCATCAGAGTTTATTAAATCTGCAAGTGATCAACAAAAACTGTGTACCCAGCTTAATGTGCTATGGAATATGCTGCCACAATATAAATAACTGTTAATCAATAAGAAAACTCACAGTTTTCTCTGCCCATCAGGGTTTCTGTAGGGTGAGAACACACTTTAGTACCAGAAGGACACAAGCACAGTGACATCGTAGACATCAAGCACTGCAATTCCTGTGTGAGAAGCAGTGGTGCAAGTAGAAAAAATGTCTTACGGGCACTGTGTGCGTGCGCCGAAGGCGCGTGCGCAAAAAATGGGTGTGGCCAAATGCCACATGGGGCGTGGCCAATGAAAATGGGGGCGTGATACACATATGGGGGGAGGGGCAGATACACGTATGACCCCAATAGTGCCAGATACACGTTGACCCACAGTGCCAGATATACATTGCCCCACAGTGACAGATATACATTGCCCCACAGTGCCAGATATACATTGCCCCACAGTGACAGATATACATTGCCCCACAGTGACAGATATACATTGCCCCACAGTGACAGATATACATTGCCCCACAGTGCCAGATACACATTGCCTCACTGTGCCAGATACACATTGCCCCCCAGTGCCAGATACAGAAAAGCCCCCACAGTGCCAGATATGCCCCCCAGTGCCAGATACAGAAATGCCCCCAGTGCCAGGTATACAAGTCCCCCCAGTGCCAGATATGCTCCCAGTGCCAGGTATACATGCTCCCCCCCCTCCCAGTGCCAGATATGCTCCCAGTGCCAGGTATACATGCCCCCCCCCCCCCCCCCCCCCCCAGTGCCAGATATGCTCCCAGTGCCAGGTATACATGCCCCCCCCAGTGCCAGATATCCCACAGTGCCAGGTATACATGCCCCCCCCCCCCCAGTGCCAGATATCCCCCAGCGTCAGGTATACAAATACATACCCCCCCCCCCCCCCCCCTGCTCACCGCTGCCGTCCTGTCTGCGTGAGGGGAGGAGAGCGCAACCTGCGCTCTCCTTCCCTCACATCAACGGCGGTGCGGCGGGGAGCAGAAGAGGGAGGGAAGAGGAGCGGCGGCCCGTAGGTGTGGGTACGGCGTACCCACGGCTAAATTCTTACGGGTACGCCGTACCCACCCGTACCCACACAATTGTACCACTGGTGAGAAGCCTGGTGTTTGTGCCGGTGGTACCTATCTGAACCTGTATACGGTACTTCGATGGTGTATGACCACCACTAATGGTACCATTCATTCTTCTTTATATTCTGACTGCTTAATAAATTATTTCAACAGTCTATGCACTATTTGGCACCTGCTTTTTCTGCTCTGCTTTTTGAACACACACAGACACACACACACACACACACACACACACGTATTTGTTTATGGTCAACAAACGTAGTAATTAACGTATTACTATCAGTGGCGTGCGGTGAGGTCAGTGGCTGGTGAGGCACTGCAGCCATAATCTCCGCCGAGTCCTGCCAACGACACCTACCTCCGCGGAACTAATGCCCGCTACTGCCCCAGAGCCGATGCCAGCTACCGCCGTCATCCCTGATGCCCGCTACCCCCGCCACTAATGGTCACCACCCCCGCCAATGGCTTACAAAATCGCCCACCATTAACTGCCCAGGCCCACCGCCACTAACTCGCATCTCAGTCCAATACCATTAGTGATAATGCCCGCAGCCTGTCTGCTCATAATACTTGAGATGAGCAGGCGGCTAATATATTGTACATTTTTATAAAATAATTATTAGTGTTTGGGACTGGGGAGGGGAGGACATGAATGCAATTTTGTTGACCAGGGCTTCCATTAACTTAATAGCACCGTGGATGTGGCGCTATTAAGTTAATGGAAGTCCTGGACAACAAAATAGGGAGAGGGAGACGCCAGGTAGAACAGCAGTGGGTGAGAGGGTGACACCAGCGAGAAGGTGTCAGGAAGAGTGTGACGCCAGGGAGAGGGTGACAGCAGCGGGTGACAGGGAGTGACGCCAGGGAGAGAGTGACAACAGCGGGTGACAGGGAGTGACGCTAGGGAGAGGGCGACAGCAGCGGGTGACAGGGAGTGACGCCAGGGAGAAGGCGACAGCAGCGAGTGACAGGGAGTGACGCCAGGGAGAGAGTGACAACAGCGGGTGACAGGGAGAGACGCCAGGGAGAGGGCGACAGCAGCGGGTGACAGGGAGTGACGCCAGGGAGAAGGCGACAGCAGTGAGTGACAGGGAGTGACGCCAGGGAGAGGGCGACAGCAGCGGGTGACAGGGAGTGACGCCAGGGAGAAGGCGACAGCAGCGGGTGACAGGGAGTGACGCCAGGGAGAGGGCGACACAGCGGGTGACAGAGGGAGAAGCCAGGGAGAGGGTGACAGCAGCGGGTGACAGGGAGTGACGCCAGGGAGAGGGTGACAGCAGCGGGTGACAGAGGGTGACACCAGGGAGACAGCAGCGGGTGACAGGGATTGACGCCAGGGAGAGGGTGACAGCAGCGGGTGACAGAGGGTGACGCCAGGGAGAGGGTGACAGCAGCGGGTGACAGGGAGTGACGCCAGGGAGAGGGTGACAGCAGCGGGTGACAGGGAGTGACGCCAGGGAGAGGGTGACAGCAATTGCAGTGGGTGAGAGTGTGACAGAAAGAAGTAAAGGGTATTGGGGATAGGCAGTGAATGACATTTATAGTGCTATTTACTTACCTGGTCCCGGCCCTAGAACTGCAGCGTGGCTCCTACTTTGTGACGTCAGATCCCCAGTGGCAAAGAGCAGCCTGAAGCCCTGAACAGGAATCTGTGGTTGGAGGAAGAGTGAATAGTGAGAGGAGAGGGGATTGTGGCCCTTTCCCCCCTCCCCCTCTGGCCGGACTGCATTCGTATCGGTGTCTGGCGAAGTATGCCAGAGAGGGGCAGTGGCGGCGGTGTCACAGGGGGGGTGAGGTGGAAGTGCACAGGGAACTGTCCCTGCATACACTTCCGTCGTCCGGCAGCACCCCCTTCTACTGAGGGGCACCAGAATGTTTTGAGGTTGGGGGGGCGGGGCGCAGGGAAACATACATATTGGCGCTCCCCCCAATCCCTATCAACAGTGTGGGGGAGAGCGCTTACCTCCGATACAAGCGGGGACTTAGTTTAAACAGTCTGCTGCTGCACAGCCGCAGGGTGCTATGCTGTGCGCTGTCCAACCCTGCTCTTCTTCACTGTGATGCATTACTGGGAGGAGGCGTGGACATGCTGAGCCTGCTGGAACATCCCCGCCTCCTCCCAGTAATACATCTGTGAAGAATAGCCGGCTTGGACAGCGCACAGCATAGCACCCTACAGCAGCAGACTGTTTAAGTCCCCGCGGTTATCGGAGGTAAGCGCCCTACCCACCTGCGCCTCTGTCATATTTTATTTTTTATTGGGGGGGGGGGGGGGGGGGGGGGCATGGTGCCCCCTTGCCCCACCGTTCTAACGCCACTGCCTCTACAAGATCAGCCACTGTGCAGGGGGACAGGCTGCGGGATGGGCTGGTGAACGGGCGGGCGGAGACGGCCACATATTTACTAGGTGACAGTTACAGGGGGCATGTTCTTTGGTGCTCCCCTCCCCGAACCGACAACTAACCATTCAGCAACCTGACTAGGTGACAGGGGCGTGCTTTCATTTGGGCTGAAAGCACGCCCCTGTCAAAGCGGCACTTATACTAGTGCCGCTTACAGACCTGTTTTCAATGGTTTTTTCTGCCCAATTCTTGACCCCGCCCCCCGCTTCCGCCCATTTTACACTAACAGCGGGAGGCACCGAGAGCGGTGCCTCCAAAACCCTTTTAAAACTGTTTTTTTTAGAAAGATAATAATGATAATAATGATTAAAATAATATAAAGGCTAAAGAAGATACTTATGACACAGAATATGTGTCATAAGTATCTTCTTAGTATTATTTTAATCATTACTGAGGGGAGGCACTGCCTCCCCTGACTGCACGTCCCTGATTACTATATATATAAAAGTGTAAGCAAGGTGCATACATTTAAACCTGTCACCTCTTTAGCCTAAAGGGGGGTACTCACGGGAGAGATGTGTGCTGAGCGATCTTAACACAGACCGCTCAGCACACATCTCTCACCCCGCTCAGCACAGCGCGATGTGCTGAGCGAGGGGGAAAGCCGACGGGGGGCCGCTCACTTCACACAACGGTGAAGTGAGCGACCCGCTAGATTGAGCCTGCATGCAGCTCAATCTAGCATCGGCGATAGCGATGTGCGGGGCCGCGCATCGCTATCGCTGTGGGGCATACACACGGCAGATCCGTGCTTAAAATCTAAGCAATCTAGCAAGATTGCTTAGATTTTGAGCACGGATCTCTCCGTGTGTACCCCCCTTAAGACAGCGGATGCAAACAAAGTCCTATCTTGTTAGAAGGCTAGTACCTATTTAATAAGATAAGTCTCTCTTTAAATTGATTACTCAACCTTAAGCAACTAATGGTGTGTACACACGGTGAGATTTTTTTTTACGATTTTGACTATATAGAATCGTAACAAAAGTTAGTGCAGATCGCAAGGTGAAAGTCACCTTGTGATCCCGATTCGATGACGATGCGTGGTCCCGCGCGGTTGCATCGCATGACTAGATGTGCAGGCAAGTAAATTTTGACTATCTCTATAGAAAAAATAGTTAAAATTGACACTTAGCCAAAATCGCACATAGTCAGTATCGTAAGCACATAATGAGTGTGCTTGCGATACTGACTATGTGCCGACCTAGCCCCTGTCGCATAGTGAGAATCGGGCATAGCCCGAATCTCACCGTGTGTATGGGACATTACAAATAAATAAAAAAAGTAAAAATGTACCTCTACTTCGCCACCTGCTGGAAACTACTGTGCATTTCAGGCTTGGTTTAGAAACGGATTTCATGCCTTTTGATATGATGGGTTGTTTCCTAAACAGCTCACTAACCTTTTTATGCCTCTATGATTTTTACCATTCACTCTCCTCTTATTTATATATAAAAAAAAAAGGCTTGAGAGTAGGGTTATATGGGCACAAATATGATTGTAAAATCAGGAGTATGGTGAGCCCAAAAGTGCCAAATGAGTCTCAGCACAGGGATTCAAAAATGCATTAGCTTAGTAGAGGGTTAAGGCAATGACGGCAGCTCCAATTTCCATTTAATTGGGCTCTCCTAGAATATAAATACTTGATTCTGGCTGTTTGTCTCATTGATAACCATGCATTATATATTTTTTTAATAAACCAGCCTCCCCATCCCCAGTAAAGTGGGCAATCCGTACGCTAAATAATGCGATTCATGGCATACCACACTTCGCTCTGCCCAGCGGGGGGTAGGGCTGTGATCTCGGAGGAGAGGTCAAAGTGTAATTTGAATCATCACAGCCTGTGATGATTCAAATTACACTTTGACCTCTCCTCCGAGATCCTTTGGCGAGGAGGCTGAAAAGGTATGTTGTACAGTGCTGAAAAATATGTTAGGTTTATATCAATTAGAAATACTATATATATATATATATATATATATATATTTTAGATATAGTAATAATATATTGACAAGGGCATAACTTAAAAAAAAAACAACAAGGAAAATATTGAGAGGTATTAGTTCAAAGGAACACACCAACCTTCAGGGATCATTATCAATGTAATCTCTGTTTCCAGCCCTAGTTTGAGCTATTACACTAGCACAAAACTATAAAAGCACACACGCAGAACATGTCTTTAACATTCTACTTGACGTTTGCTTTAAACATCAGTTGCAACGGAGTAAAGTGCAGAAACAATTACTAATTCTGGTTTTTACATTTCAAAGCTTTGAAATATTTTTCGGAAAAACAACTAGACCTGGTTACTAATACAGGAGTACGCTGATGGAACTCCATTGGGGTATGGCTGTCTAGGTCGACCAGCAAAAGGTCGACAGTGTCTAGGTTGACTCTAAAGGGTCTACAGACACAAGGTCGACACATGAAAAAGATCGACATGATAAAAAGGTCGACATTGAAAAGGCTAACACAAAGAAAGGTTGCCGTGAGGGTTTTTTTTGTATCGTGGGCCAACCGCATGACCACTTTCCATGTGAGATATTTTAACTCCACAGATTTAAGTGGTTCAAACCAATGTGACTTTTGGAACCCAAAACTACATTGAGATCCCAAAGTGCCACTGGAGGCACAAAAGGAGGCTGTATATGCAGTACCCCTTTTACAAACGTCTGAACTTCAGGGACTAAAGCTAGTTCTTTTTGGAAGAAAATTGACAGGGCCGAAATTTGAACCTTAATGGACCCAAATTTCAGGCCCATAGACACTCCTGTTTGCAGGAAATGTAGGAATCGACCCAGTTGAATTTCCTCCGTCGGGCCTTACTGGCCTCGCACCACGCAACATATTTTCGCCAATTGCGGTGATAATGTTTTTGCGGTTACATCCTTCCTGGCTTTGATCAGGATAGGGATGACTTCATCCGGAATGCCTTTTTTCCTTCAGGATCCGGCGTTCAACCGCCATGCCGTCAAACGCAGCCGCGGTAAGTCTTGGAACAGACAGGGTCCTTGCTGGAGCAGGTCCCTTCTTAGAGGTAGAGGCCACGGATCCTCCGTGAGCATCTCTTGAAGTTCCGGTTACCAAGTCCTTCTTGGCCAATCCGGAGCCACGAATATAGTGCTTTCTCCTCTCCATCTTATCAATCTCAGTACCTTGGGTATGAGAGGCAGAGGAGGGAACACATACACTGACTGGTACACCCACGGTGTTACCAGAGCGTCTACAACTATTGCCTGAGGGTCTCTTGACCTGGCGCAATACCTGTCGAGTTTTTTAATCATGTGGAAGACTTCTGGGTGAAGTCCCCACTCTCCCGGGTGGAGGTCGTGCTGAGGAAGTCTGCTTCCCAGTTGTCCACTCCCGGAATGAATACTGTTGACAGTGCTATCACATGATTTTCCGCCCAGCGAAGAATCCCTGCAGCTTCTGCCATTGCCCTCCTGCTTCTTGTGCCACCCTGTCTGTTTACGTGGGTGACTGCCATGATGTTGTCCGACTGGATCAATACCGGCTGACCTTGAAGCAGAGGTCTTGCTAAGCTTAGAGCATTGTAAATGGCCCTTAGCTTCAGGATATTTATGTGAAGTGATGTATCCAGGCTTGACCCTAAGCCCTGGATATTCCTTCCCTGTGTGACTGCTCCCCAGCCTCGCAGGCTGGCATCCGTGGTCACCAGGACCCAGTCCTGAATGCCGAATCTGCGGCCCTCTAGAAGATGAGCACTCTGCAACCACCACAGGATGGATACCCTTGTCCTTGGTGACAGGGTTATCCGCTGATGCATCTGAAAATGCGACCCGGACCATTTGTCCAGTAGGTTCCACTGGAAAGTTCATGCGTGGAATCTAACGAATGGGATTGCTTCGTAGGAAGCCACCATTTTTACCCAGAACCCTTGTGCAATGATGCACTGAGACTTGGTTCGATTTTAGGAGGTTCCTGACTAGCTCGGATAACTCCCTGGCTTTCTCTTCCGGGAGAACACCTTTTTTCTGGACTGTGTCCAGGAACATCCCTAGGAAACAGAAGACAAGTCGTCGGAACCAGCTGCGATTTTGGAATATTGAGAATCCAATCGTGCTGCCGCAACACTACCTGAGATAGTGCTACACCGACTTCCAACTGTTCCCTGGATCTTACCCTTATCAGGGAATCGTCCAAGTAAGGGATAACTAAAATTCCCTTCCTTCGAAGGGATATCATTTCGGCCATTACCTTGGTAAAGACCCGGGGTGTCGTGGACCATCCCTACGGCAGCGTCTGAACTGATAGTGACAGTTCTGTACCATAACCTGAGGTACCCTTGGTGAGAAGGGTAAATTTTGACATGAAGGTAAGCATCCTTGATGTCCCGAGACATCATGTAGTCCCCTTCTTCCAGGTTCGCAATCACTGCTCTGAGTGACTCAATCTTGAATTTGAACCTCTGTATGTAAGTGTTCAAAGATTTTAGATTTAGAATCGGTCTCACCGAGCCGTCTGGCTTCGGTACCACAATAGTGTGGAATAATACCCCGTTCCCTGTTGCAGGAGGGGTACCTTGATTATCACCTGCTGGGAATACAGCTTGTGAATGGCTTCCAAAACTGCCTCCCTGTCAGAGGGAGACGTCGGTAAAGCCGACTTTTGGAAACGGCGAGGGGGAGACGTCTCGAATTTCAATATGTACCCTTGAGATATTACCTGAAGGATCCAGGGGTCTACTTGCGAGTGAGCCCACTGCGCACTGAAATTCATTGAGAACGGGCCCCCACCGTGCCTGAGCTTGTAAGGCCCTAGCGTCATACTGAGGGCTTTGCAGAGGCGGGAAAGGATTTCTGTTCCTGGGAACTGGGTAATCTCTTCAGCCTTTTTCCTCTCCCTCTGTCACGAGCAGAAAAGAGGAACCTTTTGTCCGCTTGCCAACAAAGGACTGCGCCTGATAATACGGCGTCTTATTTTGAGAGGCGACCTGGGGTACAAACGTGGATTTCCCAGTTGTTGCCGTGGCCACCAGGTCTAAAAGAGCGACCCCTAATGTCCCCTTTCAAAGGCAATACTTCCAAATGCCGTTTGGAATCCGCATCACCTGACCATTTTACTGGTAGAATTGGACAACGCACTTATACTTGATGCCAGTCGGCAATTATTCCGCTGTGCATCCTGCATATATAGAAATGCATCTTTTAAATGCTCTATAGGCAATAATATGCTATCCTTATCTAGGATATCAATATTTCCAGTCAGGGAATCCGACCATGCCAACCCAGCACTGCACCTCCAGGCTGAGGCGATTGCTGGTCGCAGTATAACACCAGTATGTGTGTGAATACATTTTTGGATACCCTCCTGCTTTCTATCAGCAGGATCCTTAAGGGCGGCCATCTCATGAGAGGGTAGAGCCCTTGTTCTTACAAGCGTGTGAGCGCCTTATCCCCACTAGGGGGTGTTTCCCAACGCACCCTAACCTCTGGCGGGAAAGGGTATACAGCCAATACTTTTTAAGAAATTATCAATTGTTATCGGGGGGAAACCCACGCATCATCACACACCTCATTTTATTTCTCAGATTCAGGAAAACTACAGGTAGTTTTTCCCTCACCGAACATAATACCCCTTTTTGGTGGTACTCGTATTATCAGAAATGTATAAAACATTTTCCATTGTCTCAATCATGTAACGTGTGGCCCTACTGGAAATCACGGTTGTCTCTTCACCGTCGACACAGGAGTCAGTATCCGTGTCGGCTTTTGTATCTGCCATCTGAGGTAACGGGCGCTTTAGAGCCCCTGACGGCCTATGAGACGTCTGGACAGGCACAAGCTGAGTAGCCGGCTGTCTCATGTCAACCACTGTTTTTTTATACAGAGCTGACACTGTCACGTAATTTTCAACAGTACATCCACTCAGGTGTCGACCCCCTCGGTGGTGACATCACTGTTACAGACACTCTACTCCGTCTCCACATCATTTTTCTCCTCATACATGTCGACACAAACGTACCGACACACAGCACACACACAGGGAATGCTCTGATAGAGGACAGGACCCCACTAGCCCTTTGGGGAGACAGAGGGAGAGTATGCCAGCACACACCAAAGCGCTATATATATATACAGGGATAACCTTATATAAGTGTTTTTCCCCTTATAGCTGCTGTATGTTCTAATACTGCGCCTATTTAGTGCCCCCCTCTCTTTTTTTAACCCTTTCTGTAGTGTAGTGACTGCAGGGAAGAGCCAGGGAGCTTCCCTCCAACTGAGCTGTGAGGGAAAATGGCGCCAGTGTGCTGAGGAGATAGGCTCCGCCCCCTTTTCGGCGGCCTTATCACCCGTTTTTCTGTATATTCTGGCAGGGGTTAAATGCATCCATATAGCCCAGGAGCTATATGTGATGTATTTTTTGCCATGTAAGGTATTTTTATCATGTTTTATTGCGTCTCAGGGCGCCCCCCCCAGCGCCCTGCACCCTCAGTGACCGGAGTATGAAGTGTGCTGAGAGCAATGGCGCACAGCTGCAGTGCTGTGCGCTACCTTATTGAAGACAGGAACGTCTTCTGCCGCCGATTTTTCCGGACCTCTTCGCTCTTCTGGCTCTGTAAGGGGGCCGGCGGCGCGGCTCCGGGACCCATCCAGGCTGGGCCTGTGATCGTCCCTCTTCTTCTCCCCTTAGTCCCTCGATGCAGTGAGCCTGTTGCCAGCAGGTCTCACTGAAAATAACAAACCTAAACTAAAACTTTCACTAAGAAGCTCAGGAGAGCCCCTAGTGTGCACCCTTCTCGTCGGGCACAGAAATCTAACTGAGGCTTGGAGGAGGGTCATAGGGGGAGGAGCCAGTGCACACCAGTTAGTCCTAAAGCTTTCTCTAGATGTGCCCAGTCTCCTGCGGAGCCGCTATTCCCCATGGTCCTTACGGAGTCCCCAGCATCCACTTAGGACGTTAGAGAAATAAATGTATTTGCTCCCGTTGCATGGCAACATGGTTTGTTCCAGGCACAAAGTGACTTGCTTTTTTTGTTTTACTTTTTTTTAAATGTGAACCAGGCCCATTGTCATGTTTGTGAACATTTCTGTGTTAAAGTGGAAGCTAGTAGACAATTTGGGTTAAATTATACATTAATAAAGATAAGCAAAATTTAGGTAGATCTTGAGGTTAATTTGGTTTGGACTGCTAGCCATGTTGGATTATACTACCAGCTGCGGACCTGCATCAAGTGGCATGTCACCATCAGAATGGATCACTACTGAATTATTTAGGTTGGCAACCTGCGCCCCTGTAGTTTATATGGCTAAAGGCCATCTATGTGTAACCTAAAAGTCTGTATTATTCAAGTGTGAAGTAAAAGGTCAACAGTGTCTAGATAGTCAACAAGTCGACACCAGATGGTCGACAGTCAAAAAGGTCAACAAGGTCTAAAGGTCGACATGGTCAAAATGCCGACAGTTAAATGTTGAACATGGATTTAGGTTGCCATGTTCAAAAGGTAGAAAGGTTCAAATGTCACCATGCAAATTGTTGACATGAAAATTGTTGACAGAAAAAAGTTGACTTTTTTTGTGTTATTTTAACATTAATCCTAACACTCCCCCTAGTGCCTAACCCTAACCCTCCCCAAGTGGCTAACACTAAGCATAAAACCTAACCCTAAAAGTCAAGAAAAACCATGTGTCGACCATTTATGTGTTGACTATTTGCATGTCGACCTTTTGACTGTGTCAACCTTTTGAGCCTCTCAACCTAAGTCCATGTCAACCATTTAAATGTCGACCTTGTTAACCTATCGACTATCCACCATCTAGTGTGGACCTAACTTTAAAAGGAAACGTCTTTGAGCCTCTCAACCTAAGTCCATGTCAACCATTTAAATGTCGACCTTGTTAACCTATCGACTATCCACCATCTAGTGTGGACCTAACTTTAAAAGGAAACGTCTCAGAACAAGGGCCTGATTCAAAGTTGTACAGTATTATATAGCTGCAGAGAAGCATCTGTGCAGTACCGTACAAATAATAACTTAATTCTGCAAGAGGCGTCTAAGACGCCTCCTGACAGCTTTGCAGATCCGAGTGCTGTGTGCGAAGATGCAGCATCTGATCACCCTTGCAAAGCTAAAACTTACTCAAACTGGCCACCTTTTGCCTGCTTGCAAGACCAGGAAATCTGCATCCTGGCCTTAGCATTCACAGAAAACCCGGTTTCAGGGAATGCAGGCCGACCATGCCCCTGCTCCGCCCCCAAACGGCCACAGCAAATCAATCATGCTTGAGGGAACTGCAAGCAGCAACACAGGACCCGTTCTGCACATGAACAGAACAGGTCCTGCACATAAGCAGACCAACAACAACCGGAGTAGTACACTATCTATCGGGTGTGATGTAGAAGATAAACATTATAAAGGTTGACAGTCATTAGGTCGACAATCAAAAGGTCGACAGGGTCAAAAGGATGACAGTCAAAAGGTCAACAGGGTCAAAAGGTTTATACTGTATGAAAAAGATCAACACAAAAAAGTATTTTTTATGTTATTTTGTGTTTTTAAACATATTTCACACAAAAAACGCGTCTGCTCGCCACACTTTGGGATTGGTGGCTCGCAGCTCTCCGCTTCACTCGCCACAAGGTTAGTAAAGGTAATAGTTTGTGACATGGATAATAAATGCAGCAAAAGCTGTAAAAGCAAGAAAAAAAACCATGTGTCGACCTTTTGACGTCTGCCTTTTTTACGGTCGGCCTTTTGACCCTGTCAGCCTTTTGACCCTGTCGACCCTCTGGTGTTGACCTATTGACTGTAGATCTTGTAACAATCTATCAACCACCTCCCCAAACCATCGGATTTACGTACTACTTTATATCAGGCCCATACACCGAGCATATTAATAGCTGATGCTATCACTTATTTTATATTGGTCGTAAATTTGATTTTGGTCCTGTCAATATTTTGGGCATAGTTGATCTGCATAATGGATATTGCGATTAAAAGTGTCATTTTTTGGACGAAAAATTACTACTCTCCTTAAATTACCATTATTTTATTTGTCAAGGTAAATATATAGACTGAAACGTGTCAAAGAGCATGCATGGAACTGGAGCGAACCATTTATTAGAATCGCACAACAAATTCACTATCAACTTGTAAAAAAATAAAAATAATCATATGATAAAAACTTGTAAAATCCTATGATACTGGGAAACATTGCATGATGGGGAAAATATTATTCACAACTAACTGAATTGCCCACTTAGTTACGTCTAGCATGCCCAGTTATTACTTGAGCACTTACTGCAGTAAATTATATGATTTAGCCAACCAAGTTAGCGAGGGAGAGGTATGTGTAAATAAGTTGTTGGCAATGTGTCTTGTTGGAGACATTACTATGTGTGCATTTCACACTACCACAGTTGCCGGAAAACATTCAGTAAAACAAAGACTGTAACCTGTTCAGATGGACATTCCTGGGACACACTAAATGCAACATAAAATTATATACCATACTGACCCACCTGTCCCTAGGAAGGGTTGTGTCCCTGCGCACTATTTCAGTGCTGTAACTAGACATTTTAGCGCTGTGTGCAAGAAATGGCATCATGCCCCCCCCCCATTATTTTAAATAGGCCAAAAATAACAAATAGTGCCAAAAATATAGGGGTGTGGCTTCAAGGGGCAGGGGTGTGGCCACAAGATAATACCAATTCACAGTAAATAATACCAATGCATAGTAATACCAATGCACAGTAGTCTCCATTATTCAAATTACGCCACACAGTAGCGCCACTATACCAGGTAGAGCCCATTTTACATATTATGGCAGGTAGAGTCCCTTTTTACACATTACGGCAGGTAGAGTCTCCTTTCACACATTACAGCAGGTAGAGTCCCCTTTTACACATTACGGCATATGCATTGTGTGCAGTGCCGGATACATATACCCCCAGTGCCAGGTACACATATTCCCCCAGCGTCAGGTACACATATATTCCCAGTGCCAGATACACATATGCCCCCAAAGCCAGATACACATATATCCCCAGTGCCAGGTACACATATGTGCCCAGTGCCAGCTACACATATGCCCCACAGTGAAAGGTACACATATACCCCCAGTGCCAGGTACACATATGCCCCCAATGCCAGGTACACATATGCCCCACAGTGCCAGATACACATATACCCCCAGTGCCAGGTACACATATGCCCCCAGTGCCAGATACACATATACCCCCAGTGCCAGGTACACATATACCCCCAAAGCCAGGTACCACCAGCCCCAGCAGTTTTTCTTATCGCCGCCGCTGAGAGGGTCCGAGAGCTGGTGGTGATCGCGTCCATGTGTGGGGCAGAAAGCGATTGCGGAACCCATTACAAGCCATGTGCTGCCACCGGCGAGAAGGAGAGGAGCAGCTCCGGGGGAAGGGGAGGAAGAGGAGGGAGGGGGACTCTGGAGCCGCAGCAGCTCAATGTCATTGGTAGCAGCGCCGCTGCAGCTGTCCCTCTTCTTCACATCGGCTGGCCGCGATTGCTCCCTCCCTGCTCCTGACTGGACCAGGAAGGGAGCGATCGCGGCCAGCCAATGTGAAAGAGAGGGACAGCTGCAGAGGCGCCGACACCAATGACATTGCGCTGCTGTGGCTCCGAGTCCCCCTCCCTCCTCCTCCTCCCCTGCCTCCTCTCCGGAGTCCAGCGGCAGCACACACACACAGGCGGCTTGTAATGAGTCAGTTTGACTCATTACAATGCTACTGACTTTAGGCCAAGGATGCGGGCAGTTGCGCCCTCAGGGGGGCTGCGCTGTGTGCCAGGCACACCTGGCACACACGTACTTACGGCCCTGCACCATTTGGAGATGTTTTGTTTGTGTATTTTTCCATCAATCTAGAATTAAATATATGACTCTAATTTAGAATTGTATGAAATTCTGGGACTTTAAATTCTGAATACAGAGCCCCCAAGATTAAACAAAGCAGTTTTTTTGTGCTTTAGTGGTCATTCAGATCTGCCCTTATTTGTATGCTTTTCACATGCTAATAAAAGCATTAAAAGTACAAAATACACAAATAAGAGTTTATGATGCCATTTCCATCATTGCATTCTAAAATGTTAGAACCCAGCATGCCCTATTTCTTTTGCATTAAAACACACCCTACAAGTACTGTTGTATAACAGATTGTATTGGTAGAAGTACAATTCATAGGCATAGCATGGAAATGTACTAAATAAGCATTCCTAATTGGCAAGCTTTCATATGGATGCATGCAACTTCCAAGTGCATGAATCTGAATAAGCCCTTACCTGGAAGCGGTTACAATACCGCCAGTCGGGATCCCAGTGGTCACAATACCGACACCGTAATCCCGACGGGATGAAATGCCACCACTGGAATACTGGCGAGACAGGCTATTCTCCATCTGTGGGTGTCCACGACACCCACAGAGGGAGAATATAACCTGTGGTGAGCGCAGTGAGCCACCGCGCCCGCAACGTGGCGGACGGGATCCTGCTGTTGGGATCATGACAGCCGGGATCACGTCCGCCGGCAATTAGTACATACCCCCCCTTAACCCCTCTTTCCCATGATGTGGCCCCTAGCACCTAGTGCACCTGTGATCCCCAGACAATGGGGGGTCATTCCGAGTTGTTTGCTTGTTGCCGATTTTCACTATGCTGCGATTTGTTGCAAAATGCGCATGCGCAAGGCACGCAGGGCGCATGCGCTTAGTTATTTAACTAAAAACTTAGCAGATTTGCTGTGGATCCTGCGGCGCTTTTCAGTCGCTCTGCTGATCGGTGAATGATTGACAGGAAAGGGGCGTTTCTGGGTGGTAACTGAGCGTTTTCCGGGAGTGTGCTAAAAAACGCAGGCGTGTCAGGGAAAAACGCGGGAGTGTCTGGAGAAATGGGGGAGTGGCTGGCTAAACGCAGGGCGTGTTTGTGACGTCAAACCAGGAACTAAACGGACTGAGCTGATCGCAATCTATGAGTAGGTCTGGAGCTACTCAGAAACTGCAAAGAATTATTTATTAGCAGTTCTGCTAAACTTTCGTTCGCTATTCTGCTAAGCTAAGATACACTCCCAGAGGGCGGCGGCCTAGCGTGTGCAATGCTGCTAAAAGCAGCTAGCGAGCGAACAACTCGGAATGACCCCCAATATCACCTTGTGATTCGGATCTCTAACAATTTCCATAGTGGAGGAAGTGCACATTGTGCTCTATATTCCACATAATGGCCCAAACAAACTTGGGGCATACTTGCTAACTATTGGGCTCCTTCCTCCTGGATGGGGAAGCCAGGTCAGCACTGCAAGGGGCATGGTGTGGCAGAAGTGGGTGGTGACATGAGCACATCTTTGTGGCCCGGCTTCCAATAGACACTGCTACGAATACCAGCATTATGAAGCATGGCTGGGGACACAATGACATACTGTGCCGCCTACTTCTCTCAGGAGGGGAGCCGGGCGGCTCCCGGAGATCCCTTCTCTTCTGGTCGTCCAGGAGCACCTCCCGATTTTTGAGAGGCTCTCGGTCATTTCAGGAGAGTAGGTAAGTAAAACTTGGAGGCACACTTGTGTGAAATGGAGTCTCTTCTTTCAAACGACTTGTCCATTTTAATAGTTATTGCTTAGTGATCATCAGACAATGACTAAAACAGTACTGAAAAAATTAAATTTTCCACAGATGAGGTTGGTGGATCAGATGCTCAGATCTTTCCTGTCATACTTCAATCAAAAAACAAAGTGGTGCACTACAGTACTTTAATGCGGCAGGTTTTCTAGCTTAAACAATAATAGACCTTGTTGATCTACGATATCATTTCTGACACATTATAAGTGTTTTAAATTGAGATCCCAAAAATTATCGGAAAAGTGCAGATTTTATAATGAAAACATCCAGTATGTGTACAATCCTACACATACAGTATGTGTACAGTAGATTAATGCCCTAGTGCTTACTGTGAATATGTCTTTCCTTAAACAGTCACCTTATGTCAATACAACAAAAAGTGACAGAAAGTGAATCACAATGCGCTACACACGGTGTAAAATAAATAAAACTAGATACGTTCACCAATATCTTTCCTCCTCCACGTTAACGTAGATGGATTTGTTCCTCATGTGCATGTAAGGAAATTAAAAAAGATTTGCCATATGGTGAAGTACAGTTTAATATATTTAAAAACTTAATTTCTAGCATCAATCATTCACAGAAAGTGCAAGTGCAATAGTACAATGACAGCAATAATGGGGAATCCTCTGGAGGCTGCAAAAATGAACAATTACCGGCAGGATGCAAGGTTATTCGCATAGAATAATCCTGACAGCATAGGAGTCTATTGGATAGCCCGGGTTCCTTAGACCATATGTGCAGATGGTTCTCCCGTCGGGTCTTAGTCCAGTCAGCTGCCTCCGTCACCCCACGTCCACCAACGCGTTTCTACCCGCTCAATCGGGTCTTTTTCAAGGTGTGTGTCCAGAAAAGGATAAGTCCGTCTGTCCTGGAGCCTAATTTTAAACTAAATCTGTCCAATCGCCGGCCGGCGGGCGCAGCTGATTCCTATACATCAATCAAACTACAAGTCCCATGAATCATTGCGGCGCCCGTCCGGCCGGTTTCCTGTTTCTTCCATATGCCGATACGTTATTTCCTGTTTGGTAACTATGGTGACCTCCGTACGGCTTCTTCAGTTCGTTATATATACAAGGAGTTCCTTAACGTATATCAGTCCAAACATTTAATACCTCCGGAAGGAAGAGGATATAATGTTAGTGTTGATTCCACTTAGTTTCACTGTAATTTTAGACGGACATTTAAAATAGTCTTAAATACCAATTTTTACATAAAGTGCACATTACATATATGAAAGTGACTGGTGCAGACATATAAAACACCCGCAATTTAAAGTGCAAAACCTAAAGTTAGAGGGTGACGACAATTACAATCATTCCAAGTGCAATCAAAGAAACCATTTTAACTCGAAATCAATATTCAGGCCTCCAGGTTGTAGAGTTTTTAGGTCAAAAATAGCTCTCATCTCAGCCTGTGCTAATTGAGTTGCTAAATCCTTCCTTCTCCAATGACCTTTTACTGCCCGGAGTCCTAAAAATCTTTTGATCTGTGTTGTACACTTATTATGGATTTTTTTAAAATGATCTGATAGTGCATGGGTGTCCAGACCCCCCCGAATGTTTCTAAGATGTTCTCCTATTCGGATTTTTAGGGGTCTGGACGTTCGGCCGATATAAAACAGTCCACACCCACACTCTATGGCGTAAATAACATTCTTCGTATTGCATGTCACGAAGTCCCTAATCTCATATTTATGATTATTAATTGTTACCTCTGTGGTTTTATTTCTCCCATCCCCCTGAATGTTACGGCACCCTATGCAGGTCCCACACCGAAAAAAGCCTTTCGACTTAATCGTTGAAACTGATTTGGTGGGTGGCAAGGCACTTCTCACCAGTCTGTTCTTTATGTTAGGGGCCTTTCTGTATGTACATTTTGGCCTTGCTGGTAATAATTTCCCCACAATAGGATCATTAAGTAAAATCTTCCAATGCCTTTGTAAAATTCTCTCTACCTCTTTATAGTTGGAATTAAAATCTGTGATAAAAGACCATTCAAAATTGTTACTTCTCTCTTTCCTATTTTTTCTTAAAAGGGTATCTCGGGGAATATCTTTCACTTTTTTCAAATCTTTATCAATTGCGTCCTTTTGATAACCAGATGCAACAAAGTTATCCCTCATTTCTATTGCTTGTTTCTCATATATTCCCTCATCTGTGCAATTTCTTCTCAGACGTCTCAGTTGTCCCCCAGGAATATTCCTGAGCCAATCAGGATGATGACAACTTTCATTCCTTAGATAAGCATGAGAGTCAGTGGTTTTAGAGTAACCCTTTGTTAAAATCTTATTCTCCTCTATATAGATGGTCACATCCAAAAAGTTGATGGTTTGAGTATTGCTCTCAAATGAAAAATTAATGTTGACACTATTCAAATTTAAATAGACAAAAAATTCTTCTAAAAGCTCCTGACCTCCCCTCCAAATAAAAAATACGTCGTCTATATATCTCGACCAGGACACCAGGTTCGCTCCAAATGGGTTGTTTTCCCATATATACTCATTTTCCCATGCCCCCATAAAAAGGTTGGCATAGCTAGGAGCGAACCTGGTGCCCATGGCCGTGCCGACGTTTTGGATATAAAAACTGTCTTTAAAAGCAAAATAGTTGTTAAAAAGTATAAACTCTACACCCTCCAATATTAATGTTTGTGTAGTCTCCTTTATGTCACTATGCTGTAAAGATCCTTCAATAGCCTTTATGCCAATTTCGTGTTTAATCACTGTGTACAGCGATTTTACATCTGCTGTCACCATAATCCAAGTATTTTCCCACTGTACTTCATTAATTTTATTCAAAAAATCAAGCGTATCTTTCAAGTGGGAACGGTTTTTGAGTACAAGAGGCTGCAAAAAAATAATCAATGTACTCAGAAAGGTTTGCAGTCACTGAGTTCACTCCTGATACAATTGGTCTTCCCGGTGGCCTCAATGGATCTTTATGGATTTTTGGTAATACATAGACCACCGGGACGACTGGTTCTTCATTCATCAGAAATTTATATTCTCTCTCATCTATAGTGTTTACCTCTTTATGTGGTTCCAACATAACCTTTAATTTTTCTACAATTTTGTTCGTTGGGTCTGTTTTAAGTTTGGTGTAAGTTACTTCATCCTCCAACTGTCTATAAATCTCGGCTTCATAGGATGTTTTATCCATCAGGACGATACCTCCGCCTTTATCCGCCGGTTTTACAATCAAATCGGCGTTCTCCTGCAATGTCTTTAAGGCTTTCCTCTCCTTGAACGTCAGATTATTTTTGGTATTTTTTGATGGTAATTTCTTAATATCCTCATAAACCATTTCATAAAAGGTATCTAAATAATTTCCTTTCATATGGACTGGATTAAACAATGATTTGGACTTGAAGGGCGTATTTGGAGTTGGTGTCGTTCCTTGTTCACCCATGACTGTCTCCTTACTTTCAAAAAAAACGTTTTAATGTCAATTTCCTGATGTACTTATTTAGATCTATAAATATAGAGAATTGATTAAGGGGAAGAGATGTTTCCTCCACGAATGGGAATTGGAGATTTAACAGGTGGGAATGCACACCCCCGAAATTACAGGGAACTTATGAGGAGAGAAGAGAACAGGTGAACACTTCTATTGAAAATAGACTCCCACAAATAGGAGATAGAAGAAGGTCCCCACATTTTTTAGAACAGGCCAGAAAACTACGATACCCCAAATAAATAAACGAGGATGTAGAGGGGGGCGGACTAAAAAGAGAAAGAGAAAAAACAAAAAGAGAAAAAAAAAAAAAAAAAGAAACATACCTTATCGAAAGATGAGACCACTCAGGATGATCAAGGGGGACGAGGAAAAGTAAAAATCTTCAACTTAAGTAGTCACCTACTGGGGGAACATGAAATATCAGTTCTAGAGAAAGGGCTTAATTATGCCCCTTCCATTCCCCTTAATCAATTCTCTATATTTATAGATCTAAATAAGTACATCAGGAAATTGACATTAAAACGTTTTTTTGAAAGTAAGGAGACAGTCATGGGTGAACAAGGAACGACACCAACTCCAAATACGCCCTTCAAGTCCAAATCATTGTTTAATCCAGTCCATATGAAAGGAAATTATTTAGATACCTTTTATGAAATGGTTTATGAGGATATTAAGAAATTACCATCAAAAAATACCAAAAATAATCTGACGTTCAAGGAGAGGAAAGCCTTAAAGACATTGCAGGAGAACGCCGATTTGATTGTAAAACCGGCGGATAAAGGCGGAGGTATCGTCCTGATGGATAAAACATCCTATGAAGCCGAGATTTATAGACAGTTGGAGGATGAAGTAACTTACACCAAACTTAAAACAGACCCAACGAACAAAATTGTAGAAAAATTAAAGGTTATGTTGGAACCACATAAAGAGGTAAACACTATAGATGAGAGAGAATATAAATTTCTGATGAATGAAGAACCAGTCGTCCCGGTGGTCTATGTATTACCAAAAATCCATAAAGATCCATTGAGGCCACCGGGAAGACCAATTGTATCAGGAGTGAACTCAGTGACTGCAAACCTTTCTGAGTACATTGATTATTTTTTGCAGCCTCTTGTACTCAAAAACCGTTCCCACTTGAAAGATACGCTTGATTTTTTGAATAAAATTAATGAAGTACAGTGGGAAAATACTTGGATTATGGTGACAGCAGATGTAAAATCGCTGTACACAGTGATTAAACACGAAATTGGCATAAAGGCTATTGAAGGATCTTTACAGCATAGTGACATAAAGGAGACTACACAAACATTAATATTGGAGGGTGTAGAGTTTATACTTTTTAACAACTATTTTGCTTTTAAAGACAGTTTTTATATCCAAAACGTCGGCACGGCCATGGGCACCAGGTTCGCTCCTAGCTATGCCAACCTTTTTATGGGGGCATGGGAAAATGAGTATATATGGGAAAACAACCCATTTGGAGCGAACCTGGTGTCCTGGTCGAGATATATAGACGACGTATTTTTTATTTGGAGGGGAGGTCAGGAGCTTTTAGAAGAATTTTTTGTCTATTTAAATTTGAATAGTGTCAACATTAATTTTTCATTTGAGAGCAATACTCAAACCATCAACTTTTTGGATGTGACCATCTATATAGAGGAGAATAAGATTTTAACAAAGGGTTACTCTAAAACCACTGACTCTCATGCTTATCTAAGGAATGAAAGTTGTCATCATCCTGATTGGCTCAGGAATATTCCTGGGGGACAACTGAGACGTCTGAGAAGAAATTGCACAGATGAGGGAATATATGAGAAACAAGCAATAGAAATGAGGGATAACTTTGTTGCATCTGGTTATCAAAAGGACGCAATTGATAAAGATTTGAAAAAAGTGAAAGATATTCCCCGAGATACCCTTTTAAGAAAAAATAGGAAAGAGAGAAGTAACAATTTTGAATGGTCTTTTATCACAGATTTTAATTCCAACTATAAAGAGGTAGAGAGAATTTTACAAAGGCATTGGAAGATTTTACTTAATGATCCTATTGTGGGGAAATTATTACCAGCAAGGCCAAAATGTACATACAGAAAGGCCCCTAACATAAAGAACAGACTGGTGAGAAGTGCCTTGCCACCCACCAAATCAGTTTCAACGATTAAGTCGAAAGGCTTTTTTCGGTGTGGGACCTGCATAGGGTGCCGTAACATTCAGGGGGATGGGAGAAATAAAACCACAGAGGTAACAATTAATAATCATAAATATGAGATTAGGGACTTCGTGACATGCAATACGAAGAATGTTATTTACGCCATAGAGTGTGGGTGTGGACTGTTTTATATCGGCCGAACGTCCAGACCCCTAAAAATCCGAATAGGAGAACATCTTAGAAACATTCGGGGGGGTCTGGACACCCATGCACTATCAGATCATTTTAAAAAAATCCATAATAAGTGTACAACACAGATCAAAAGATTTTTAGGACTCCGGGCAGTAAAAGGTCATTGGAGAAGGAAGGATTTAGCAACTCAATTAGCACAGGCTGAGATGAGAGCTATTTTTGACCTAAAAACTCTACAACCTGGAGGCCTGAATATTGATTTCGAGTTAAAATGGTTTCTTTGATTGCACTTGGAATGATTGTAATTGTCGTCACCCTCTAACTTTAGGTTTTGCACTTTAAATTGCGGGTGTTTTATATGTCTGCACCAGTCACTTTCATATATGTAATGTGCACTTTATGTAAAAATTGGTATTTAAGACTATTTTAAATGTCCGTCTAAAATTACAGTGAAACTAAGTGGAATCAACACTAACATTATATCCTCTTCCTTCCGGAGGTATTAAATGTTTGGACTGATATACGTTAAGGAACTCCTTGTATATATAACGAACTGAAGAAGCCGTACGGAGGTCACCATAGTTACCAAACAGGAAATAACGTATCGGCATATGGAAGAAACAGGAAACCGGCCGGACGGGCGCCGCAATGATTCATGGGACTTGTAGTTTGATTGATGTATAGGAATCAGCTGCGCCCGCCGGCCGGCGATTGGACAGATTTAGTTTAAAATTAGGCTCCAGGACAGACGGACTTATCCTTTTCTGGACACACACCTTGAAAAAGACCCGATTGAGCGGGTAGAAACGCGTTGGTGGACGTGGGGTGACGGAGGCAGCTGACTGGACTAAGACCCGACGGGAGAACCATCTGCACATATGGTCTAAGGAACCCGGGCTATCCAATAGACTCCTATGCTGTCAGGATTATTCTATGCGAATAACCTTGCATCCTGCCGGTAATTGTTCATTTTTGCAGCCTCCAGAGGATTCCCCATTATTGCTGTCATTGTACTATTGCACTTGCACTTTCTGTGAATGATTGATGCTAGAAATTAAGTTTTTAAATATATTAAACTGTACTTCACCATATGGCAAATCTTTTTTAATTTCCTTACATGCACATGAGGAACAAATCCATCTACGTTAACGTGGAGGAGGAAAGATATTGGTGAACGTATCTAGTTTTATTTATTTTACACCGTGTGTAGCGCATTGTGATTCACTTTCTGTCACTTTTTGTTGTATTAATCTATGTGTGGGGAGGGAGAGAGTACCCTCCTAGACAGAACCTTTCACACTTGCTGCTGTTCCTGAGCGCACTCTGATACTTTCCTCCACTTTCTGGTTTTATAGTCACCTTATGTCAGTGAGTCTTTTTCTCCAAATAATAATACTACTACAGTTGGCCTATGATTGTTGCCTGGACCTTATAATTTTCTGAAACTTGAGAGATAGAAGAGAATAACTAGAAATCTTCCATGTAATGTAAAAGTTGAGCGGCAAAATCAATCATTATTCATAATCAAGAGGCAATCACACAAACAGACTGACCTTAGCAATGTGCATAGCCATAGTATTGTAGGGCTGCAAACTTTTAATTTTTTAATTCAACAAATTCCTGATTCTATTTTAAAACTCCCAAAATATATTTAGATAAACAGGGCTTGTCTGATTTTAATACATGTTGCAGATAATTGGTAAAAGTAAACCTTTTTATTTAGTGATTAGACAGCTGCATAGTACCAAAGAAGCAGTGTACATTGCTAAAGTGCACCTACATACCTCCCAACTTTGCAATGTGGGAAACTGGGACAAATGGGGATGTGGTCACATGTCACAGAGGCGTGACTATCACTTACAATACACTGTACAGCATCGGTGAAAGGGACATACCTCCCAACCTTCTGGCCTATTTGGAACAAAGCAGAGACACCGAGCCTCTAGAACTCTGCTGACCCCCTAAGTCGAGACGATTGGAAGGTAGTCATCAACATTATTGCCCATTCATATGGGTTTGCAAGCAAGCAATCTGCATACGTAAAAGGAGGGAGAGCTGAAGAAGAGTGAAGGGGCACGATTCAGTTCTGTGAGAGTTGAATAACACCGGGAATTAGCTCCCGGTGCTATTCAATACTGCCCAATGTAAGTCAGAGAATGCACGTTCTTCAGGACTAAACAGGGTTTTTTGGCGGGAGAACCAACATTCTCCAACATAAGTGCCCGGCGCGGTCCTGTTTCCGCCACGCTAAGGGCAGAAATCAGCATCTGCACTTTTGTCGGATTTCTGCTCTCACCCCTCCGGGGGTGCAAGAAGAAATCCCAATGTCGGGTGTCACAGGGCGCTGTATTGAGTAGCCCCGGGAGCTAATTCCCAGCACTGTTCAACTCTCTCAGAATTGAATCATGCCCAATGTGTTCTTAGCAAATTAAGAGTATGCCCAAATAATGGAATAATGTGGTAAGTAAAACAATGCTACTTTTGCTTAAAAAAAAAAAAAGGAGAATTTGTGTGAGTTCTGCCTGTGTATATACTGTAGAAATAAAATGCTGAAATTATTAAAAAAAAAACAAAAGATAAACACATTTTAAAAAGTTGCAGGAAGGACAATGCAGCAATATAGTAAATGCATCTCAATAAGAAAACAACAGCTACAGTAGCAACCAAACAAACCTACAATACAGTACAGTAGCTGACTGGGGCACGGCAGGAGTTAGTCTATTCCCATACAGCTAAGTACACCAATTTTATCATAACCATCAGTCAGCTCCTAGAGCAGGTACCTGAGTATTACATGAAATCCAAAGCTGTGGCATGCAAAGCAGCGGAAAGATGAATGATTACAGTTGTCCGCCTGTACCCTGGAGAGCAGCTTTGTGTGTGTGAAACTGGTTTTGAGCAGCAAAAGCCATCAGTGAATATTTCCAGTATAAGAGAGCACTGATTGCAAATGAATGCAACAGCAGGCTATTCACAAGGATGGGGATGTAAGTGGAGGGTAGGGGTCTTTAGCAATTAAGGTTATCCAGTAAAAGGTTTCCAATACATATTATTAGATATTTATTGCATAAATGCAGAAGACAATTCAGATAATCTGTGCCAGGTTTTATGCAGAGAAGGATTCAACCAATTAACAGTCTACAATGTAGATAAAACTCAGCGTAATCAGCAGGAAATCTTTCTCAGCACTTGCCTTGTTTACGTAAACAAATCTTTTTGTAAACTTTTCTAAACCTTGTAAAGGTTCATTATATTTTATATAGACCTCTATAATATGTAGCAAAGAAGATTTACAGAAATGGTTTCCTGTGCCTACTGTACTTTATGCCTCATTTAGAATTAAAAGAAAGTCTAGTGATGTTACATGACACCTGGACAGATTATAGCGATGCTAACGGTTCAAATGCATTATCTTTCACATACAGGAACAATGCGAGCCGCTATTGCATATACAGGGGCATAGAGCGCCACACCGGGACCCGGTAAAGGTCGGAGGGTGCGTGGCTTAATAAAGTGGGCGTGACTATGTTCTTTAATGTAAAAATATTTTAATAATAAAATGCGCACTCCACAAGGGGGGGTGCCATTTTAACCACTTGCCTGGCATGGTGGCATCAGATGCGACCACACCAAGCTGGGCTTTCCTTGACATGGTCGCATCTGATGCGACCAGTCAGAAACGCCCACTACGGCGGCTGCTGAAAGTTAATCTTCCAGTATCCACCTATAACGGAGGGACCTCCAGGTCCCTCTGCACCCCGGCCCCGCACTACATGTGTCCCAATCACTGCTGGCTACAGCTATCGGGCTCGTTTGTAGCACCCCCCACAGTCGGCTCTGCAGTACAGCTCATTCGTAGGCTATCCGCGGCTCTCCCTCACTTCAAAGAGAAGCCGCGACTCCGCCCCCATGTGTCCTGATCACTGGGGCAGATGTATTAACCTGGAGATGGCATAAGGAAGTGATAAACCAGTGATATGTGCAATGTGATAAACGAACCAGCCAATCAGCTCCAATATGTAAATTAACAGTTAGGAGCTGATTGGCTGGTGCATTTATCACCTTGCACATATCACTGGTTTATCACTTCTTTTTCCTTCTCCATGTTAATACATCTGCCCCACTGTGCTCAGCAGTTATCGGGAAGCCAGCAGTGCCTTGGCTGTGTCCTGATCACTGTGGCCAGCAGTGATCAGGCAACCCGCAGCACATCTTCAGACCCCCGCACTTAGCGCCGGAGGCTCAGAGTGTCCTCCTCCCGCCGGCTTCAGCCTCTTGTAAGTGGAAGTGCAGGAGAGAGGAGAGGGTGTCGGTTCCCTGGATTGGGATTGGCGCCCTCTCCCCCCCCCCTTCCTATGTAGAAGAAACCAGGCGGTACTCAGCAGACTTAACCATTACTGTATAATTACCTCTACGAGGAGGGCACCACGGCATTCATCTATAACAACAGGGAGTGCCCACTCCAATATATAGGGGGGCTTTCAACATGGTAAGGGGGGATGGTGGTGGGGAGGTGGTTTATAAATATGATTTTTCTTTTACTACTAAGGGGTGGGGTGGGGTAATATTATTAGGATTTAAGACCATTCGGAGGTCTATTGCCAATAGGGTGTGGGAATTTATTTTATAATGGGGTCTTATGGACACGGGGGGATGGGGAAGGTGCAAAACACCCCGTAGAAATATATATTTTTTAAATAAAATATTTGAATATACTTTTAAAATTACTTTTGAAATGTTATTAAGTAATACAAAAAAAAAAAAAACAATTTCTGAGCATTTTTTGGGGGCAAAAATCGTCAGTTAAGTGGTTAATACAGGGGAGGGAGTGGCTTCACAGTCAGGATATACAAAAAACTCATTGTTGTTTCTTGGATGAATGACTATATTTGTTCATATAGCAATAAGAATTTAGAAGTATACGATAGGAGGCTAACGGAATAATACTATCAGCATGCTGCACTAAAATCATCGTTTAATTGTGTAAAAGGTTACAACTATGATGAATCACTCATTTGTGTACATAGAATACAAAACCTTAGCTTTATTTATGATGGTTGTTGAGAGAAATCTACTTTCTCTGTGATATATATTATATGCTGATCTTTATTATGGAAAGTGTGCTTTAGATGGCAACATATGGGGCAAATAAGTGAAATAAAGTAATAAAGTACACCTTCTTTAGAGACTAGCTACTATGTGGCACTAGAGGGCACAAGTTAAAGGGATAAACTCTCCTCATATTGTATATTAAGATGAGGTTGGGGCGCTGTGAATGACGCAGCACGTATATGGAAAGTGAGCCTATGTGATATCCCCCCTTTCTTGTACTGAATTCAACAGTGCCTTCTGTCTCTTTCAACACCAGAACAGCATAGTGTCAGTAACCCCCAAACTGGCTGCACTGATCGTAGTACCATCAGCCAGTGTTGGAGGTGAATGAGACACATTGCGTATTGTCCTGGCACAGTCTGTATTTCCATAGACTAGCATTAGTAATGGTCTCTCAACACGTATATAATGCATTAGCACATGCGTGGCAGCAGAACCACGAAATTTGCTGCACAGTCTTGCCTTCTACACCTTCTATATTTCTCTAATTTAAGAGCGGATTGCTATCCTTTATCAGTTCATCCTATTTTTTCAACACCAGAGCAGGTAGAGTGCCAGTAACTCTCTCATTGGTTGCGCTGACCGTAGTGTCATCAACCAAAAGCAGAAGCGAATGAGACACTCTCCGTGGATGCTCTGGCACTGTCTGTGATTCTAGAGACTGGCACGAGTAAGGGTCTTTCACCACGTATATAATGCTATAGCACATACGAGGCAGCAGAACCACGAAACACGCCCTAAGGTCTTGACTTACTGTTATTTGAGTCTCATTCATATATTGATTCTCCCTTATAGAAAGGGCTAAGGCCCGCTGGAGTTTATAAATCACCTGTACATTTTAATCTGTTACATGTTGTATTGTATGTATTGTGTCTTTATTTCGCCTTTTTAGATTAAGAGAGAATATTCTCCAAGCAATTTTAATCTTTGATCTTTAATAAAAGTTAAGTCTTATCATATGTTTTCTTTTTTGATCCTATATTGTTGCACACGTATTATAACACTTTTGAGTGCCCCACTCTAGGAGAGTTCTTGTCTACCTTCTTTGGTATATTTTTGTGTAATATGCTAACCAGTATGTCACTATGTCACGCTTAATGCATCCATCATGGCTCACTCCACTGCTGCAGGTTATTATGGGGGTCATTCCGAGATGATCGCACGCTGCAACTTTTTGCAGCCCGTATGATCAACTAGACGCTGCCTATGGGGGAGTGTTTTTTTGCATAGCAAGGCTGCGATCGCTTGTGCAGCCCTGCTATGCAAAAAAAGTTTTGTGCAGAACAAGACCAGGGTAAGAGTTACTTACCCTGTGCGATGAATCCAGTGTTGATTGTCCTGGAATTGACGTCAGACATCCGCCCTCCAAACGCTTGGACACGCCTGCGTTCGCTGCACCACTCCCAGAAAACGGTCAGTTGACACCCCGGAACGCCTTCCTCCTGTCAATCTTCTTGTGGCCGCCGCTGTGACCGCTTTCTTCACTAACGGCATCGCTGTCGCCGGGCAATGACGCGAATGTGCAATGTGGCCGCAGGGCATGCGCAGTTCCGACCCGATCGCACGGCTGTGACGAAGCACAGCGTTCGATCGAGTCGGAATGACCCCTATGTTAGGTGGGGGTTGTTTCTCTAACTGCACAGGCAGACAGTGGGGTTGTCGAGACCAGCTCTGCTGAATTGCATGGTGTTAATTGGTAGAAAACTACACAGAGGCAGAGTCAATGATGTCTAAGCAGGGCTGTCCAGGTGTAATACGTACTAAGCTTTGGAGAGAGAGAAAGTGGAGAGAATAAATTCCAGCCAATCAGCTCCTAATTGCCATGTTACAGGCTGTGGGCACATGTACTAAGGCTTGGACAGTGATAAAGTTCAGGTAGATAAAGTCCTAAAAAAACAGCTCCTGTCATTTTTCAAACACAGCCGGGTCATTCCATGAAATGGTCTTTTTATGTAACGTTTGTTACAAGTTTTCATGACAAGCTTTGCATCAAAATTAAAGCATATCATGTACCACACAAACAACATTTACTTTGCACAAAATATTCAAAACAAATGCTCAAAAAAATATATTTCAAATGAAATATATTTCAAAATGTAACGTTTGTTACCATGGAATGACCCAGCCTATAACATGGCAGTTAGGAGCTGAGTGACTGGTACTTTCTCTCTCTCTACTCTTTATCACTCTCCAAGAGTTAGAACAACTCCCCCTGTGTTTATAAAAGGACAGTAAGGAGCTGGTTGGCTGGTACTGTATCTATCTCCACTTTATTACTCTCCAAGGCTTAACCCTCTTGTTCTACTAAACTTTACGTGAGTGGAAAGACTGGAGAGTTCTAGAGAAAAAAATGGGCATATAGCCCAAACAAACTTTTTTTTTAACATATAAATTAAGTCGCACTTACAAAGGCTAGGAATAAATTCAGAAGACAGAATAACAGAAGACAGAATAACAAATAGCCCACGCGATTCTGATTTGATTAACCCTTTATGACCCATTGCATGTTTCCAGTGTATCCCAGTGATGGTAAAGTAGACGAATGAGGCCTTAAGTAACCCCCCAAAAAAATGGTTTGGTCATTTAAACCCAATGTCCATCCTAATGGACAACGATTTGCTAGCATTGGAGCTTGTACACCAAAACATTGTATTTTATTTTTTGATACTTTAGCAACTCCAATTACTGTTCGCATAACGATTTTGCCAAAATTTGACTGACAAAGTTCATTATTTTACTTGTAAAGTGTGATACTCACCTCATGCATAGCCAGATTAAGGGGGGCACATGGAATATTGTACCCCAGGACCCCCTCTGTTAGAGAGCCCCCCAGCCGGAGCACATTGACATCACTAGCTCTCACTCATGTGCAGCAGCAGAACCAGGCAGTCCTCCTGAGTCCTGTCCCATTAGTACAAAGGCTGCTGCTATTCTTGCATGTGACAAGATAGATTATAGATTTTATTTTTCTGTATTTTAAGGTTATTTATGTTGTCTTTGTTCCACTACAAGAAAACTTTATAAAATAGTTTTCTCTCAATTAGGTAGAGCTATAAACAGTACCCAGGCATTATTAAACTATTAGTTTAAATGTAATATTGGTTTCAATTTAAAATACACAATCTAATATGTACTCCCCTCCATTCCCTTAGGCCCCCCTGTCTTAAGTGCCCTGGGCATCCCTAAAGCTCATGGCAATCTTTCTGGGCGATGCCATCTTTAAAACTCACAGCGAACGTTTCAAGCCGGTGCTGCCATCTGCCAGAAAATGTTCACAGTATTTTCGTACAGTAAAATGGACACTACGATTTAAATGGTAACCGTCATCACAATACAGTCTATGCAATAAATGTTTTAATAATGTCCTTTTACGTGGATAAGGAGTCATAAAGGGTTAACCATGATCTATACCTCTGTTAAACATTTCGGGATAGCAGATTTCAACATATAATGAGAACACATGAAACATTATGATAAAATAATGTTTTCATGCGTGCCTGGTGAAGGGGGCTAGCCCAAGATGCATATCAGGGGCACAGATCATAGTTAACCTGAACAAAATTCTATTCCATGTACAGTACAGCAAGATCTGTTTATTTCCTCAGATATTACAGCAGATCTGCAGTGTGGATACAAAACTATTCAATGCACAGTCCTAGATTACAGTGTCTCAAAAATAGCAAATAGATATAAATCTGGTGAGAAGGTAAAACAATAACTAAACATGGAGCCATCCTTTTATATCTGTAAACTGTGAGACTTTGAACCTTAATTAGATTTGGTTTTGCATAGTTGGCAACAATTGAAAGCAATTTGCATGATCAAATCTCTGCCAAGCAGGTGCACTCCATGCGGATAGAAGTCAGAGAGGCCCCAAAGTGGCAGGAACAGCGTACGGGTACACTGCATAATGGGTTTGTTAGTTTGTGCAAATAAATACGGACTCCTTTATTATTTATAAAGTGGTGACACGTTATACAGAGCTATACAGTAAGTGGACATTATTCAGACACACCAGTCACTACCACAGTGGAGCGCACAATCTAATGTACAGTACCCAACACACACACACACACACATACACACACACACACACAAAGGGGACAATTATTAGTAAGAAGTCAGTTACCCTCTGAATTATGGGAGAAACTTAAGTTTTCAGAGAATATCCACAAAAACACAGAACATACTATATATATATATATATATATATATATATATAATTACTACCAGTTATTTATATAGCACACACATATTCCGTAGCACTTTACAGAGAATATTTTGCCCATTCACATCAGTTCCTGCCCCAGTGGAGCTTACAATCTACATTCCCTATCACATGTACACACAGACACATTCACACTAGTGTTAATTTTGTTGGGAGCCAATTAACCTACCAGTATATATTTGGACTATGGGAGGAAACCTGAGTACCCACAGGAAACCCACGCAAGGACGGGGAGAATATACAAACTCCACACAGTTAGGGCCATGGTAGGAATCGAACCCATGACCTCAGTGTAGTGAGGCAGTAATGCTAACCATTACACCATCTGTACTGCCCATGTGTATATATATATAAAATTATATTTCTATCTTTCTATTCCACATAGTACTGTCAATATTAGCTCTACCACATTGTATAGCAGATAAACATAATTGCATCTGACAATATAAAAAAAAAAGGACTACTGTATAGGTTACTTTTATTGCAGAGCCAAGAGTTTATAAAATGGGAGTGGAAACAACAATTTTAGGAATATCTGGAAGCACCCAAGTGGGATGCCATATACGTATCATAATATACAAGCTTTGGTTCATCACCGGCTCCCACGTTATTGGCAATGACATCAGAAACCAGCAAGGATAAAAGAGACAATTAGTTATACACAATTCTGTCCTTATAACCTTTGAACACTCCCAAATGAAGGAGTACTACCATTCTGCTTATAGCGATGCATGACATTCTGGAGAACATCCTTAAATGTATTATTATCATTTCTTATTAAACAATATTTGTATTGCACCAGCATATTACGCTGCAGTTTACAGGGAATATTTTTCATTAAACATTTGCATGACTCTATAATACTTCTTTAATAAAAAAAAACAGCTCTAGAAAAAGTGAGTTCTAAACTAAAAAAAAAAAAAATTAAAATGTCACTTCAGATTGTTGCTATAGAAACTGCAGAAATATAACAATATATTTATCAAAACATAATTATGATGGATCCAATCACCCACAGGGACACGTGAGATGAGACCGTGACAGCCAGCATCAACTGTTAGACCTGGTAGCCTCTGTCACTACCCTTTGTTAAAAAAAATTAAGCAAATGCTAAGAGATTGTAGGAATCACAACCAACCTCCAATACTACCCCTCTCAGAATAGCATCATTCCACACAAGGATCTATAACCAATAAATCATTGCAGATATGACTAAAACAATCACCTGACGTTTTAATAATTTGTCATTTAAAAGAAGCATTTAATTTGAAACCCCTGACTCTCAAATGGCAGCAAAAATATGAATCCTCAATACAAGACTTATTTCCGTTTCACATCATCAGCATCAAAGGAGACATGAAGTTGACCTCTGTTCCAGTCAGTATTGCTGAGGACTTCCAATCACAATCACCTCCCACTGACAGTAATAGCACAATCTGTTGAAAGCTGAGATAGATTATAAAAGCCCACAGTGCGAGTGGACAGCACCAAGCAGCATCTCTTAGATTCAACCTGTCCTCCAAAACCAACTCTGCAACATCACCTGTCACATAGCGTAGTATACAGTCAAATCATTCCTAAATTGTATTGCAAGTTTTGTATTTTTTGCTTATTTATTTAATTAATTCATTTTTAAGAAGCACAACAGATTGTACTTTGATTAATTGTGCAAGTCCCCCCCCCCCCCTCTCCCCTTCCCATAACTGCAGAACTGCTGCAGAAACTCTTGGCAAGCGATGCCTACTTCTTACTACAACTCACTATGGGATTCTGTGGCATCTTAATTCTTTTTCTAAATAACTTCCTGAGTGGGTTTGAATTTAAATCTGTCCCTATGTCCCTATGTATACACCTTAGAAGGGTGAGGGGTAAGTGATGGCTCTGAAGAGTTTACAAAAATACCCAAACCAAGTAATTGCACTGTGATCATTTCTATGCTTACCTCTCAAAGAACAAGCGTATCATAAATATGCAGAATGCCAGAGGTAGGGCCAAGTACAGGTCCTCAGCTTGGGGGAAAGTAGCTTCCTCTGTGTTCTTCAGATCTGCCCAGGTTACATTGTGAGGCAGCCAAAATCTCTCATTCCAAAACCAAACCAGGACACCTGCCATCTTGAGTGCTTGACCTGTCTACAGTGCTGGGCTCCTGTGTGACTACCTGCAGCAGTAGCAGGAGGATGCTAAGCAATGAGGATACTGCTGCTGCCTGGAGGATGTGTAGGTGACTGTGGGGTGTAATCAGTCTGAGCTCTGCCTCTATTCCTCCTCTCTCTTCCTTCTCATCATTAGGAAGAGGCGGACTCTGTCTGCACTCACACACAGGAGCATCTGCAGCTGCCTGCAAGCCAGGCTCAGTCTCTTCCCATGTAAGCATGCCTTTGATTGGACACTGTGCACAGCACTATTCCCTGCACTGGGAACCTATCCTTTATTGGGCAATGTCTCATGTACAGTATGTAGTGAAGGCTGCTCTTTGTATCTGATACAGGGTATCCAGCGAGCAGAGACGTGATAACAGCTGTGCAGCCAAATCCCTGTACAAAGTTACAGGCAGCTGTAGGGGCTGATTCCCAGGTCTAGGTATGGTTACAGTTATTCATTTATCCAACAGTCACATTGCAGGGGAGAGCCTGACGTATACATGAAATAGGTGAGTATAACAGCACACCTGGCTCACTGTCAGAATGTTTCTACAAATAGAGAAATAATAACGTACATTTCATTTATAATGCTAAAACAGCATTCTAAACTAATTTTTTCACTTCTCTTTTGTAATGGCTATTGTAAATCTCAGGAGGGAAAAATACTGACTTACTGATCTACGTATTCTCTAAACGTAGTAATATTGGGTCTTATTTTTAGACCCAGACGCCACTGCGCTTGTGTACGCAGCGGCTGCATCCAAAGAGCCAGCTGCAGTGCACGTGTGCAGGTGGTCATGATGCGATCGCAGTCCCGGAATATGCGAGTGCATCATGATTGATAGCTCCGGGTGTTGGGGGAGCGGCACTGTGGTGTTTCGTGAGCGTGGTCCGGACAATGCAGGTGCGTCTGGACCGTTTTTAGGGCAGATGCACAGGCAGATGTCATCCTCTAATCGATGCGTTCGCAATTGAGAACAAATCGCGGGGTGGCACAGCACACATGCTGGAACGGCCTTGCCCTGTGCTTGGCGGCCCCCGGCATGTGAGTAGATGGGCGCAGATCTTGCTGCTGAAGCAAGACTGCGTACATCTCTGAATAGCCCCATTGTACTAACATCTATCGTTCCTATAATAACTGAGTGCTAGCAGCCCATAGCATCCCAAAAAATCAAGGAGTTTACCCAGAAGGAACTTTGTGGGCCCCATAGCTACATTTTCAAGGGGCCCCTCCTTTTCTGTAGAGACACCGCTGTCCATGATGGTTGTTCATTTTATGCTCCATAATATTGCCCTAGTTCATTTTATGCACCGTACAGTATTACTGGCCTAGTTAATTTCATGCCCCATAGTATTTCCCTAGTTCACATTGTAAGACACAGTGCCACCAGTTCATATTATGGCACATTGTATTCCCCCAGTTCACTGTTTGCCACATTGTAGTGCTGCCAGTACACATTATGACACACAGGGCTAGATGCATCATCGCTTGGAAAGTGATAAAATGGAGAGTGAAAAAGTACCAGCCAATCAGGTCCTAACTACCATGTCACAGGCTGTGTTTGAAAAATGGCAGTTAGGAGCTGATTGGCTGGTACTTTTTAACTCTCCATTTTATCACTTTCCAAGCAATGATGCATCTAGCCCACAGTGTGGTAAATTTACTAAAGCTTCTAAAAATGAAAAGTGGTGATGTTGCCCATGGCAACCAATCAGATTCTGTCTATCATTACTCTATTGCATCTTAGAAAATGATAGACAGAATCTGATTGGTTGCTATGGGGAAACATTTTTCATTTATAAAAGCTTTATTAAATATACCTCGGTGCCTCCAGTTCACATTATGCCACACACATGGGGCATTGAACAACCAGGGTTACTTCCTAATGTGGGAAATTCCATTCTTAGTGGAGATCTTCTTAATTGTGGTACACTGTCATGAAAAGCAGCCTTCCCTGCAATGAGTAACACTGCTTCACAAGTAGCAGTAATACTTACTGGATTTTGGTTCTAAATCATCATCGTGATTTGGTTTTGCAGAACCACCATCAAGTGTTTTTGGATCTGGTTTTCATTAAAAGGAGATTTATGGTACGAACTTACCCTTGTTAAATCTCTTTCTGCGAGGTACACTGGATTCCACAGGGAATAACATCGAGGTGTAGAGTAGGATCTTGATCCGAGGCACCAACAGGCTAAAAGCTTTGACTGTTCCCAGAATGCATAGCGCTGCCTCCTCTATAACCCCGCATCCGTGCACAGGAGCTCAGTTTTTGTTAACCAGTTCAATGCAGTAACAGGTAAAAGAGACGACAACCGTTATTAGCCACAGACACCACATTCTCACGACAGGCGAAAGTGTCAGCGGCTAATGCCATACCAACCCAAAGAAGCTAAGTGCGTCAGGGTGAGTGCCCTGTGGAATCCAGTGTACCTCGCAGAATGAGATTTAACAAGGGTAAGTTCTTACCATAAATCTCCTTTTCTGCAGCGGGGTACATTGGTATTCCACAGGGAATAACATTGGGGATGTCCTAAAGCAGTTCCTTATGGGAGGGGACGCACTACAGTGGGCACAAGAACCCGGTGTCCAAAGGAAGCATCCTGGGAGGCGGAAGTATCGAAGGCATAGAACCTTATGAACGTGTTCACTGAGGACCACGTAGCCGCCTTGCACAATTGTTCAAGGGTCGCACCACAACGGGCCACCCAAGATGGTCCAACAGACCGAGTAGAATGGGCCTTGATGGTAGCAGGAGCTGGAAGGCCAGCCTGTACATAAGCATGTGCAATCACCATTCTAATCCATCTGGCCAGGGTCTGCTTGTGAGCAGGCCAGCCACGTTTGTGAAAACCAAACAGCACAAAGAGAGAAACAGACTTCCGAAGGGATGCAGTTCTCTTCACATAGATACGGAGAGCCCATACCACATCCAAAGACCGCTCTTTGGAAGACAAGTCAGAAGAGGCAAAGGCCGGAACCACGTTCTCCTGATTAAGGTGGAAAGAAGACACCACCTTAGGTAAGTACCCGGGACGTGTTCTAAGAACCGCCTGGTCACGGTGAAAAATTAGATATGGGGACCTACTAGACAAGGCACCCACTCTCCGGCGTGTACGTCCTTACGACTGAGGAAGTCCGCTTCCCAGTTTAGGACCCCCGGAATGAACACTGCCGATATGGCTGGCAGATGGCGTTCTGCCTACTGAAGAATTCTTGAAACTTTCCTCATCGCCATGCGGCTGCGAGTGCCGCCTTGATGATTTATGTACGCCACCATGGTGGCGTTGTCCGATTGTACTTGAACAGGTCTGTTCTGTATTAAATGCTGGGCCAAGTTCAGAGCATTGAACACCGCCCGCAGTTCCAGAATGTTTATCAGGAGGAGAGACTCCTCCTTGGTCCACTGACCCTGAAGGGAGTGTTGCTTCAACACCACGCCCCAACCTCTCAGACTGGCATCCGTTGTCAGAAGGACCCAGTTGGAGATCCAGAAAGGACGACCCCTGCTCAATCGTTGGTCCTGAAGCCACCAGCTCAGTGACAGCTGGACCTCTGGAGATAAGGAGATCAATAAGACCTGATCCGGTGAGGCAGGCCGTCCCACTTGGCAAGAATCAATTTCTGTAGAAGGCGGGAATGGAATTGAGCGTACCATGTCGAAAGCCGACACCATGAGACCTAGCACTTGCATTGCCGAATGTATCGACACTTGCGGACGAGATAAGAAGCATTGGATCCTGTCCTGAAGTTTCAGCACTTTCTCCTGAGACAAGAATAACCGCTGGTTGTGAATGTCTAACAACGCCCCCAGGTGCACCATGCTCTGAGCAGGGACCAGGGAAGATTTCTTCCAGTTGAGCCACCCGTGGGCTTGCAGAAACTGGAGCGTCAGATCCAGATGGCGTAGGAGAATTTCTGGGGAATTTGCCAGGATCAACAAGTCGTCCAGATACGGCAGAATCTTGACCCCTTGACGGCGGAGTACAGCCGTCATTACCGCCATGACCTTGGTGAAGACTCGCGGAGCCGTGGTCAAACCAAAAGGTAATGCCCGAAACTGGTAATGATGGTTACCAACAGCAAACTTCAGGTACTGCTGATGCGACATTGCAATGGGAATATGCAGGTAAGCATCCTGTATGTCCAGGGAGACCATATAATCCCCAGGTTCCAAGGCCAGAACAATAGAGCGAAGTTTCCATACGAAACTTGGAGACCCTCACAAATTTGTTCAAGGACTTGAGGTTGAGGATGGGCTGAGAGGACCCATTCGGATTTCGGGACTATGAACAGTGGTGATTAGTACCCCTTGCCTCTCTGAGCCAGAGGCACCTGTACTACCACTCCTGTGTCCAGGAGGGACTGTACCACCGAATGAAGAGTTTTTGCCTTCACCTGATTGCGAAGGGACGCCTGTCAGGCAAAATCGATGAGGGGGATGATTCTTGAAGGATACGTCGTAATCTCGAGTGACGACTTCCCGTACCCAGGCATCGGAAGTGGTCTTCAACCATTCCTGGGTAAACCCTAGAAGTCGGCCCCCCCACCCTGGGATCCCCCAGAGGGAGGCCTGCCCCGTCATGCAGCAGGCTTGTCAGTTTTGGAAGCAGGCTGACGGGCAGTCCAGGCCCGTTTAGGTTTGGGCTTATTGGGTTTGGAAGTGCGAGCCTGTTTCGGGTACGCCTGACCCTTTGCTTTCCCTGAAGGACAAAAGGAGCGAAAGGAAGTACTCTTTGCCTTTGGTACCGAAGGAGCAGTACTAGGTAGACAAGCTGTTTTAGCAGAGGCTAAGTCAGCCACTATCTTAAGGTCTTCTCCAAAAAGAATGTCTCCCTTAAAAGGGAGTACCTCCAGGGTTTTCTTAGAGTCCAGATCTACAGACCAGGACCACAACCAGAGAATCCGGCGAGCCAAAATGGACGTAGTAGAAGCCTTGGCCGCCAGAACCCCAGCATCAGAAGCCGCCTCCTTAATGTAATGAGAAGCTGTGACAATATATGATAGACATTGTCTAGCATGATCAGAAACGTTGCAATGGTGGGACGATGCGCAGCTGGTGTAAATCGCCTTTAAACAACCCTCCACACGCTTATCCGTCGGTTCTTTCAAAGACGTGATGGTAGTAACAGGCAGAGCTGAGGATACCACCAGCCGCGCCACTTGCGAATCCACTGGCGGGGGTTTCTCCCAATTTTTACTTAGCTCTGCCGCGAGGGGATAGCGAACCAGCATCTTCTTGTGAGGCGTGAATTTCTTCCCTGGATTTTCCCAGGATTCCTGACGTATGTCAACTAAATGGTCAGAGTGAGGTAAAACTTGTTTAACCACTTTCTAACGTTATAATCTGTCCGGTTTCTTAGGGGCAGTATCAGGCTCTGGGTCATCAGTAATTTGAAGAATTATCCTGATAGCCTCAAACAAGTCAGGAACATCCACCTATGAAACAGATTCCCCATCAGAATTATCAGTATCAGTGTCTGTGGGGTCATTATGATCCATGACTAAGTGCTGAGGCGTGAAACGCGTTGGACCGTGTGACCGGAAGTACGACATTGCCGCGACCGGAAGTGCTCTGCACCTGCGATTCGGACATACATACAGTGAAGCAGGAGCTTGGAAACCAGCCACGGGAGCCAGAAGTCATCACTACAGCAAGGTAGAGACAGGGAAAGCTAGCATATAACTATCTGCTGAGGACACCCCAGCAGGCGCATATATATGGAATCCAAACATACTATTTAAAATTAAAAATTCCGGACACTCACCTCATTAACTCAAAAAAAGAGCTGTAAACATAATGGTATCTTCCCCCTCCCCCCCCCCCCCTCTCTTTACAGTGCTCTGACATATATATAATTTTTTATTGCTATGTCATTATATACGCCATCCTCATCAGGTGAGGTGTCTGGTACGTTGGTGGATTGTGAGGAAGTAATAGTCCGCTTAGAGGACCCCCTGGTCTTAGGCGACCGAGGGGGAGATTTCTGTTTAGTTCGTGATTGGTTCAATTGCTGTAACTGAGTGGACAGTTGATCTGCCCGTGGCGGATTAACCGCAGGGACCATAAGCGGTTGCACCGGCACAGGAGGTCCCATAGGGGGCATAAGTCTAGTTACCAGCGTATTCAATAACGTGGAGAAAGTAGCCCAAGGTGGGTCATTATGCACCCTTGTTGCTACGGTCCCACTAGGGGGTAGGGAACCCCCAGAACCTGATCCCTTTGCTGCAATGTTTTCCTCTAATGTGTCTTCTCCATCACCACCACGCAGTGTGGGAACAGCCTCAGCTCCTTTGCCTCTTGTAGCTGACTTGTCTGAAAGCTCAATTCAAGGCAACCCAGTACAATATCAGCAGCACAACACCTGGCAAGAACCCACTACGTAGTACAAACGAGTTCCAGAGGTATATGGTGACTAAAAATCACAGAGAAAAATACACAACAAGTATATCTTGTGAAACACCTATATTAAGTAATAATCCTGACGCACTTAGCCCCCTCGGGTTAAAGAATATAGGGATAGCAATCTGAGTGAGATACACGAAATGGAGGTCACACAGCAGCTATATGCACACACACATAGTCACATTGTACAATGCAGAAATTATGACATGCAATAAAACTGCACTGGACTAGCAATACAGAGTAATACTAAGTATAGCTATACACTCAATAGATATAACAATGCACAGTAAAGACTGGATGTATATAACAGGGTACTTGTACTAAATAACCCTGACTAAATGCATTTTTTCTGTCAACAGACATGTAGAATACTTAAGTGTCCTGTAAAATGCACAGCGCTGACATGCAGGTGGCTTTACAGAGGAGGATTTGCCCAAACAGTCCCAGGATCAGCTCAGTCTGACCTAATGGCGCCCAAACGCTGACAGGGAGTGAGGGAGAGAGAGATATGCAGCTCCAGGGCGGGAACATTTACTCTAAATGGCGCCCCGGGGCTGGGGGAGGGGCTACAGGTCAGAGCCTTATCCCCTTGCTGGACTTCACCACCGGGTACTGTGGGCCTTAGCAAACAGATTTTTGAGAGAATCCAACCTGTGCCCTTGCCCTGGTGGTCTAGTGGGGTCCCTGTACTGCCACAGTGTCCACGCCAGCACGCGCGGCCCGCCTCCCACCGGCCGCGCCAGATCGTGGTTTACAGCGGGTCCCGTCTGGGGGACCCAGTTACCTCCTCCCTGAGTGCGGCCACGCGACCCTGGAGAGCTGCGGTGGTGTGTGTGTGCCTGACTGAAGAAAACCGGAGCCTCCACTGTAATTACCAGGCAACCAGGGCGCGGGAGTATACAGCGCCGCTGGGGGAGGTGATGGAGTTGCAGTAGGAGATGTCTGACTGACATCTAACACTCAGTGTCTCTGCTGCAGCCCTTCAAGTCTTCATGTTTCACTTAAAAAATCTCTTCTGAGGGCTGCTGGAGCAGCCCACCTGTTGTATGCCTGCTTACTGCATGGCACCAACTGCAAAACTGAGCTCCTGTGCACGGAGGCGGGGTTATAGAGGAGGCGGCGCTATGCATTCTGGGAACAGTCAAAGCTTTTAGCCTTTTGATGCCTTGGATCAAGATCCTACTCTACACCCTGATGTTATTCCCTGTGGAATACCAGTGTACCCCGCTGCAGAAAAATCAATAAAAATCGATAAAACAGTTACAATTATGTAGTTTGGGCCTGTTTTTGTTCAAACACTGAGCAAACGCTTACACCTCTCACGGCCCCAGCACCATAGAGTTAGCCGCACATGGGCATACCCATTGTGGGGTGGTACAGCACACATGCTGGGACGGCCTTGCCCTGTGCTGGGCGACCCCCAGCATGTGAGTAGATGGACACAAATCTTGCTGCTGAAGCAAGACTGCGTACATCTCTGAATAGCCCCATTGTACTAATATTTATTGTTCCTATAATAACTGAGTGCTAGCAGCCCATAGCATCCCAAAAAGTCAAGGAGTTTACCCAGAACGAACTTTGTGGGCCCTATAGCTACATTTTCAAGGGGCCCCTCCTTTTCTGTAGAGACACCGCTGTCCATGGTGGTTGTTAATTTTATGCTCCATAATATTTGCCCATGTTATTAACATCAATAACGGAATTTCCAATCAATTTTGTCCACCTCACCATACACTCTCCTGGGCGAAATGGCACCTGAAATCACAAGGCAGGAACTTACATATGTAGCCACTCTCATCTCTGCTGCACAGATGGCGCAGCTAGTGTGCCCGCGAATGAATGTGCGCATGCATAAGCACGCACGTGCCCATTCATTCCTATGGGCGAACAGATATTGTCCCAGAGCAAAACAGTTTCAGAACCCCTGATTTAGTATAATAATAATAATAATAATAATATTGTATAAATAAATACAGAAATTGGCATTCTGGTCACCCTACAGTACAGCAGATCAGATGGTATTTCTATAGTTTACATAGCCTGATTTTGTCAATGCAACAGCAAAAAAATCAGAAAGAGGGTAGCACTGAACCTGCCACTACCATGGAGCAAAATAAATCACTGAAATATTATCCCTCTATTGGTCCGGAATACATACTGTTTATCGGCGAACGGGATGCTGGCTGTCAAGAATGCCGGCAGCGGGGTGAGCGCTAAGAGTCCCCTTGCAGGTTCGCTGAGCTCGCCACACTGCGGGCTTGGTGGCTCGCCACAGGTTCCATTATCACTCTATGGGTGTCGTGGACACCCACGAGTGGGAATAGCCTATGTGCACCGGGAGTCCGGCAGTCGGCATTGTCTGCTGTCGGCAAATTTATTGCATCCCTTTGGTATTTTATTCTGTCAACATGGAGAACATATACAGAGAATGAGAATTAGATGACACCGTGTACTGTATATACTGTACAGTAAGCACAGTTTGTCCACATTTACAGGTTCACATCCGAGTCTTGGTCCATCTTCACAACATAATTGTGACCCTATTTTCCCTGTCGGGGGGGGGGGGGGGGACGGGACTTTTGCCCTGGGTGCACAAGGTCTAGAACCGGCCTTGGGTGGCAGCTTCACTTGCTAACATTAGGAATTCCGTAGCCATACAAATCGCCCTTACTAAAGCATGTGCGCACAAACATGATTTAGGCCCCTACTCAAAAATGAACCCAAGGCAGCAATGCTAACTACTGTGGGTGAAACTGTGGTGAAAACCCCAGAACATCTGCTATTATGTATTTAGTATGTTTATTAAAATATAGGATTCTCTTAAAGTTAAAAATGTTCCATCATGCAACAATTTTGAACAAAGCCCGAGAGAATTATGTGTCATATAAGAGGCTGTTGAGGGTCTTGGCGTGTACATGATAAATGTGATACAGTTAAATGGACAAGAAAAGGGCACTTCATAAACTGAACTCTGACCTGGCCTCTATTATCTAGAATTACACAAAGAGAGAGGAAGAAATGTTCTACTTAGAGAGTATAGAAAATGAGTAATGTTTTATTATTGCACCCAGACAGCCTCTAACCCAAAGTATCTGCTTAGAAACAAAATACCAGAGATGATCTCTCAGTCATATGTTATTTCATCTTATTTTTCGTTGCAATCACTTGTGTACAACAGTAGATGGAAATATCAATATTAATGTAACATAAACAATTGTAAGATGTTTTGTATCGTAGTTGTCTACTCTCTCTGTAAGATGTTTTGTATTGTAGTTGTCTACTCTCTCTGTATTTCCTGGGTCTCCTTAATTTGGGGGAGCACCTAGGACAGTGGGCAACTCTCTGCATGCCAACTACTTTCCTGTGTATTCCCTAAGTATGACGTCATCACTGCCCAACCCCTGGGAAAAAAGTAATGGGACAGGGCCGCAATGATACCAATCATAGAATCACATCTTCAGCAATCCCACCAGGACTTTCCCATTGATGGGTCACCCATATGGACATATGGGAGGCGAAAGGGGTGTGATAATAGGCCTGATTCAGGTTTGTAAGCAAAGCAGCATAGCACGCAGCTGGGCAAAACTATGCTGCACTGCAGGTGATGCAGATGTAACATGTGCAGAGAGAGTTAGATTTGGGTGGTGTATGTTGAAAATTAACTCTAAAGTGCAGTGTAAAAATAAAGCTGTCTAACATTTTGGGCTATATGCAAAAGCAGCCAGTATATATCCTGCACAGAAACATTATAACCCAACCAAATCTAAATCTCTCTGCACATGTTATATCTGCCCCACCTGCAGTGCAAATTGGTTTTACCCAGTTGTGTGCTTTGCTTACAAATCTTAATCAGGACCAATATGGATTACTATGAAACGCATTATCACAGCCCTACTCCTGAACGATAATGTCATCAGTTTCGGCAAAATGTTGCATGGCAGAGATTATGCAAAGCAGTGTCATGCCCTGGCCCCTCCCACCTGCACATACCCCTTGACGGATATCATAGTGGCCTCCTAGTTAAAGCTGGAAAGTACTTTATGGCTTATATATGTAATTTCTGTAGAATACACGCTCTAGAGGCCTCTAGAGGTGTGGAGATTAGCAGTATAGCTAATTATTTTGCCAAGGAAGCTGTAAAGTTTCCAGCTGCTCCAGAATTTAGAAGAACAGGTAAGTATGCAGACAACATAGTGTGTTTGAAGGGGTTCAATATGATTTACAGACGGACACAATACCGACGGTCATAATCCCGACAGCCATTGACCGACAGTCAAAATACCGACATGGTCAAAATATCGACATTCATAATGACGACATGTTCAAACTGCTGACATGGTCAGAATACCCACATTTGAAATGACGACATGTCAAAATACAGACATTGCGTTTTTTGGTGGGGGATGTTGTGTCACTATCGACATAGGTCGGCATGGACACGGTCTAAGTGTACCACGGCCCCTAGCATGGTTCGCTACACTCGCCATGCTTTGGGCACACTATTATATTCCCCCTCCAGGTCCACTGGGATGGTAAAGTATGAACAAGTCTGTTTTGGGGCAAAAAATCGCCATTTTGACATGTCGGCTTTTCAAATGTCGGTATTCTGACTATGTTGTCATTTTGAACATGTTGGTATAATGAATGTAGGTATTTTGACCATATCTGTACATTTTGACTGTCAATGGCTGTCGGGATTATGACCATCGGTTTTGTGTCCCTCGGTAAATCAACTGCTACTTATTTAGAGTTCACATGGATTACACAATCTGGTTTACAAGGAGATTGAGCAGATGCTCCTAAATTGACTGATCCAGCATTATCTACAGTGGAAGTAAGCATTCCCTGACTATTTTAGGACAAGCCCCAAGCATTTGACCTAGACTAGCACAGTAGAGACACAAGTTTTTTCAGAATCATCTTTCTTCTTCTGGAGTGAGACGGGAACAACCTACTTGCATGGGTTCCTCTGAATAAGGAAAAGTAGATTGAAAATGTGAGTGTGAAGAATCTTGGGACACTCCATGCTACCCCTTTCATGGGCCCTTTCACAGAAGCTGAGGTCCAGTTTGCTGCAAAGGGATATCAGGTTGTCTAGGCCAGTGGGTAATTCTCAAGCGGTCCATTCTTCTTTAATTCTGCCTGAGAGGCCTTGCCAAAAGATAACGACAATACCCTCATTATTCCACCGGAGTTCTAATGAAAGAGCTTACAGAAGAAGTGCACAACGTATTGTCTAACAGTATATAAGCCTTCATAAAGTTGCCAAATGTCAGATGATGAAGGTGTTGTTCTTCCATGCTCATCAAAGATCCTACATAATGTAGTTAAGAAGCTGTGATAGCTTAATAGGATTGGATCGTATATTTTCCACTGCGGCGATGCCCATTCCAGTCTTGATCAGAGAAAAAAGACATAATGTAGGCAATCTTAGCTCTTGCTGTAGAGAAGTTCCTAGGTTGCTGCTCAAAATGGATCCTGCATTGGTTCAGAAATCCCCAGCAAGTTTTAGGATCCCTATCCTATTTAGGCAGAGTAGGTAGGTGGAACCAGAAGACTGAAGGCAGAGAACTGGACCTAACTTGATCAAGTAAGTGTGTTACGGCTTGGTTACTTAGAGGCATTGGATAGGTCCTGTAGGAAATGTCATTAAAAAGCTAATTGGTTTTTCAGTCTGCTAGCCTAATATTGGACTGGGTCCATCTTTGGGGTCAGTTTCCTTCCAAATCCATTTAGCCAGAACAAACTGTCATGGCACTAGGGTTTGTTGATATGGGGTACAGAGATGTATGGTCTGAAGTGTGTATGAAGCTGGATGGCTCAATAATGCTGTTGTTCTTGCAGTTTACTAGTAGCAATAGATGCTGCAGAATGGTAAGAATAGGTATTGAGCTCAGGTGCAGGCTAGCAGGATAGCCTATGGTTGTAGCAGAATGTAGGATATTTAGAAGTAAACTGAGATACACTGGAACTGGGTGGCGGTAGCACAACTGAGGCAGAATGTAATGAAATGTGCTGTGAAGCAATACTGGAGTAGGTTTTCTGGATAGAACTGAAACAGAATGATGTGAAGCACTAGTGGAACAGATTTTCTGGATAGCACTGGGGCAGAATGCTATAAAACAATACTGGAGCTGATACTGAATCCAGAGCAAGGACGCCCATCTGCAGAGAGTTCTTGTTTTGGCAATGAGTAGTCAATTCTTGCTGGTTTAAATAGGGCACCCTTATAGACCAGCTGAATCATGTTATTAAGTAGGTGGAAACTGGTTTGTGATGCACTTTTCTGGTCACCCCCCTCAGTATCCTGGCCCATGGCCACTCTCGGCAGCCCTGTGAGGAGTAAATGTATCAGTAGAACACTCCAGCCATGGCCACCATCGGGGGGAGATTGCCAGGATTGGATTATCGAGTACGGACAGAGAGGGGTAACCACCACAGAAAGGCTGAGTAAGCGTGCTAATCATCCCACTGGCATTGTGTTATGTCCCCAACACATGGAGACACCTTGAATACATTGCTCACAGTTTTTATTTCCCAAAAGTCTGACTCTGAGCTGCTGGGTTTCCAATCCCCAGGACCAGCCACCAATGAGCTCCCAGACCTGCCCCTCCTCTTCTGTCCTCCTATTGTAATATTGATTCCCTTTCCCAGTGAGTCCTAGGGCCGGGGTCCATCTGCTGCCTGTATGTGCCAACAAGTGTATGGCCAGACAGTGACACAAGGCGATGGATGTGGAGGGGTGCGGAGGGGAAGTGATTAGGAACCTGTATTTGCACCATTTGCTGACCAGATGTAAACCAACGAGGACACTGCACTCTGCACGGCCACCACTAGAGCAGACAAGCAGAACAATGTGAACTGGAAACTTAAACTTTTATACACATGCCTGCCTATTCTGTCAGTTCAGAGCCCCACAGTTTCTGGGGGCAGCCCTGACTACAGCCCCACTGACCCGGTAATTCCATTGTAAATACACTCTCTCAAACCCCTTAACTGTCATTTAAACAATTTGCTCCACAAAACAAAATCAGATTTTTGCATGTGGATGCAGGAGGAATATGAGGGAGATAAAAAATAAAATAAAATAAAAAACAGCGCACAGGAAAAATAGGTGCTAAGTAGAAAAAAATCCATTATGGGTCCATTCAATTACTAGTAATGTGTGCGGAATGCTGCTGGAAAGACTGGGAGAAGGCACTCTGTAACCAATACCATCATTCACGTTTCCTCACACCCCCATAGAGGTGTGCAGGAAAATGAGCGACGATTGCTTGCTTTATTAAATTGCCCCCCTTAAAAAAATGTCAAACGCAACCGGTTTTCTATACAGTAGTTTTCATAGAAGTTATCTCTAAATTGAATGAAAATTTAAAGCAGTGTTATAATGGGGTTCAGTATGATTTACCGACGGACACAATACCAGCGGTCATAATCCCGACAGTCAAATTACCAACATGGTCAAAATACCGACATTCATTATGCCAACATGTTCAAAATGCTAATATAGTCAGAATACCAACATTTAAAATGCCGACATGGTCAAAATGCCGACATGAGTTTTTCTTGGGGGGGGTTTGTGTCAGTGTTGACATAGGTCGACATGGACGCTGTGTAAGTGTACCGCGTCCCCTCACAGGGCTCGCTGCGCTCGCACTATTATATTCCCCTGCATGTCCACTGGGATGGTAAAGTATGAACAAATCAGTTTTTGGGCATAAATTCCTTAAAAACGCATGTCGGCATTTCAAATGTCGGCATTCTGAACATGTCGGTATAATGAATGTTGGTATTTTTACCGTGTCTGTAGTTTGACTGTCGATCAATGGCTGTCGGAATTATGACCATCGGTATTGTGTCCGTCGGTAAATCAACTGCTACCCTTATAATCATACCTCCCAACATGGCCCTCTCCAGGAGGGACACAATGGCCCTCATTCCGAGTTGTTCGCTCGCTAGCTGCTTTTAGCAGCATTGCACATGCTAAGCCGCCGCCCTCTGGGAGTGTATCTTAGCATAGCAGAATTGCGAACGAAAGATTAGCAGATTTGCGAATAGAAAATTCTTAGCATTTTCTGAGTAGCTCCAGACTTACTCCTACATTGCGAACAGTTCAGTCAGTTTCGTTCCTGGTTTGACGTCACAAACACACCCAGCGTTCGGCCAGACACTCCCCCGTTTCTCCAGCCACTCCCGCGTTTTTCCCTGAAACGCCTGCATTTTTCCGCACGCTCCCAGAAAACGGTCAGTTTCCGCCCAGAAACACCCACTTCCTGTCAATCACTCACCGATCAGCAGAACGATGAAAAATCCTTGTTATGCCGTGAGTAAAATACCTAACTTTTGTGTAAAATAACTAAGCGCATGCGCTCTGCGAACCTTGCGCATGCGCAGTAATCGACTAATCGCAGTATAGCGAAAATCGGCAACGAGCGAACAACTCGGAATGACCCCCAATGCTCGGCTTCTGGACTTTTCTCTTAATGTATGATTGCCAGCACCTATGTTGAACAGGATAATGGATAGGAAAGGTGTTACAGCACAGGTGATGGCAATGATACATTAAGAGGGAAGTCCAGGAGCAGAGCATTGTGTCCCTCCTGGAGAGGGTCATGTTGGGAGGTATGTTATAATCATACTTGCCTACCCTCCCGGAATGGCCGGGAGGCTCCCGAAAAACGGGTGACCCTCCCGAACCCCCGGAAGAGCAGGCAAGTCTCCCGATTTACGGGGGTCACCCCCTGCCCGCCGCCCACTTGACGAGTAAAGTGGGCGGTCCGGGCAGGTGATGACGCGATTCTTGTTGAATCGCGTCATCGTAACCACGCCCCCTGCTGTATAATGCCGGTAATCGCGGCATTACACAGCGGGGGCGTGGCTTAAATGACGCTACCCGGAAGCCACGCCCCGTTCCGCCTCTGATCCGCCCCCGTTCCGCCTCTGGCCCGCCCCCTGTCGCGTCTCCTCAGGTCCCGCCCCCCCTGCTGAGCCGACGGGCTGCTCTCTCCCGGAGAGAGCAGCCCAGAAGTCGGCAACCATGGTTATAATGTAAAATATTCTAATTTATTTACTAGAAAAACTTGTTCCAGTTCATTTAGATTTAGTATATTACAGTATATTGATACATCTCTCTTTATATATGCAGAGAGAGAATCAATCCTTACACCTTGAGGTTATAAAAAAAACCTAGCTTACCAACAAGTTGTGTTTTATGTAATACTAAATAAATTATCAAGTCTATTTATATTGTATCTTACACTAAAATGTCTGTCAGCATGCAGAACTGCTGTAACCCCTGACCGCTGTAGAACCTCTCTTCAGTTTAGAGCTCAATATTTTTTTAAAAAAGAGGAAAAGATAAGAAAAACAATTACAGATCTCTAAGGAAAAGAAATAAAGTTATGTGCTAGGAACAAGTCTGCAGATGATAACTCACTAGCTTCCACTAGTGTTGGGAAACTCAATGATTCTAAAGAGGGAAATAAAGAGCAGTGTACGTGTTTTTAGCATAACGGGGGTCATTCCGAGTTGATCGTAGCTGTGCTAAATTTAGCACAGCTACGATCATACACACTGACATGCGGGGGGACGCCCAGCACAGGGCTAGTCCGCCCGGCATGTCAGGGCCGCCCCCCCCCGCAGAAGTGCAAAGGCATCGCACAGGGTTAGGCTGCAGAGGGGGGGAGTTAGGGTTAGGCTGCTGGGAGGGTGGGTTAGGGTTAAGCAACCCCTGGGGGAGGTTAGGGTTAGACTACGGGCAGGACCGGCTCTATTATTAGGCAGGTTTAGGCGGCTGTCTAGGGGCGCCAGCTCCTGGAGGGCGCCACTGAATTTATCTATCACAAAACTGAAGGATGTCTCTGTATGCGGCATCGTCATTTTACACTGTGCTGGATGCTGCTGCTAATCAGGTGCAGTCACCGCTATCAGGCTGCACCAGTGCCTCAGAGCTTCCTCCGTGCCGACGAAATTTTGTGACTTTGTTGACAATATGCTTTTTCACTTCAAAAGTCCTTGAGTGTTGTCCCTTTATATAAGTATAATGTTGCAGTTCACTCCAGCCCACTTAGTGGCCATTGCATCTCCCGTTCGAGAGGTGGTGGTGGTGGTGGTGGTGTTGGGGAAGGGAGGGGGTATGGTTGCTGGTAGGGGACACTTGGCTGAAGCTATGCCTAGGGTGCAGAGAGACCTTGCACCGGCCCTGACTACGGGGGAGGAATGGTTATGTCTAGGTAGCAGGGACTGGGGTTCGGATTAGGCACCTCCACAGGTGGGTTAGGGCTAGGCACTAAGGGGGTAGGTTAGGGTTAGGCTGTGGGAAGGGAGGGTTAGGGGGATGGGGACAGGGGAGATTACCCCTTTCTCACCCCTGTCGGTCTTCTCATCAGCGGGATCCAAGCGTCGTTATTACAACCTCCGGGTTATCCCCTGCATCGGGATATCTTACTAATTCCCCATATCAGTAGGTACAAACACCTATGATTAGTGATGTGCACCGGACATTTTTCGGGTTTTGTGTTTTGGTTTTGGATTCGGTTCCGCGGCCGTGTTTTGGATTCGGACGCGTTTTGGTAAAACCTCCCTGAAAATTTTTGGGCGGATTCTGGTGTGTTTTTTCAAAACCCCCTCAAAAACAGCTTAAATCATAGAATTTGGGGGTCATTTTGATCCCATAGTATTATTAACCTCAATAAAAAATAATTTCCACTCATTTCCAGTCTATTCTAAACACCTGACACCTCACAATATTATTTTTAGTCCTAAAATTTGCACCGAGGTCGCTGGATGACTAAGCTAAGCGACCCAAGTGGCCGACACAAACACCTGGCCCATCTAGGAGTGGCACTGCAGTGTCAGACAGGATGGCACTTAAAAAAATAGTCCCCAAACAGCACATGATGCAAAGAAAAAAAGAGGTGCACCAAGGTCGCTGGATGGCTAAGCTAAGCGACCCAAGTGGCCGACACAAACACCTGGCCCATCTAGGAGTGGCACTGCAGTGTCAGACAAGATGGCACTTCAAAAAATAGTCCCCAAACAGCACATGATGCAAAGAAAAAAAGAGGTGCACCAAGGTCGCTGAATGGCTAAGCTAAGTGACCCAAGTGGCTGACACAAACACCTGGCCCATCTAGGAGTGGCACTGGAGTGTCAGATAGGGTGGCACTTCAAAAAATAGTCCCCAAACAGCACATGATACAAAGAAAAAAGAGGTGCACCAAGGTCGCTGGATGGCTAAGCTAAGCGACCCAAGTGGCCGATACAAACACCTGGCCCATCTAGGAGTGGCACTGCAGTGTCAGACAGGATGGCACTTAAAAAAATAGTCCCCAAACAGCACATGATGCAAAGAAAAAAAGAGGTGCACCAAGGTCGCAGGATGGCTAAACTAAGCGACCCAAGTGGCCGACACAAACACCTGGCCCATCTAGGAGTGGCACTGCAGTGTCAGACAGGATGGCACTTAAAAAAATAGTCCCCAAACAGCACATGATGCAAAGAAAAAAAGAGGTGCACCAAGGTCGCTGGATGGCTAAGCTAAGCGACCCAAGTGGCCGACACAAACACCTGGCCCATCTAGGAGTGGCACTGCAGTGTCAGACAGGATTGCACTTAAAAAAATAGTCCCCAAACAGCACATGATGCAAAGAAAAAAAGAGGTGCACCAAGGTCGCTGGATGGCTAAGCTAAGCGACCCAAGTGGCCGACACAAACACCTGGCCCATCTAGGAGTGGCACTGGAGTGTCAGACAGGATGGCACTTAAAAAAATAGTCCCCAAAAAGCACATGATGCAAAGAAAAAAGAGGTGCACCAAGGTCGCTGGATGGCTAAGCGACCCAAGTGGCCGACACAAACACCTAGCCCATCTAGGAGTGGTACTGCAGTGTCAGACAGGATGGCACTTAAAAAAATAGTCCCCAAACAGCACATGATGCAAAGAAAAAAAGAGGTGCACCAAGGTCGCAGGATGGCTAAACTAAGCGACCCAAGTGGCCGACACAAACACCTGGCCCATCTAGGAGTGGCACTGCAGTGTCAGACAGGATGGTTTTCAAAAAAATAGTCCCCAAACAGCACATGATGCAAAGAAAAAAAGAGGTGCACCAAGGTCGCTGGATGGCTAAGCTAAGCGACCCAAGTGGCCGACACAAACACCTGGCCCATCTAGGAGTGGCACTGCAGTGTCAGACAGGATTGCACTTAAAAAAATAGTCCCCAAACAGCACATGATGCAAAGAAAAAAAGAGGTGCACCAAGGTAGCTGGATGGCTAAGCTAAGCGACCCAAGTGGCCGACACAAACACCTGGCCCATCTAGGAGTGGCACTGGAGTGTCAGACAGGATGGCACTTAAAAAAATAGTCCCCAAAAAGCACATGATGCAAAGAAAAAAGAGGTGCCCCATGGTCGCTGGATGGCTAAGCGACCCAAGTGGCCGACACAAACACCTAGCCCATCTAGGAGTGGTACTGCAGTGTCAGACAGGATGGCACTTAAGAAAATAGTCCCCAAACAGCACATTATGCATATATATATATATATATATATATATACTGGTGGTCAGCAAAATTCTGCACTGTCCTCCTACTATATACTGCGCACAACTACAATGCAGCACAGATATGGATGGATAGTATACTTGACGACACAGAGGTAGAGCAATGGACTACTGTACCGTACTGCTATATATATATTCTGGTGGTCAGCAAAATTCTGCACTGTCCTCCTACTATATACTGCGCACAACTACAATGCAGCACAGATATGGATGAATAGTATACTTGACGACACAGAGGTAGAGCAATGGACTACTGTACCGTACTGCTATATATATACTGGTGGTCAGCAAAATTCTGCACTGTCCTCCTACTATATACTGCGCACAACTACAATGAGGCACAGATATTGATGTATAGTATACTTGATGACACAGAGGTAGAGCAATGGACTACTGTACCGTACTGCTATATATATATATACTGGTGGTCAGCAAAATTCTGCACTGTCCTCCTACTATATACTGCGCACAACTACAATGCAGCACAGATATGGATGGATAGTATAATTGACGACACAGAGGTAGAGCAATGGACTACTGTACCTTACTGCTATATATATACTGGTGGTCAGCAAAATTCTGCACTGTCCTCCTACTATATACTGCGCACAACTACAATGCAGCACAGATATGGATGGATAGTATACTTGACGACACAGAGGTAGAGCAATGGACTACTGTACCGTACTGCTATATATATACTGGTGGTCATCAAAATTCTGCACTGTCCTCCTACTATATACTGCGCACAACTACAATGCAGCACAGATATGGATGGATAGTATACTTGACGACACAGAGGTAGAGCAATGGACTACTGTACCGTACTGCTCTATATATATACTGGTGATCAGCAAAATTCTGCACTGTCCTCCTACTATATACTACAATGCAGCACAGATGTGGAGCGTTTTCAGTCAGAGAACGTAGATATTTGCAGCACACTAAGCACAGATATTTGCAGCACACTGAGCACAGATATTTGCAGCACACTGAGCACAGATATTTGCAGCACACTGAACACAGAAACTGAGAGAACGCAGCCACGTCCTCTCGCTATCATCTCCAATGCACGAGTGAAAATGGCGGTGACGCGCGGCTCTTTATATGCAATCCGAATCTCGCGAGAATACGACAGCGGGATGATGACGTTCGGGCACGCTCGGGTTAACCGAGCAAGGCGGGAAGATCCGAGGCTGCCTCGGAACCGTGTAAAATTGGTGAAGTTCGGGGGGGTTCGGATCTCAACGAACCGAACCCGCTCATCTCTACCTATGATACACATTGTTAAAGTTTACACCCCAACAATTGTTGATTATGTGGCTGCATAAGGAACTAGCTTTAGCATAAAGATATTGCATTCCATCATGGCTTTCATTTCCTTACTTTATTTTTATAGACACAGAGAGGGTGAGATGTAGCAAGCCTTAGAGAGATCGATAAAGTGGAGAAGTTGCATATATCAGCCAATACGCTGATATAGAAAGTTAAATTCAGGTTGTTTTGGGCAACGACTCATCTTTATCTCTCTTCAAGGCTTGCTATATCCCACCCAGAGTGACACAATGGTTAAGAATTCAGTTCTCAAAGGATGTTGTACTGTAGTGTCCAACAAGATAAGCTATTTTGGAGCACTGGTACATTGCAGCTTTTCACTTTACAATAGGCATTGCTTTACATATGGGGATCTATGTACTAAGCCTTGCAGAGGGATAAAGTGAAACAAGATAAAGTACCAGCAAACCAGCTCCTTACTGTCATTTTTCAAACAAAACAACCATGAAAGACTTTATCATAAAAACAAGCTCTGCTCAACCACTATTGGATTCTTTAAAAAAAAAAGCCCACAATTTATTGCACACAGATAGACCCTGTATTAAGCTCATTGTGCCCATTATTTATATCGTGCTGTGATACTAAACCTCTGTTCTATGTTTTTGATGCTTGTAAAGCGACTTTGAGTCCTGCTGGAGAAAGGCGCTATATAAATAAAATGATTATTATATTCTGAAACTTTGTTGTTTGCATGGGAGGCTCAGTCAGGACACATATTTGAAACATGCCCACAAACTATGCAATGAGCCATACTGTACAACTATTTAAGGCTGAGGATATTTCTGTAAAGCAAGGGACAGATTATTCTTGCTAATGATGACAAAATATGCTTATACGGTAATGCAGTGTAAAGACCCAGAAATGAACTCATTTGACTCCATCTACTGGCAGAAGTTGTATATCATAATAGTTATATTGGTTTTGCATTGAGATCATTACTCATTTGTTGATATAAGCCATTATGGTAACTTAAATTCTCTATTGAATGGTCACTGTTGGCAATCTCACCTCATGATGAAAAATATTCCCAGATGAGCTGACTTATGCAAAAGCCCAATAAGATTTTCTCATTCTTGTGCTGGATCAATACATATAGTACATGTACAGTACTTTCCTGCATATTATTATGCTTTATTTATGTTGTGCCAACATACTGTGCAGAGATTTACATAGAATATGTAATCATTCACAACAGTCCTTGCCGGTGGCAGATTTTACCTAGGGACTGCAGGACTACAGCCCCCCAGCAAAATACATACCCTGCAGGGACAAGGATATATAGACTCCACACAGATAGCATCCTGGTCAGAATAAAGCCCATGGCCTAGTGCCATGAGGTAGCAATACTAACCACTGTACCACCATGCTTCCCAATAGCTTAGAAAGATGAATGTTTTATATTTACATATTTAGGGGCCGATTTATCACCATCCACATCTGAGGATGTAGTTGTGAGGTGATAAAATCACCCAAACTCACAATGCGATTATTGATGACATCACATGGATGTATCAATAATTACATGCATGGACAGAGCTTGCGAGAAAGCTCTGTCCCTGCGATGCTACACCGTAGCCTTATCAGGGTATTTTTCATGAAAAATACCCAGAGTAATGGCTTTCAATACGCCGCCAACACCGCCGCTGCCGGGCACCCACTCTTGTCACTACTACCCGCCCGCGCCGCTATGTACCCTTCCCTGCATACTTACCCGGTGCTCCTCCAGCTCCGGACATGTAGTTGACCGCTTCCTGCACTGTGACCCAGTCATCAAACACCGTAAATTATTGTAAATGCCGGTTTGATCTGTTTGTATTTCTCATTATAAGTATGGGGGATGCGATCTGGGTTACTAAAAAAAAGTGACTTAAAGGGTTTTGAGCAGTTTTTCACAAAAATACCCTTTTTCACATCACATTATTTTAGTAAAAAAAATTTTGATAAATATTCCCATTAAAGTGGTAGTTACGGGCTCCTAACATTTCTGTGTATGGGCAAATACAAAGTTGAACATACCACCCAGTTTGCGAGAGTATCTTGCGCCTTTTTGAATTGCGCATGCTCCAGAGTTGGGCCTTTGGAGATATGTAGGATGAGGTATCATATGTATTCCATTCATATCTCTACTTGTGACGCATAAGGCCTAACTGGGCTGTAGTGGGGTGCTTTCATAGAGCGTAGGTTCAGTGAGGGTGTGTTGATGCAATTGTGACACACTTCTGATTTATGTGACACAGCTACCCTCAGAAACCCATCTGTGAGCAATGCGCCCAGTGTGATATGTATATCTCCCAATATTCCTAATTGTGTGCCGGCCCCCTCAATTCATGGCGAGATAGAGACATAATTTACGGGCTTTAGGGGCATATTCATCAATATTCATCAATATGCCACTAAGTAACCTTAAAAACATTTGATAGGACATAAATAAACAGAAAATATGGGCTAGTTTATATCTGAACTCATTTATATGATAACAAACCACATTCTGACCACCTATATACATAAGTGGTAGCTCAGAAATGGCGCACGAAGCTGACACTGTAGTAGTTTGGCAGCGTCTCTCTGCCACAAGCACTGGAATAGCAGGCTGTCAATGTCCGCATTTAGGGGGTCATTCAGATCGGCTAGATAATTGCAGCATGTATGCGGCAAACCGACCCAAAAATATCAGTCAGGCATGATAGATATAAAAAATATCAGTCAGGCACTATTTTCATAGTGTCCAGTTGGCCACACTGGGCAGTGTATGCAGCCGACCAAGGGACATTTCCCAAGTTCCTTCACATGGGAAGGAACGGGGAAATGTTTTCTCACCGCAGCAGAGCGCCAATATGACGGGCAATACACTGTGAGAGATCTCTCAGTGGGGAAGTGGTTAAAATACCGCTAGTCGGGATACCCACGGTCACAATGCCGACGCCGGAATCCCGACTAGCGCCGGAATACCAGCGAGGTAAGTGATTCTCCCTCTATGGGTGTCCATGACACCCATAGAGGGAGAATATAACCTGTGGCGAGTGCAGCGAGCCCGCAAGGGACTATCTAACATTCGCTCTGCTGACAGCATACTGGTGGCTGGGATGCCACTGTCGGTATACTGACGGGCGGCATCCCAGGCGCCGGGCATTCATACTGAACCCTCTCAGTGTATGTCCTGGATATCGAGTCAGATAAAATGCCCATCAGTCTGACAGGCATTTTATCTGACTGTGTATGCCCTTTATAACATCTACAATTAAATTACATTTATAAGCTTGAAAACCTCACCTAGGAGGTGAATATTACACTTACCCTGGAATAAGGTTTAATTATCGAGCACACTATAATTTCCTTCTAACTTGCCCAGTATAGTTGCATCAGGGGGATTTCCTTTCTTTCATGTCATTTTGATAGGAAGCTGGATACTCTTCTACTCCCTACAAGACTACCATGGGCGCTTAAAGAGAGGGTTGGTTCTATATCGGAGGGGCTGAAGGGACCTTGTGACGTATTGAGGGGAGGAGCTACGTTACCAGGGGGAGGAGCTACGGGCGAACAGGGTACCCGAAAAGTACCCTCGCGGGCTCGCTTCGCTCGCCACGCTTCGGGCACGGTGGCTCGCTTCGCTCACCACCTAATTACTAAAGGTAATAGTTGGTGGCGTGGATCGTAGAGGAACTATCCCGCTGGCCTAGCTCCTCCCCCTTGCGTCGTAACTCCTCCCCCTTATGGAAAAGGTCCCTTAGCCCACTTGATTCTAGCATCTACCTTAAAGAGAGGGTAGATGCTAGAATCAAGTGGGCTAAGGGACCTTTTCCGTCTGGGGGAGGAGTCACAACACAAGGGGGAGGAGCTACGCCAGCGGGATAGTTCCTCTACTATCCACGCCACCAACTATTACCTCTAGTAATCAGGTGGCGAGCGAAGCGAGCCACCGAGCCCGCAAGGGGAACTTTTCGGGTACCCTGCTCGCCCGTAGCTCCTCCCCCTTGCGACGTGTCTCCTCCCCTAGATACGTCAAAAGGTCCCTTCTCCCACTCCGATATAGAACCAACCTTAAAGAGAGGGGGAGGCCCGTGTGCTGCTTCCTCCGTTCGGGTCCCCTCCTCTCTGCCGTCAGCACTTAGAGTCTGAGCACTAGAGGGCAGATCTCCGGGAAAATGGCTATGCGTCCATATTCCCAGTGATTATTGCGCCTGTGCAGAACTCGCAAAAATGGCCACAGTGCCATTTTCACAGTGTTTTACCTGCGCTGCTGATGTCAACGTAGGACTCCAGAGGGATCCCTTCTGACAGAGCTGTCCCTGCTGTGGTGAATGGGGATTGACACCTGCAGCTGTCAAAATCGGCGGCTGCAGGTGTCGGAACGGTCAGTGTTCATATATTGCCCTGTACAGCGCCCCTGTCACTGAGTACACTTTCACGCATTCATACATGAGGGAGAAGCGTGCACATAACATTGCTGATACTGCTTCTCCCCTTAACAACCTGTCCTACATCTGCCTGTGTGTTCACAGAGGCACAGTCGCAAACCATAGTCAGATGGAGAAATGGCACCTTCCATAGGGCTGGTACAAGTTTCAGTGGTGGCATATAAGGACATACTGTACCAATCAGTATTACAGCGTGCCTGAACGCTAAAAGTGGGCGTGACTGTCCTTGCACATTTGGCCACATGGATGTAAACAATGGAAGGAGTTCACAGAAGCTGCTGATCATCTTCTATATAGCCATCGTGGAGTCCTTTCTATGCTCCTCAATTACAGTCTGGTATGGAGCTGCCAATGAGTGTGATAGATGGAGATTACAGAGGGTAGTGAGGACTGCAGAAAAGATAGTTGGAGCCATCCTCCTATCTGTCCAGGGCCTTTACCTGTCCAGAGTCAAGAAACGTGCAGGGAAAATCCTGGCAGACGAGCTGCACCCTGGCCACGACATGTTTGAAATGCTTCCATCAGGAAGGCGTTACAGGTCCATTCTCGCCAAGTTACGTAGAACTAGAGATGTGCGGTGGGCACTTTTTTTGTTTTTTGTTTTGTTTTTGGATCTGGATCCCCGCTCGTGTTTTGGCTCTGAATTGGTTTTTCCAAAACCACCCTTTCGTGTTTTGGTTTTGGTTTTAGTTTTGGATCTGGATGATTTTTGAAAAAACCCATAAAAACAGCTAAAATCACAGAATTTGGGGGTAATTTTGATCCTACGGTATTATTAACCTGAATAACATTCATTTCCACTCATTTCCAGTCAATTCTGAACACCTCACAGTGTGCTTTTCATTTTTAACAACTGCACCTCTGAATTTTTACAACATACAGGGCCAGCAGCACCCCTATATTTGCCAGCATACAGGAATCCCTGCACCCTGTACAACACAGTGACAGCTAGGACAGCAACACCCATGTACAGCTGCAGCACATGAAATACCGGTGACAGCCAGGACAGCACCTCTAACACCGCACAGGTACACCACAATGACTGCAGCAGCACCCTTACAGAGTACCCCCTAACCCAGTGGTTCCCAAACTGTGTGCCGTGGCTCCCTGGGGTGCCTCGGGACACTTGCAGGGGTGCCTTGGATTGGTGGTCCAGGACCAATTTAAATTATTTATGGTCAATATAATAGGGAAAACCAGTGCTGGAAGCTGTCAGTCATAAAATATGGGGACAAACAGAAGCAAATCTTGTCCCTCACCACACAATTGAGCCTAAGGATGACATATAAACACAATCTACTTAATTTAATATTTCTTTCTAAATTTGTGATCCGCTCATCTCTAGCCAGAACAAAAAAAAAGTTTCATTCCGCTAGCTGCTCATTTACAAAATCATGTCTAAATTGACTGGCACAATGAACTGAGATGCAACTGTGGGGGTAATTCCAAGTTGATCGCAGCATGAATTTTTTTAGCAGTTGGGCAAAACCATGTGCACTGCAGGGGGGGCAGATATAACATGTGCAGAGAGAGTTAGATTTGGGTGGGGTGAGTTCAATCTGCAATCTAAATTGCAGTGTAAAAATAAAGCAGCCAGTATTTACCCTGCGCAGAAAGAAAGTAACCCACCCAAATCTAACTCTCTCTGCAAATGTTATATCTGCCCCCCCTGCACTGCACATGGTTTTGCCCAACTGCTAAAAAATGTACTGCTGCGATCAACTTGGAATTACCCCCTGTATACAGTGTTCTTGTAGTAATGTATGTCATGTGTGCAACTGTGCATGTATGCTATTTTATGTGATGTATTTCCCTTCTTTGTTGTTATTTGGCGAAGCATTGTACTCCGCAAACAAATCCTAGTATACGTGAGTATACCTGGCCAATAAAGTCGATTCTGATTCCGGTATCGGCATTGGATGCATATGTAATGCTTCCAGTGATGGACTGGGGCATGAAGGGCCCTCCGGGGAAATGCTGTGGTAAGGGCCCATGTTTAGAGGCTTGGCAAGCCATTAGTGTATGGTCTGGGCCCCTTGATAAATATATACAGTAAATACTGCTAGTGGATACATGATAATGCACCAGATTAATACCAGCAATGTACTGTAGAAAATACACCATAGTCCTTTGCATTATAATGTAACCTATGTATAGTGCAGGGCCGGCTCCAGGCCTACTAGCACCCTGTGCGAGAAAATGTAAAAGCGCCCCCTCCCATACTCTATCCTGGAAAAGTGGGTGTGGCCTCTGAAAAAGTGGGCGGGGCCTCAACTTCATATTATCACACTATAAATAAATAAATATATTTTCACACCCCCTCTACGCACACAATTAGCAGCATTACACATAACAGCTACAGTAGTGTTCCTTACACACAATGTCTCCAGTATAGTGCCAGCTACACATAATGTCTACAGTAGTGCCAGCTACACGACATGCCCCCCAGCAGTGCCAGATAGACATGATATACCCCCCAGCAGTGCCAGATAGACAGGACATGCCCTGCTGCAGTGCCAGCTACACATGATATGCCCCCCAGCAGTGCCAGCTACACATGATAGTGTTCACTCTGGGATTTTTTTAGGGCAGGGGTGCTGACCACAGGGAGGGCACATTTTGCATTTGGGAGGGCACATATTTAAGTTAGAAGGGCAAAATTATGTACATACTGTAATGCTTGTTGCTCCGTCCAAAATCATGGACCTTGCGCGCCGAAGGCGCGCATGAAAAATTTAGGGGCGTTGCTTCGTGGGGAAGGGGCGCGGCCACATAATAGTGGCAATTCGCATTACACCACACAGTAGTGCAGCTAATACACATTGCACCAGGTAGAACCTCCTATACACACTGCGACAGGTAGAGCACGTTAAGACACTTTGTGCCAGGCAGAGCACGTTAGACACTTTGCGCCAGGTATTGCACTGAGACATGGGAACACTACATGATATGCCCCCCAGCCGTGCCAGCTAGACACGACATGCCCCCGAGCCGTGCCAGATGCACATGACATGCCCCCCAGCAGTGCCAAATGCACATGACATGCCCCCCCAGCAGTGCCAGATGCACATGACATGCCCCCCAGCAGTGCCAAATGCACATGACATGCCCCCCCAGCAGTGCCAAATGCACATGACATGCCCCCCCAGCAGTGCGAGAAACATAATTGCCCCCACTGCCAGATACATAAATGCCCCCACAGTGCCAGATACATAAATGCCCCCCACAGTGCCAGATACATAAATGCCCCCCACAGTGCCAGATATAAAAATGCCCCCCACAGTACCAGATACATAAATGCCCCCCCACAGTGCCAGATATATAAATGCCCCCCACAGTGCCAGATATGCCCCACAGTCCCAGATAGATAAATGACCCCACAGTGCCAGATACATTAATGCCCCCTCACAGTGCCAGATAAATGCCCCCACAGTGCCAGATACAATAATGCCCCCTCACAGTGTTAGATAGATACATGACCCCACAGTGCCATAAATGCCCCCACAGTGCCAGATACATTAATGCCCCCTCACAGTGCACAGATAAATGCCCCCACAGTGCCAGATAAATGCCCCCCCACAGTGCCAGATAAATGAATGCCCCCCCACAGTGCCAGATAAATGAATGCCCCCCACAGTGCCAGATAAATGCCCCCCACAGTGCCAGATAAATGCCCCCCACAGTGCCACATATGCCCCCAGTACCTGCTGTGCCGAGGGAGGGGGAGTGATGCTGTGCGCGCTGCTGCGGCCGCTGTCTGTGCTGTCTGCCGCTGTCTGTGCGCGCTGTGCGGCGCCGGTGTCTGACATCAGACGCCGGCGCCGCATAGCGCACACAGCGGCGGCGCACACAGCGGGAGGACAGCAGGGGAGATCAGGGCCGGCTCCAGGCTCCGACATGGCGGGCCAGCGCGCGGCGCCCTTTAAGGGTGGCGCCCTGCGCGCCCGCTCGAGTCGAACATGCCTCGAGCCGGCCCTGGTATAGTGTATAACTCAAGTGCTCAGTCTGGAACATGATCTCTAGAGGAGGGAGTCGACCACCAGGCAGTGGGGCCCACCGGGGGTTTCCCCTGGGCCCCTGTGGGTCAGACCAACCTTGAATGCATACAACTCAAAGTCAGGCCCTGTGACTCCTATTGCTGGGGATGAACAATTCTTGCATTCCAGAGTATAGGACACACAAACACTATATGGCATTGGTTACCAAACTGTGTGCCAGAGCAGCTAAGAATTATTATAAGGACATACTGAAGTTTATACGGGTTCAGTATGAAAAGCCAATGGTCAGTATCCAGACACCAGCATGCCGATCGCGGCAATGCCGACAGGGGTGTGTTAGGTACCGTTACCTCCCTCCCCTACCCCCTAACCCTCCCTGTCTGCAGCCTAACCCTAACCTCCTCTATTGGTGTCTAACCCTAACCACCCCCCCGGTGGTGCTTAAACTTAACCCCCTCTTTCCCAAAGCCTAAACCTAACTCTCCCCCCTTAGTGCCTATCCCTAACACACCCCAGTGGTGCATAACCCTAAGCCCCTCTCTCTGCAGCTAAAGCCTAACCTCCCCAACCCCACAGCCTAACCCTAACCCCCCCCATTGTGTGTCTAAACATAATCCCCCCCCCCTGCAGCCTAAACCTAAGGCCAGGGGTTAAAGTGAGCCCGAACGGGGCGGAACTGCGTGCCGTCAGTTCCACTTGGAGACGGAACGCAGTTCCGCCTCCTCTGGCTCACCTAACCCGGCGATGTGTCCCCGTCGCTGCAGGGAGATGACGGGCGCCCGCCGAGATTGTGTTACCAGCGGGCGCCTGTCTCCCTCTCTACAGCGGCAGCCTGAGGCAGGGGCTCAGTATTGAGCTCTGGCTTCCGGCGCTGTAAATGTGCGCTATGGGAGAGACGTCATGACATCTCTCCCATAGTGCCGAGGAGCGGGCGCCCAGAGGACTGCAGAGGCCGGACACGGAGCGGGCTTGGTGAGTATGGTCTGTGTTTTGTCTGTTTTTCCCCCCCTTTGTAGCGGCGCATCTACTAGGGGGCATTACTACTAAGGGGCATCTACTGGGGGCATTACTACTGGGGGGCATCTACTGGGGGCAAACTACTGGGGGGCATTACTACTGGGGGGTCATCTACTGGGGGCATTACTACTTGGGGGCATCTACTGGGGGGCATTACTACTGGGGGACATCTACTGGGGGCAAACTCCTGGGGCAAACTACAAGGATGTAAACTACAAGGGGCAAGCTACTGGGGGCAAACTAGAAAGGGGCTAACTACTGGGGGCATTACTAGGGGGGGGGCATCTACTTGGGGCAAACTACTGGGGGCAAACTACAAGGATGTAAACTACAAGGGGCAAGCTACTGGGGGCAAACTAGAAAGGGGCTAACTACTGGGGGCATAACTACAGGAGGGCATTACTACTGGGGGCAAACTATAGGGGGGCTAAACTACTGGGGGCATAACTATAGGCATAACTATAGAGGCTAAACTACTGGAGGCATTACTACTGGGGGCTAAACTACATGGGTCAAATGACATGAGGGCTAAACTACTGGGGGCAATACCACTGGTAAACTAAACTAAACGGGGGGTAGGGGGGGGGGGTAAACCACTGGGGTCATAACTGCAGAGGCATTACCACTGGGAGCATAACTACTAGGGCTAAACTACAGGGGGCTAAATGACTGGGGGCATTACTACAGGCAACATTACTATTGGGGGCAATACTACACAGGGGCATTACCATTAAGGGCATTACTACTGGGGGCCCTACTAATGAGGGCATTGTAAAGGGGGCACTTCATAAGAGGCATCACTCCTGGGGACATAAGGGGTACTACTATTGCGGGCATTGCATAAGGGGCACCACTACTATGGGGTCTATATAAGGGACACTACCACTGTGGGCACTACCAGTACAGTGGACATTGCATAAGGAGCACTACTACTGTGGGCATTGTATAAGAAGCGCTACTGCTGTGGGCATTATGTGTATTACGGGTGCTACTACTGTGGGCATTATTACTATTGTGTGACCACGCCTCTCTTTTTTTGAGACATGCCCTTTTTTTGCAGCGCGCGCAATGCCTTTATTACATGGGCGCCGTGGGGAGGGGGGTGAGTTCCACCACCTCTCTAGGACCCCTTTAAGCACTGCCTAAGGCGACCATTAATTCTTACTTTCAGGATCCTGGCTGTCGGGATTCCGTAGTCGGGATCCTGATCCTTTTGAGATTCCGTTGGCGGTGTTCTGGTGACTGTCGGATTCCGATGTCGGTATTACGGCTGCCGGGATCCTGAAAGTATACCGTTTATACACATAACAATGAGAATCCTATAGACGACAAAGATAGAAATCAGCCATAGAGGTTAATGTAACTACACACATATACTGCACTGTCACCACATGGTGGGTGTGGGGGAAGGAAGGGGTATAATACACTGTGAAATTATTGTGTAGCACCCAGCTCCTGTCAGTAAGGAGGAGCCGGCAGTGCAGACAGAGTCTCCTGGGGGAGCACAGCGTCTCCAGGAATGCTGGGCTCACCCCCGGAGTGATGGAAATGGGGGCGTACCATGAAGTCACACCCATTTTCTCCGATGTCACGACCCATTTCAGACACATGCACTGGTATATTTTATCATCTACAGTATGTTGAACTGTTGTATCTTAGATGTGCAAGATTATGTTATTGAAAATATGTTGTAACAGTTTGTATAAATAATATATATAAATGTATACATATGCAGTATATCTGCCTCGTATTGTGGATTTTTAATAACATTAATGCACATAACTATTGAACAACGAACTCTTGGGGGTTTATTCAGCACACTTCTGAGCGTGTTAATGCCCAATATTTAAAAGGGCAATGTTTTTACTAGAGATGAGCGGGTTCGGTTTCTCTGAATCCGAACCCGCCCGAACTTCATGGTTTTTTTCACGGGTCCGAGCAGACTCGGATCCTCCCGCCTTGCTCGGTTAACCCGAGCGCGCCCGAACGTCATCATGACGCTGTCGGATTCTCGCGAGACTCGGATTCTATATAAGGAGCCGCGCGTCGCCGCCATTTTCACACGTGCATTGAGATTGATAGTGAGAGGACGTGGCTGGCGTCCTCTCCATTTAGATTATAAGAGAGAGAGATTTACTGGAGTTTAGGACTAGGAGGAGTACTGTAGAAGTGTAGAGAGTGCAGAGAGTTTACTAGTGAGTGACCACCAGACAGTGCAGTTTATTTAATATATCCGTTCTCTGCCTGAAAAAAGCGATACACACAGTGACTCAGTCACATACCATATCTGTGTGCACTGCTCAGGCTCAGCCCAGTGTGCTGCATCATCTATATATATTATATATCTGTCTGACTGCTCAGCTCACACAGCTTATAATTGTGGGGGAGACTGGGGAGCACTGCAGTGCCAGTTATAGGTTATAGCAGGAGCCAGGAGTACATAATATTATATAGTGAGTGACCACCAGACAGTGCAGTTTATTTAATATATCCGTTCTCTGCCTGAAAAAAGCGATACACACAGTGACTCAGTCACATACCATATCTGTGTGCACTGCTCAGGCTCAGCCCAGTGTGCTGCATCATCTATATATATTATATATCTGTCTGACTGCTCAGCTCACACAGCTTATAATTGTGGGGGAGACTGGGGAGCACTGCAGTGCCAGTTATAGGTTATAGCAGGAGCCAGGAGTACATAATATTATATTAAAATTAAACAGTGCACACTTTTGCTGCAGGAGTGCCACTGCCAGTGTGACTGACCAGTGACCTGACCACACTGACCACCAGTATAGTTAGTAGTATACTTATATTGTGATTGCCTGAAAAAGTTAAACACTCGTCGTGTGACTTCACTTGTGTGTTGTTGTTTTTTTTATTCTATAAAAATAAAACTCATTCTGCTGACAGACAGTGTCCAGCAGGTCCGTCATTATATAATATATAATATATACCTGTCCGGCTGCAGTAGTGATATATATATATTTTTTATATCATTTATCATCCAGTCGCAGCAGACACAGTACGGTAGTTCACGGCTGTGGCTACCTCTGTGTCTGCACTCGGCAGGCAGTCCGTCCATAATTGTATACCACCTAACCGTGGTTTTTTTTTCTTCTTTATACATACATACTACTACGACATCTCTTTATCAACCAGTCTATATTAGCAGCAGACACAGTACAGTACGGTAGTTCACGGCTGTGGCTACCTCTGTGTCTGCACTCGGCAGGCAGTCCGTCCATAATTGTATACCACCTAACCTTTTTCTTTGCATCATGTGCTGATTGGGGAGGGTTTTTTGGAAGGGACATCCTGCGTGACACTGCAGTGCCACTCCTAAATGGGCCCGGTGTTTGTGTCGGCCACTAGGGTCGCTAATCTTACTCACACAGTCAGCTACCTCATTGCGCCTCTTGTTTTCTTTGCGTCATGTGCTGTTTGGGGAGGGTTTTTTGGAAGGGACATCCTGCGTGACACTGCAGTGCCACTCCTAGATGGGCCCGGTGTTTGTGTCGGCAACTAGGGTCGCTAATCTTACTCACACAGCTACCTCATTGCGCCTCTTTTTTTCTTTGCGTCATGTGCTGTTTGGGGAGGGTTTTTTGGAAGGGACATCCTGCGTGACACTGCAGTGCCACTCCTAGATGGGCCCGGTGTTTGTGTCGGCCACTAGGGTCGCTAATCTTACTCACACAGCTACCTCATTGCGCCTCTTTTTTTCTTTGCGTCATGTGCTGTTTGGGGAGGGTTTTTTGGAAGGGCCATCCTGAGTGACACTGCAGTGCCACTCCTAGATGGGCCCGGTGTTTGTGTCGGCCACTAGGGTCGCTAATCTTACTCACACAGCTACCTCATTGCGCCTCTTTTTTTCTTTGCGTCATGTGCTGTTTGGGGAGGGTTTTTTGGAAGGGCCATCCTGCGTGACACTGCAGTGCCACTCCTAGATGGGCCCGGTGTTTGTGTCGGCCACTAGGGTCGCTTATCTTACTCACACAGCGACCTCGGTGCAAATTTTAGGACTAAAAATAATATTGTGAGGTGTGAGGTATTCAGAATAGACTGAAAATGAGTGTAAATTATGGTTTTTGAGGTTAATAATACTTTGGGATCAAAATGACCCCCAAATTCTATGATTTAAGCTGTTTTTTAGTGTTTTTTGAAAAAAACACCCGAATCCAAAACACACCCGAATCCGACAAAAAAAATTCGGTGAGGTTTTGCCAAAACGCGTTCGAACCCAAAACACGGCCGCGGAACCGAACCCAAAACCAAAACACAAAACCCGAAAAATTTCAGGCGCTCATCTCTAGTTTTTACTAGCTGTGTCTTGCAGGTAAAAGCATTACCCTTTTGCCATTCTGGCATATACACGCTCTGAAGTTTTGGATTTAACAACCTGACTCTGCCTGAATAAACCACTTGGTGGGCTGTATATTATTATTACTCCAATGGTGGAAATGACTGGGGTATAAAGAAAAGTGTGTAGGTAATTAACAAGACTATTCAGGAGCTATCTTGCAATAGTACGTATATTGAAATTGTGCGCCATGAAATCTGCAGCACCATATAAATTATGGGGGTGATGAGGATGATGATGATGATGAAGTCATTGCATGCTAACCCATGAAGAAAACTCCATGACAGCTGAGATATTGTGAGGGGAATTGATGTGATAGGCAGGACCATCAGTGGCGTAAATTCATCCCCATCTCCCGGAGGCAAGTTGGAGTTTGGTGCCTTCCCCCTCAAAATAGGATTTTGGTTACCTACCGGTAAATCCTTTTCTCGTAGTCCGTAGAGGATGCTGGGGTCCACATTAGTAACATGGGGTATAGACGGGTTCACCAGGAGCCATTGGCACTTTAAGAGTTTGAGAGTGTGGGCTGGCTCCTCCCTCTATGCCCCTCCTACCAGACTCAGTCTAGAAACTGTGCCCGAGGAGACGGACATCTTCGAGAGAAGGATAACACAGACAGTGGCGAGATTCATACCAGCTCACACATACAAGGCACATCAAGGTAACTTAGCTTGAAAACTCAGCAACCGCTGAAACATTACTTACCAAGTAACAATGCAGTACTCAACTAAAACAAAGTTGTACTGAACCAAATAACGATAGCAGGAAAACTAAGCGCTGGGCGGGCGCCCAGCATCCTCTATGGTCTACGAGAAAAGGATTTACCGGTAGGTAACCAAAATCCTATTATTTCTTATGTCCTAGAGGATGCTGGGGTCCACATTAGTACCATGGGGATGTACCAAAGCTCCCAGAACGGGAGGTAGAGCGCGGAGGCTCCTGCAGAACTAATTGACTGAACTTCAGATCATCAGAGGCCAAAGTATCGAACTTGTAGATCTTTGCAAACATGTTCGACCCAGACGAAGTTGCAGCTCGGCAAAGTTGTAAAGCCGAGACACCCCGTGCAGCCGCCCAGAAGACCCCACCTTACGAGTAGAGTGGGCCTTGACAGACGTAGGACACTGCAATCTTGCAGAAGAATATGCATGCTGGATAGTGAACCTGATCCAGCGAGAGATCGTCTGCTTAGAAGCAGGACACCCAATTTTCTTGGGATCATACAGGACACACAGAGAGTCCGATTTTCTGTGATGAGCAGTCCTCATCACATAGATTTTCAGAGCCCTTACAACATCCAAGAACTTTGATGAAATTGAGGAGTCAGTAGCCACTGGCACCACAATAAGTTGGTTGATATGAAATGCCGACACAACTTTCGGAAGAAATTGCTGACATGTCCGGAGCTCAGCTCTATCTTCATGGAAGATCAAGTATGGGCTTTTACAGGACAAAGCCCCCAACTCCGACACACGTCAAGCAGAAGCTAAGGTCAACAACGTGACAGCCTTCCATGTAAAAAAATTGACCTCAGCCTCCTGTAGAGGCTCGAACCAGTCCGATTGGAGGAACTGCAACACCACCTTAAGGTCCCAAGGTGCCGTAGGCGGTACAAAGGGAGGTTGGATGTGCAGAACTCCCTTCAAAAAGGTCTGAACCTCAGGGAGGGCAGCCAATTGCTTCTGGAAGAAAATGGATAAGGCCAAAATCTGGACCTTCACAGATCCCAACCTCAGGCCCATATCCACACTGGCTTGTAGGAAGAGGAGAAACCGTCACAGTTGAAACTCCACCGCAGGAAAATTCTTAGACTCACACCAAGACACATATTTTTTCCAAATTCAATGGAAATGTTTTGACTAGATGTTTCTCCTTTCCTAGCCTGTATCAGGGTAGGAATAACCTTGTTCGGAATGCCCTTTCGAGCTAGAATCAGGCGTTCAACCTCCATGCCATCAAACATAGCCGCGTTAAGTCTTGATAGGCGAATGGCCCCTGCTGCAGCAGGTCCTCCCGAAGAGGTAGAGGCCTCGGTTCTTCTTGCAGTAGATCCAGAAGATCTGCGTACCAAGCCCTTCTTGGCCAGCCTGGATCAATGAGGATCGCTTGAACCCTTGTTCTCCTTATGAGCTTTAGAACTTTTGGGATGAGTGGAAGAGGAGGAAACACGTACACAGACTGGAACACCCACGGAGTCACTAGAGCGTCCACCGCCATTGCTTGCGGGTCCTCGACCTGGAACAATACCGCCGAAGCTTCTTGTTGAGACGAGAGGCCATCATGTCGATCTGGGGTACGCCCCAAAGATCTGTTACCTCCTTGAACACCTCCGGATGGAGACCCCACTTCCCTGGATGAAGATGGTGTCTGCTGAGGAAGTCCGCTTCTATGTTGTCTACTCCCGGAATGTAGATTGCTGACAGCGCCAACGCGTGTTTTGTTTTTCTGCCCAGAGGACGATTCTTGTTACCTCTGACATTGCAGCTCTGTTCTTCGTTCCGCCCTGTCGGTTTATGTAAGCCACTGTTGTCACATTGTCCGATTGCACTTGAACGGGCCGATTTCTCAGAAGATGGGCCGCTTGAAGAAGACCGTTGTAGACGGCTCTTAGTTCCAGAATGTTTATCGACAGGCCGGCTTCCAAATTTGACCACCTTCCTTGGAAGGTTTCCCCTTGAGTGACTGTGCCCCAGCCCAGGAGACTTGCATCCATGGTTAGAAGGATCCAGTCCTGAATCCCGAACCTGCGGCCCTCCAGAAGGTGAAGCAGTTGCAGCCACCAGAGGAGGGAAATCCTGGCCTTTGGTGACAGACGTATTTTCTGGTGCATGTGTAGGTGGGATCCTGACCACTTGTCCAGGAGATCCAGTTGGAAGGACCGAGCGTGAAACCTCCCGTAATGCAGGGCCTCGTAAGAGGCCACCATCTTTCCCAGAAGGTGACTGCACTGATGAACCGACACCTGGGTTGGCTTCAGGACATCCCAGACCATTGTTTGCATCACCAACGCTTTTTCCTCTGGAAGAAACACCTCTGCACTTCCGTGTTGAGGATCATTCCCAGAAAGGACAACCTCCTGGTTGGTACCAAATGTGATTTTGGAAGTTTCAGGATCCAGCCATGTTCCCTGAGAAGCTGGGTCATGAGAGCTATGGACCGTAACAGCTTCTCCTTGGACAATGCTTTTATCAGCAGATCGTCCAGATATGGAATTATGTTCACCCCCTGTCTGCGGAGGAGAATCATAATTTCCGCCATCACCTTGGTGAATACCCTCGGTGCGGTGGAGAGGCCGAATGGCAGGGCCTGGAACCGAAAATGACAGTCCAACAGTGCGAATCAAAGATAAGCTTGATGCGGCAGCCAAATCGGAATGTGGAGGTATGCATCCTTGATATCCAGGGATACCAGGAATTCCCCCTCCTCCAGACCTGATATCACTGCCCTTAGAGACTCCATTTTGAACTTGAACACCCTCAGAAAGGGGTTTAGTGATTTTAAGGTCAGAAAGTGCCTGACCGAACCATCCGGTTTCGGTACCATGATAATGTTAGAATAGTAATCTTTGTTTTGCATATGAGGTGGTACTGGCACAATGACCTGTACATTCTTGCAGGACAGCCCTGTCCGCCAGCAGAGCTGGCAAGCCTGATTTGAAAAATTGGTGAGGAGGGAGATTTTGAAATTCCAGCCTGTACCCCTGAGACACAATATCTTGCACCCAGGGGTCCAGGCCGGATGACACCCAGACGTGACTGAAATGCCTGAGTCTCGCTTCCACCGGCCCCACATTCGGGGCGTGCTGTCCACCATCATGCGGAGGACTTTGGTGTACCTGAAGCAGGTTTCTGTTCCTGGGAACCTGCAGCCGCAGGTTTCTTGGACTTGGGCCGACCTCCCCGAAAAAAGGTGTTGGACGGCTTGGCCTTTCTGGGCTTGGGAAACCGAAAGGGCTGTGATGTAGCTGAAGAAAAGGGTTTCTTCGGAGCAGGTGTAGCTTAGGGAAGAAAGGGTGACTTACCAGCCGTAGCCGTGGAGATCCATGCATCTAACGCTTCCCCAAAGAGAGCCTGACCTGTGTAGGGTAGGGTCTCCACACTTCTCCTGGATTCCGCGTCGGCAGACCACTGGCGCAACCACAGTCCTCAACGAGCTGATACAGACATGGAAGAAATTCCCGCAGCCATGGAACCCAGGTCTTTCATGGATTTTACCAGAAATCCTGCCGAATCCTGAATGTTACGTAAAAACAATTCAACATCACATTTCTCCATAGTATCCAAGTCTTCAAGTAACGTGCCTGACCACTTTACTATAGCTTTGGCAATCCAAGCACTGTCAATAGTGGGACATAGTATTGCCCCAGAAGCCGTGTACATGGATTTGAGCGTATTATCAATGTTACGATCAGCCAGCTCTTTCAAGGGTAGATCGTGGAACAGGGAAAACCACCTTTTTTGAGAGTCTGGATACTGACGCGTCAACAATAGGCGGGTTTTCCCATTTTTTCCTATCCTCTACCGGGAAAGGAAACGCTACCAGAACCCTGGAATTTTTTATCTGGGTTTTCCAAAGCCTTTTCAAAAATAGCATATAATTTCTTTGACGCAGGGAAGGTTAGCAAGGCTTTCTTATTTTCAGTGAAGTAAGCCTCCTCAACCTGCTCAGGTGTTGTATCAGTAATATTCACACATCCCTAATAGCCTCTATCATCAACTGCACCCCTTTTGCAAGAGATGCTGCCCCCGCAACACATCCCCACCACCATCTGTAGTATCAGAATCGGTATTGGTATTATCTTGCATGATCTGTGCAAGAGCACGTTTATGTGAATATACAGCGGGGAGCCCTGATGTACCAGAACTGGGCCAGACTGCCATAGAGTGCTGTAAAGCCTGAGTTGCAGATTAATTTTGTGCAACCCTATTTGAAATCTGAGAAATCATAGATTTGATAGATGATAACCACTCAGGCTCCCTTGCTGGAATCTGTGCTAAACCAGTGCAATCCTGATTACATGGAATGGGATCATCCAGAGAGGACATATCCTCTGCAGCATATGACACAGAGTCCCTGGACATTGCTTAATGGAGACCACAGACACTCCACACACACACACACACACACACACACACACACACACACACACACACACACGAGGACAGACAGAGTTTCACCCCCAAGAATGCAAGAGAGTCACAGAGATTGGATCCAACCCACACATAGCGCTTTTAATATAAAGGGAGACCCCCTATCAGCGCTGACTGTGCACCTTAATAGGTTACACAGACATTTTGCAGCCTAACCCCCCTTCTACAACTCCTTGGTACCGTGAGAGATAGCTGGAGTTGCTTTGTAGGGATTTGCTCCTCCTGGACAGCGCTGTGCAGGCAGGAAAATGGTGCTGAACGCTACTGGGTCCGCTCTGAGGAGAAGCTCCGCCCCCAAAATGGCGCTGTCTTTCCGCTCTTCCTAGGATTATACTGGCCTGAGGATTTATGCTGGCTGAGATCCCGGGACCCCGACAGGCTGTGTGACCAGTGTAGGGTGTAGGCGCTGGCTCAGGGCACCCCTCACAGCACCGCACTATGTACCGCTGAGCCTCCAGAGCGCCCTACCCTGATGCCGCCATCTTCACACCGGCCCCCCGCTTGCTATGGGGGTCGGTGACTCACTCGCCACTGATCTTCAGATCTGCAAGGGGGTGGCGACATGCTGCTGGGGTGAGCGATCCCCTGTGGCGGGGAACGATCTATCCCCTCAGGAGCTCAGTGTCCTGTCAGCGGAGATAGTGGCTCAGACCCCGCAGGGCGGACACTACTCCCCCCCTTAGTCCCACGAAGCAGGGAGGCTGTTGCCAGCAGCCTCCCTGTAAAATAATAATCTCTAAAATAAACTTTACTAGAGAAACTCTGGAGAGCTCCCCTAGCTGTCCATACAAATCCAGGGCCTACGGCGCATGCCCCTCCCCCTCTAGTTGCGGCCATGACACACCCCACACAAATTTAACTCTCTCTGCACGTTACATCTGCTCCACCTGCAGTACAAAATGGTTTTGCCCAATTGCTTACTTTTTTGGTTTGCTAATAAACCAGAATAACCCCCTTTCTCATCTACCAGTAGCTGTTTACAGCAAATGTGACACTTTGAAAGGTTTTCAAACCCAAAACATCGAATTTCAACTGCGCAGCCAAAAATAAATGCACTCCTGACAATATTTCTGTGTTTTAATAAAATATCAATTCTAGAAAAAAAATATCTATCTTGAGTGGCTCTGGTACACATAAATATTATCTTTGAATAGCATTTGTCAAGTACTAACTATGGTGGTCATTCCGAGTTGTTCGCTCGTTGCCGTTTTTCGCAACGGAGCGATTAGGTGAAAAATGGTACGCAGCGCGCATGCGTTCAGTAATTTAACACAAAACTTTGGAGATTTGCACAAGCTCGAGCAACGTTTTTTCATCACTCAAGTGATCGTAGTGTGATTGACAGGAAGTGGGTGTTTCTGGGCGGAAGCTGGCCGTTTTCAGGGAGTGTGCTAAAAAAACGCAGGCGTTCCAGGTAAAAACGCAGGAGTGGCTGGAGAAACGGGGGAGTGGCTGGCCGAACGCAGGGCGTGTTTGTGACGTCAAACCAGGAACTAAACGGACTGAGGTGATTGCAATCTAGGAGTAGGTCTGGAGCTACTCAGAAACTGCAAGGAATTATTTAGTAGCAGTTCTGCTAATCTTTCGTTCGCTATACTGCTAAACTAAGATACACTCCCAGAGGGCGGCGGCCTAGCGTTTGCAATGCTGCTAAAACGAGTTTTATGGTAAGAACTTACCTTTGTTAAAACTCTTTCTGCGAGGTACACTGGGCTCCACAAGGAGAGACTTTGGGGTGTAGAGTAGGATCTTGATCCGAGGCACCAACAGGCTCAAAAGCTTTGACTGTTCCCAAGATGCATAGCGCCGCCTCCTCTATAACCCCGCCTCCCTGCACAGGAGCTCAGTTTTTAGTTAACCAGCCCATGCAGTAGCAGGAAAGTAAAATGATTGATGTCTAAAATTAATAAATACACAATCCAAAAGAATAAGTCTTGGAGTCTGAAGAGGAATGAGGTTTCTCTTGATGGATGACTTTGGTACCATAAAAAGCTTTGAGACTCAATTCTTTTTGTCTATTTTTATGTATTTAACAGATGATTATGTGACACATATACAAATGACTAATCATGGCAATCTGTAATACCCCATCACACTGCCTGAGGCGGATCGCACCCAGGAGCCTGACACGGGAGATTGCAGGGTGCGACCCGCCTCAGGCGCTTTTCACACCACAGTTAGCAGCCCGGCATATTGCCGGGTTGCTGACGTCAGCAGTGACGTGGCGTGGGCGGCGCTTGGAGATCACCAAGCGCCGCCCTTACATAGAGAGTGAACGGGAAACGTGTCGCATTGACCCGGCTCCCGTTCACACCGCACATGAACACAGGTTATGCGCGCTCATGTGCCAAAAACCCGTGTTCAGAGGTGCTGGTATGAAAGGGGTAGAAGAGAGAACTTGAGGACAAACTTAGTGTTGTCTTATCAGTTTTTTTTCTCAGCAGAACATAATTTCTTGGTGAAGAAAACTAAAATTGATTCTTTATGGCTGTGCTAACCACTTTATACAAAGCATTAACTTTTCAAAAGATAGAAAGCATTAGTGTGACGCTGAATGCTAAAGCAGCAAAAAAACATATGTTTAGTATGTAAGGTCTCAGGTGCAGGGCCCTTCATCCTCTGGTTCATCTACCACACTATCCTTGCTTTCCCTGCTCCTTGTTTCCTTGTCCCCTTCAGCAACTCTAAATCTGTGTGCTTGCCCTTCATTGGGTACGGTCTCATTGCATCCCTCCCAACATTGTTAAACTGGAAATCGGGATCTTCCAAGTACCGGAGGCACGTGCGTTTCGAAAAGGAGGTGGGGCCTCATCGGATGGGGTGGAGCCTAGTGGCAAACCCCCATTTGCCTCACATTGGAGGCGTCCCCAGCACTCTTCAACATACTGGGCTGTCTCTGGAGCTCTCCCTTCACTGTGAATAGATGCCATGCACATCACACGGTATCTATTCACCTGCTGCAAGCTGCAGTGACGTTGCATCCCACAACCTTTTCCCCTCCCGTGAGACACTGGGAAGGGCGGTGGGACAGTCCCAGAAAAACATGACTGTTCTGCCGCCAGCAGGACAGTTGGGAAGTATGCCATTAAGTGTTAAACTGCCACAGGGATCCCGGCGCCTGGGATTAGTAGTGCGGAGATCGTTGCTCTCCTAATCTCAGCTCTGGAGTAGGCCCTGAAGCTGCGGCCTCGATTTATTGATTAGAGATATTACTTTTATCGCGGCCGCTGCTGCATCACCGCGCCTGAGTCCTGCCGACCCTTAGCTGTCTTATACCCCTCTAGGATATTACCTGGGGCTGACAATGATGATTGCAGGTCCCGCTGCCTCTGTCTGGTGAGCCAGCTCTGGGATGGGACCCTTAGCCCGTGTGATCTACGGCTGCATGTTATCAGCCCTGAAGTGTCTGGCAACCCTTGATTAAAAGCTGCCGTGATAGCACTAGGCAAAATTTTTGGAAAGAAAATGGTAAAGAAATATGCCTGCTGTTGGTTTTAACCAGGTCCAGCGCTCAGCAAAGGGATGCAAAGCAGGGAGGCGCCAAGTGGGAGAAGCGCTCTCCCTGCTCTGCAACCCTGCTAATGTCCCCTCCCTTTTGCTGCCGGCTGCACCTGTCACACTGTATGACAGGCAGTGGTGCCGGTAGCGTGAATTTAGCGTCCATCCCCATCAGTCAGGGGTTCTCAAACTCGGTCCTCAGGGGCGCACACAGTGCATGTTTTGCAGCTCTCCTCACAGAATCACAAGTGAAATAATTAGCTCCACCTGTGGACCTTTTAAAATGTGTCTGTGAGTAATTAATACACCTGTGCACTTGCTGGGTTACCTGCAAAACATGCACTGTGTGCGCCCCTGATGACCGAGTTTGAGAACCCCTGCCATCCGTGATCAGGGACTGAAGGAGCAGAGTTTCACAGGACTGAGGTTGCGGAGCTACACAGGACCAGGGCTGCTGTGTGTCAGAGGGTGAGGATGAGCTGCTACAGATCTGGTCAGTGGAGTGGAGGGAAAGAGAGAGAGTGTGGGTGTTTATTATGTGTATAAGCAGTGCTACTACTGTGGGCATTATATATATAAGTGGCGCTACTACTGTAGGCATTATGCATATAAGCGGCACTACTACCAGGCCATTATGCATATAAGGGGTGATACTACCGTGGGAATTATGCATGTAAGGGGCTCTACTACAGTGGACATTATTTTTATAAGAGGCGCTACTACTGTGGGCATTATGTGTATAAGCAGCGCTACTACCGTGGGCATTATGCTTATAAGCCGCGTTACTACTGTGGGCATTATGTATATAACCAGCACTACTGCCATTGGCATTATGCATATAAGCAGTGCTACTACCATGGGCATTATGTGTATAAGGTGCACTACTACTGTTGGCATTATGTGTATAAGGGGTGCTACTAGTGTGGGCATTATATGTATAAGCAGTGCTACTACCGAGGGCATTATGCGTTTAAGCGACGCTACTATTGTGGGCATTATGCGTATAAGCTGCGCTACTACCGTGGGCATTATGTGTATAAGACTCGCTAGTACTGTGGGTATCATGTGTATAAGTGGCGTTACTACTGTGGGTATTATGTGCATAAGGGGCACTACTACTGTGGGCATTATGTGTATAAGAGGCCCTACTAGTGGGGGCATTGTGTGTATAAGGGGCGCTATTACTGTGGGTATTATGTATATGGGGCGCTGTTGCTGTGATCATTATGTTCATAAGGGGCGCTACTACTGTGGCATTATGTGCATAAGCAGTGCTACTACCATGGGCATTATGTGTATAAGGGGCACTACTACTGTGGGCATTATGTGTATAAGGGGCGCTACAAACATGGGTATTATGTGTATGAGGGGCACTACTAATCTAGTGGGGGCATTGTGTGTATAAGGGTCGCTATTACTGTGGGTATTATGTATAAAGGGCACTGCTGCTGTGAGTATTATGTGCATAAGGGGAGCTACTACTGTGGGCATTATGTGCATAAGAGGCACTACTGTGGGCATTATGTGTATAAGCAGTGCTACTACTGTGGGCATTATGTGTTTAAGGGGCACTAATACTGTTGGCATTATGTGTATAAGGCACGCTACTACTGTGGGCATTATGTGTACAAGCAGCGCTACTACTGTGGGCATTGTGTGTATAGGGGCACTACTACCATGGGCATTATGTGTATAATGGCACTACTACTGTGGGCATTATGTGTGTAAGCAGCACTATTAATGTGGACATTATGTGTAAACGCAGCACTACTACTCTAAGCATTATCTGTGTAAGTAGCACTATTACTGTGGGCATTAGGGCTACTACTGTGTGTTGTAACATGAATAAGGGACACTACTATGTGGTGTAATATGAATCAAGGGCATTACATGCAGTGCAATGTATAAGATTGTGCTACTATGTGGTGTAATTTAAAATGGGGGTACTATTGTGTGACCACGCCCCCTTCCTTGTGAGACCACACCCCTTTCTTTCGGCATGTGCTCATTGACCCTTTTTGAAAGTATGGCAGGGCGCCGGTCTTAGTTTTACCTATATTAACCACTAGCTGAAGCACCCAGTGTTGTTCGGCTTTAAATCTTCAAGTGATGAAGTTATCAGTGAGTTGGATGTAACTATCAACATGTGAAAAATAATTAACAGCTTAGCAGCTCTTCCAACACACCCATGAGGTGGCTGCCCAATGTCGTTTTTTTTTTTAGGTGGGGTGTCGCCAGTAGCCCTAATCCCCACTTATTGCTGTAGCTCACCTAGCCAACAGCAATCCACATAGTGAGCTCTTCAGCATGTCGCTGTTTCTAGACACTTCCACTTCTGGCCAAGATCTTGTATTACCATTCTGACAGCTTTACGGTAATATGTTTGATTTGCTCTCTGTAGTCCCTTCCACAAGTCTCTGTATTCTGTCGAGTTGATCTCCTCATAAGGTATATATGCCTTCATAGCATTAATATACCTGACTGTGGCCCAGATATCTGAATATTCGACCAGATTTTCTACTGCATATAGCAGCATTGGCTTAAGCAGATGTTTCCTCGCCAACTTTTGATAAATAGCCTGTACGTATCTGGGGTCCTGCCAGTCACTGCCCTCTTCCAGCACCATGACCCTGCAGCCCAGGTGAGGAAGGCATCGGTTGAGACAGACTACTGCAGCAGACACAATGTCCATGTCCTGGTTGCCAAGTTTGATCATCATTAGTGAGAGGACCGGTTCTGTAATCAGCCTCTTGATGGGACTCCATGGGAACACGCGATATCTGTTAACTATTTCTCCAAATAGTACCATTGATAGCAGTTGTATGTCGTGGTGGCCAGAGTCCATAAATCTTATGATGTAGGGGAGGACTTTGTCATACTTCTTCCATGTCTTATGATGACGCATCTGTATTACTGCCAGTAATGTTTTTAGCAGCATGGGAACCAGTTCCATGTTTGCCAATTGGATTTTTTGCAGAATAGCTGATATAAATACATTTCTGTATCTCATGGCCTGGTCTGGTGATCCCCTGGTGGAATTTGTGATTCCTTCAAGTACTTTCATGCAAATGTTGTTATCAATGTCATCCAACATGCGTAACATCTCCTTAATGATGACATCATAAAAGTGTCCAGTGATACAATCTGGATAACTCAGGAGTGCTGCACAAATAATGGTGATGGTCATTTTGTTGTGGATGATGCTAGATTTCCACAAAGGCATCAGATGATTAAAAATGTCCTTCCAGCGCTCGGTCTGCACAAGCCATTTAACATAGTCATTGGCAGATCTGCACTGTGAGAACGCTGCGTCAGTTTGAGTTGGCTGATGGAATTTGCCTGTTCCATAAGGAAGAAGTGGTGTTCCTCTTTTCTCTGTACCCAACATAGATGTTGTAGATGGGTCATCCAGCAGAGACTGTACTTGTACTGTGGCGGCCAGTATTATATCCTGATTATCAGTATTAGGCCTGCTTTGTGTTTCCCAGGTGTTCAGTAGGGCGCAGGCTCTGGTGAAATGTCCCTTTATTCCTGGCTCTAGCGCAGCAGCAGATTTCATGGCCAGCGCAGCATTGTGTATCATTATAGCCAGAGATCTCTGTGTGCTGGGATCAGTTGCAGATTCCATGAAAGAATATATCCCAGGCAACATATAACTCAGGAAATGAAGTGGCACGCTTGTATAGGATATTACAGCTGCCAGTGTGGTAAGTGCTGAAAGCGGAGGGGGGCACGAGGACGCCTGTATACAGGTCTGCAGCTCCCAGATGGTAATCAGCGTGTACTTATTGGCTAAAAGGTAGAGGACTTTACTTGCTGCAAGCCAAGGAGCATCTCTCTCCATCTGATCGGCCTCTACCATGGAGCTTAGGACGATGGGCACTGTGTGCTCCGTAAACAGGTCAGCTGCGTCCTTCCTTATTTCTAATACGTTGCAAAAAAAGTCCAGGATTATCTGCCCCTCGTAACTGGACAGCCCCTTGCAACGTAGGACCTCACTTAGCATATCGATGGTAGGGATAAGTTTCTCAGATGCCATCTTGTCAATGATCTCAGGCAAACATTCCCTTAACAGTGGGGAATAGAAGATCTTAAACAGCTGAAGATCATTCTCCATCTTTTGGATAAATATCCTGGAGGGTGACATGATGGGTAATTTCTTCTGATCTTCTCGCAGAATCACATCCGAAGTTAGACGGACTCTATGCGTAGTGTTTTAAAAACGGTAAGATAGACTTACCAGTCGTAATCCAAATATAAATCACAAAATACTCAGAGAGTAGCGCTGTGGGATAAACTATCACCACAAATGGCCAGCCACTGACTAGCTAGCCTTTACATAGGGCTGTGTGCCTTTATGACATCACTATGAGCTCATAGGCCTGTGTGCCATTATGACATCACTGTGAGCTCGTAGGGTACACATTCCTGTTTAGCATGTGAACCATTTTCATAGAGTTACTGTGTGACTGAGTTGACATGCAGGCTGTGTAATACAAGATCAGGGACGTAAGCCAGCATATTACCCAAGTGTAGTAAAAACAATTGTTAGGGAAGAAAAATGTTGATAAAGGTTTGAAAAACTGCTGGAGCACTGAATAAACTGGATGGAATTGCTGAATATTTGTAGTTGTCCTTTGTATTGTGTTGAATGGAATCTTCCTCATATTCATTTTCTCAATACAAATGGTTATATCATGTAACTCATAGCTCAGACTTGGTGAAACAGCAGCACCCTGGATGTGATCAAAAGGCTGAGAGATTGGAGGAAGTGGGTTTTTGATTTGTGATTTCATAAAGAACCCTCTAGATGATAATAATACCCTAAAATCTGGATCTAGTTGAGGTGGATTTGAAGTGGATTTTCTAATAAAGTATTTTCTAAAGTCTAATGCAGTAACACATGACCATAGTTCCAAATATATATAGATGATATAACACAGCTAGGTGGTAGGGTCGTATAAGGGTATCATATCCATGAGCCATCTGTACAGTCTGTGTTACATCTAGCGCAGACATCAGGGCATGGAAAGAGAAGATCTTTACAAGTGAGGGTAAAGATGCTGAAAGGTGTAGCTCATTTGCTGCTAACTATATCGTAAGAATATATTTGACTTCTACCAAGAAGGTAATAGTGTACAGTAGGTTAAAACCAAAATTAGAATTTGTATGTAGGGAAAATGGACCTAATTCAGATGATTGACATGCGGCCATTAGAGGGCAGGGAAGGGGCAGTGATGGCCAGCATTGCTGAAAACTGGGGCATCTCGACCCTGCTTTCTGGGCATGGTGAAGCCAATGGCTGCGTCCTTCCACACAGTGTCACTGGCTTCAGCAGTATTACTTCCCCAGTTATCCTGAGTAACATGAGGGTTACTCAGATGATCAGATGCTGCATACTCGGACGCAGCAGCTGATCACAGAAGCCGGCATGAGGTGTCTATAGACACAAGACGCCCCCTGCGGCATTAGCATCTTTTAGCACAGCCACTGCGTCCATCTCTGAATCTGGCTCAATGTTACTGTTGCCAAAATGTGCTGGATTTAAGGCAACAAAGAGAGAATACGTTCACCTTATGCAGGGGCAAATACGAACCACTTTGCCCGTCTAGTCTGACCTAAACACATGTACATGCACACACTTACACACTAGGGATACTTTTTGTCCTGAGCCAATTAACCTATCAGTATAATTTTGGATTGTTGCAGGAAACCTACGCAAGCACAGGAAGAATATACAAACTCCACACAGTTAGGGCCATGGTGGGAATCGAACCCATGACCTCAGTGCTTAGAATGAACCCTCCTGAAGTAATATGTGTCAGTTGGTTGTTGCACATGATGCTATCTGAATCGTACCATGGAAAGGGTTCTAAGTTACATGCAAACTTTGCCTGTGTGCAGAATATACACTGGAATGGGTGCAGATGCAATGCATACATGACTACTCTCTGGGAGGCTCTCCAGTGAGAGACCAGTCTCCCAGATCCTGTCCACTCCCCCCAGTGAAGTGGCCGATCTGAGGGCTTGATGACATGATTTGCGGTGAACCATGTCTTCATGGTCACACCAATACCGTACAATGCCACAAATATTGCACCTCCCACATTGATGGCTCTTGGAGATTATACTCCTTTCACACCACAAAAATAACCCAGTATTGACCCGGTATATTGCCGGGTCGACACGGGTCGCTGTGCGGTGTGAAAGGGGCCATGGTCGAATTCCCGAGTCGCCTGATCCGGTAATTCAAACTGGGAATCAAGCAGTGTTATTCCTAGGTGAAATACCGGGTCAGGTGCAGTGTGAAAGGGATGGTGGGTCGATTCGACCTGGGACCCGTTCACTGCATAGGGAGAGGCGGCGCGGAAATTATGTGATTTCCCAGCGCCGGCTCCGCCCATGATATCAATATTGCCGGGTCGAGGTGGCAGTGTGCAAGGGTCCAATGTTGGGTCCCACCCGGGAAGGACCCTCTCCAATTCCCGAGTGGGACCCGACATTGCGATGTGAAAGGTGTATTAGTGAAGCCACCCTACTTCATCAAATTGGTCCCTTGTGGCCAGTCCCTACACTGACTCACAAAAACATGAGAACGGCTCGCATCCTTTGTTGCCAGCTATCACACAGATTTTAAAACAGACAGAACCTTACCCAAGCATACTGATTAATGGGCACCTGGGGAATTAGCTGGCAAGAATTGGGAAAATGGGGTGCGAGAGAAAATATGATGGTATTATAAACAATAAGCTTTAATCCACAGCATTCCGTTATCTACCCTGCCTGAAGTAAAGTTCACCCAGTCGGCTGGGTCTGGGGGGACTTTATATGGGGTCTGGAGGATTTTGGAAATAAGCCCCCTTGTGACTGATCGTGGGAACCAGAAAGAGGACAGAATAATGTTTCCAGTGGGTTTCTTGATTGCGTATGGTTATATGCTATTATGCTATCCTAACTACTGGCTCTGGTACACATAAATATTATCTTTGAATAGCAATTGTCAAGTACTAACTATGGTGGTCATTCTGAGTTGTTCGCTCGTTGCCGTTTTTCGCAACGGAGCGATTAGGTGAAAAATGGTACACAGCGCGCATGCGTTCAGTAATTTAACACAAAACTTTGGAGATTTGCACAAGCTCGAGCAACGTTTTTTCATCGCTCGAGTGATCGTAGTGTGATTGACAGGAAGTGGGTGTTTCTGGGCGGAAGCTGGCCGTTTTCAGGGAGTGTGCTAAAAAAACGCAGGCGTTCCAGGTAAAAACGCAGGAGTGGCTGGAGAAACGGGGGAGTGGCTGGCCGAACGCAGGGCGTGTTTGTGACGTCAAACCAGGAACTAAACGGACTGAGGTGATTGCAATCTAGGAGTAGGTCTGGAGCTACTCAGAAACTGCAAGGAATTATTTAGTAGCAGTTCTGCTAATCTTTCGTTCGCTATACTGCTAAACTAAGATACACTCCCAGAGGGCGGCGGCCTAGCGTTTGCAATGCTGCTAAAACGAGTTTTATGGTAAGAACTTACCTTTGTTAAAACTCTTTCTGCGAGGTACACTGGGCTCCACAAGGAGAGACATTGGGGTGTAGAGTAGGATCTTGATCCGAGGCACCAACAGGCTCAAAAGCTTTGACTGTTCCCAAGATGCATAGCGCCGCCTCCTCTATAACCCCGCCTCCCTGCACAGGAGCTCAGTTTTTAGTTAACCAGCCCATGCAGTAGCAGGAAAGTAAAATGATTGATGTCTAAAATTAATAAATACACAATCCAAAAGAATAAGTCTTGGAGTCTGAAGAGGAATGAGGTTTCTCTTGATGGATGGCTTTGGTACCATAAAAAGCTTTGAGACTCAATTCTTTTTGTCTATTTTTATGTATTTAACAGATGATTATGTGACACATATACAAATGACTAATCATGGCAATCTGTAATACCCCATCACACTGCCTGAGGCGGATCGCACCCAGGAGCCTGACACGGGAGATTGCAGGGTGCGACCCGCCTCAGGCGCTTTTCACACCACAGTTAGCAGCCCGGCATATTGCCGGGTTGCTGACGTCAGCAGTGACGTGACGTGGGCGGCACTTGGAGATCACATGATCTCCAAGCGCCGCCCTTACATAGAGAGTGAACGGGAAACGTGTCGCATTGACCCGGCTCCCGTTCACACCGCACATGAACACAGGTTATGCGCGCTCATGTGCCAAAAACCCGTGTTCAGAGGTGCTGGTATGAAAGGGGTAGAAGAGAGAACTTGAGGACAAACTTAGTGTTGTCTTATCAGTTTTTTTTCTCAGCAGAACATCATTTCTTGGTGAAGAAAACTAAAATTGATTCTTTATGGCTGTGCTAACCACTTTATACAAAGCATTAACTTTTCAAAAGATAGAAAGCATTAGTGTGACGCTGAATGCTAAAGCAGCAAAAAAACATATGTTTAGTATGTAAGGTCTCAGGTGCAGGGCCCTTCATCCTCTGGTTCATCTACCACACTATCCTTGCATTCCCTGCTCCTTGTTTCCTTGTCCCCTTCAGCAACTCTAAATCTGTGTGCTTGCCCTTCATTGGGTACGGTCTCATTGCATCCCTCCCAACATTGTTAAACTGGAAATCGGGATCTTCCAAGTACCGGAGGCACGTGCGTTTCGAAAAGGAGGTGGGGCCTCAACGGATGGGGTGGAGCCTAGTGGCAAACCCCCATTTGCCTCACATTGGAGGCGTCCCCAGCACTCTTCAACATACTGGGCTGTCTCTAGAGCTCTCCCTTCACTGTGAATAGATGCCATGCACATCACACGGTATCTATTCACCTGCTGCAAGCTGCAGTGACGTTGCATCCCACAACCTTTTCCCCTCCCGTGAGACACTGGGAAGGGCGGTGGGACAGTCCCAGAAAAACATGACTGTTCTGCCGCCAGCAGGACAGTTGGGAAGTATGCCATTAAGTGTTAAACTGCCACAGGGATCCCGGCGCCTGGGATTAGTAGTGCGGAGATCGTTGCTCTCCTAATCTCAGCTCTGGAGTAGGCCCTGAAGCTGCGGCCTCGATTTATTGATTAGAGATATTACTTTTATCGCGGCCGCTGCTGCATCACCGCGCCTGAGTCCTGCCGACCCTTAGCTGTCTTATACCCCTCTAGGATATTACCTTGGGCTGACAATGATGATTGCAGGTCCCGCTGCCTCTGTCTGGTGAGCCAGCTCTGGGATGGGACCCTTAGCCCGTGTGATCTACGGCTGCATGTTATCAGCCCTGAAGTGTCTGGCAACCCTTGATTAAAAGCTGCCGTGATAGCACTAGGCAAAATTTTTGGAAAGAAAATGGTAAAGAATTATGCCTGCTGTTGGTTTTAACCAGGTCCAGCACTCAGCAAAGGGATGCAAAGCAGGGAGGCGCCAAGTGGGAGAAGCGCTCTCCCTGCTCTGCAACCCTGCTAATGTCCCCTCCCTTTTGCTGCCGGCTGCACCTGTCACACTGTATGACAGGCAGTGGTGCCGGTAGCTTGAATTTAGCGTCCATCCCCATCAGTCAGGGGTTCTCAAACTCGGTCCGCAGGGGCGCACACAGTGCATGTTTTGAGGTCTCCTCACAGAATCACAAGTGAAATAATTAGCTCCACCTGTGGACCTTTTTGAAATGTGTCTGTGAGTAATTAATACTAGTGATGAGCGGATTCGGTTTTACTCGGTTTTACTCGGTTTTACTCGGTTCTCAAAACGACATCTTATTGGCTCACGGATGTCACGTGTTTTGGATAGCCAATAAGATGCCGTTTTGAGAACCGAGTAAAACCGAGTAAAACCGAACCTCGCTCATCACTAATTAATACACCTGTGCACTTGCTGGGTTACCTGCAAAACATGCACTGTGTGCGCCCCTGATGACCGAGTTTGAGAACCCCTGCCATCAGTGATCAGGGACTGAAGGAGCAGAGTTTCACAGGACTGAGGTTGCGGAGTTACACAGGACCAGGGCTGCTGTGTGTCAGAGGGTGAGGATGAGCTGCTACAGATCTGGTCAGTGGAGTGGAGGGAAAGAGAGAAAGTGTGGGTGTTTATTATGTGTATAAGCAGTGCTACTACTGTGGGCATTATATATATAAGTGGCGCTACTACTGTGGGCATTATGCATATAAGCGGCACTACTACCAGGCCATTATGCATATAAGGGGTGATACTACTGTGGGAATTATGCATGTAAGGGGCGCTACTACAGTGAACATTATTTTTATAAGAGGCGCTACTACTGTGGGCATTATGTGTATAAGCAGCGCTACTACCGTGGGCATTATGCTTATAAGCCGCGTTACTACTGTGGGCATTATGTATATAACTAGCACTACTGCCATTGGCATTATCCATATAAGCAGTGCTACTACCATGGGCATTATGTGTATAAGGTGCACTACTACTGTTGGCATTATGTGTATAAGGGGTGCTACTAGTGTGGGCATTATATGTATAAGCAGTGCTACTACCGAGGGCATTATGCGTTTAAGCGACGCTACTATTGTGGGCATTATGCGTATAAGCTGCGCTACTACCGTGGGCATTATGTGTATAAGACTCGCTACTACTGTGGGTATCATGTGTATAAGTGGCGCTACTACTGTGGGTATTATGTGCATAAGGGGCACTACTACTGTGGGCATTATGTGTATAAGAGGCCCTACTAGTGGGGGCATTGTGTGTATAAGGGGCGCTATTACTGTGGGTATTATGTATATGGGGCGCTGTTGCTGTGATCATTATGTTCATAAGGGGCGCTACTACTGTGGCATTATGTGCATAAGCAGTGCTACTACCATGGGCATTATGTGTATAAGGGGCACTACTCCTGTGGGCATTATGTGTATAAGGGGCGCTACAAACATGGGTATTATGTGTATGAGGGGCACTACTAATCTAGTGGGGGCATTGTGTGTATAAGGGTCGCTATTACTGTGGGTATTATGTATAAAGGGCACTGCTGCTGTGAGTATTATGTGCATAATGGGAGCTACTACTGTGGGCATTATGTGCATAAGAGGCGCTACTGTAGGCATTATGTGTATAAGCAGTGCTACTACTGTGGGCATTATGTGTTTAAGGGGCACTAATACTGTTGGCATTATGTGTATAAGGCACGCTACTACTGTGGGCATTATGTGTACAAGCAGCGCTACTACTGTGGGCATTGTGTGTATAAGGGGCGCTACTACCATGGGCATTATGTGTATAATGTAGTAATGAGCGGGTTCGGTTTCTCGGAAACCGAATCCCCCCGAACTTCAGCCTTTTTACACGGGTCCGAGCCGTGCTCGGATTCTCCCGTGTGGCTCGGGTAAACCGAGCGCGCCCGAACGTCATCATCCCGCTGTCGGATTCTCGCGAGATTCAGATTCTATATAAGCAGCCGTGCGTCGCCGCCATTTTCACACGTGCATTGAGATTGATAGGGAGAGGACGTGGCTGGCGTCCTCTCCGTTTATATTTTTGATAATAATTATATACACTTACAGTTGATCTGATTGCTTATGCTTAGCTTATTGTGGGGAGGATTGGGGAGCAGCTGTTAGGAGGAGTACAGTGCAGAGTTTTGCTATCCGTTCTCTGCCTGAAAAAAACGCTCCATACCATATCTGTGCTCAGCCTCAGTGTGCTGCATGATATATCTGACTGTGCTGAGTGCTCACACTGCTTAATTGTGGGGGAGACTGGGGAGCAGCTATAGCAGGAGTACAGTGCACAGTTTTGCTGACAGTGACCACCAGTATACGTTTGTCTGCCTGAAAAACACTCCTGTGGTGTCTTTTTTTCTTTATACTATAAGTATAAACGCAGTCTGCTGACAGTGTCCACCAGGTCCATTATACTGTATATAGCAGTACGGTAGGCCACTGCTGTACCTACCTCTGTGTCGTCACTCGTCATCATACATAAAGTATACTATCCATCCATCTACATTGTATACCTGTGGTGTCTTTTTTTCTTTATACTATAAATGCAGTCTGCTGACAGTGTCCACCAGGTCCATTATACTGTATATAGCAGTACGGTAGGCCACTGCTGTACCTACCTCTGTGTCGTCACTCGTCGTCATACATAAAGTATACTAGTATATCCATACATCTACATTGTATACCTGTGGTGTCTTTTTTTTCTTTATACTATAAACGCAGTCTGCTGACAGTGTCCACCAGGTCCATTATACTGTATATAGCAGTACGGTAGGCCACTGCTGTACCTACCTCTGTGTCGTCACTCGTCGACATACATAAAGTATACTAGTATAGCCATACATCTACATTGTATACCTGTGGTGTCTTTTTTTTCTTTATACTATAAATGCAGTCTGCTGACAGTGTCCACCAGGTCCATTATACTGTATATAGCAATACGGTAGGCCACTGCTGTACCTACCTCTGTGTCGTCACTCGTCGACATACATAAAGTATACTAGTATATCCATACATCTACATTGTATACCTGTGGTGTCTTTTTTTTCTTTATACTATAAACGCAGTCTGCTGACAGTGTCCACCAGGTCCATTATACTGTATATAGCAGTACGGTAGGCCACTGCTGTACCTACCTCTGTGTCGTCACTCGTCGTCATACATAAAGTATACTATCCATCCATCTACATTGTATACCTGTGGTGTCTTTTTTTCTTTATACTATAAACGCAGTCTGCTGACAGTGTCCACCAGGTCCATTATACTGTATATAGCAGTACGGTAGGCCACTTCTGTACCTACCTCTGTGTCTTCACTCATCGACATACATAAAGTATACTAGTATATCCATACATCTACATTGTATACCTGTGGTGTCTTTTTTTTCTTTATACTATAAACGTAGTCTGCTGACAGTGTCCACCAGGTCCATTGTACTGTATATAGCAGTACGGTAGGCCACTGCTGTACCTACCTCTGTGTCGTCACTCGTCGACATACATAAAGTATACTAGTATAGCCATACATCTACATTGTATACCTGTGGTGTCTTTTTTTTCTTTATACTATAAACGCAGTCTGCTGACAGTGTCCACCAGGTCCATTATACTGTATATAGCAGTACGGTAGGCCACTGCTGTACCTACCTCTGTGTCGTCACTCGTCGACATACATAAAGTATACTAGTATATCCATACATCTACCTTGTATACCTGTGGTGTCTTTTTTTTTTTATACTATAAACGCAGTCTGCTGACAGTGTCCACCAGGTCCATTATACTGTATATAGCAGTACGGTAGGCCACTGCTGTACCTACCTCTGTGTCGTCACTCGTCGACATACATAAAGTCTACTATTGTATCTATACATCTACATTGTATACCTATGGTGTCTTTTTTTTCTTTATACTATAAACGCAGTCTGCTGACAGTGTCCACCAGGTCCATTATACTGTATATAGCAGTACGGTAGGCCACTGCTGTACCCACCTCTGTGTCATCACTCGTCGACATACATAAAGTATACTAGTATATCCATACATCTACATTGTATACCTGTGGTGTCTTTTTTTTCTTTATACTATAAATGCAGTCTGCTGACAGTGTCCACCAGGTCCATTATACTGTATATAGCAGTACGGTAGGCCACTGCTGTACCTACCTCTGTGTCTTCAGTCACTCGTCGTCATACATAAAGTATACTAGTATATCCATACATCTACATTGTATACCTGTGGTGTCTTTTTTTCTTTATACTATAAACGCAGTCTGCTGACAGTGTCCAACAGGTCCATTATACTGTATATAGCAGTACGGTAGGCCACTGCTGTACCTACCTCTGTGTCGTCACTCGTCGACATACATAAAGTATACTAGTATATCCATACATCTACATTGTATACCTGTGGTGTCTTTTTTTTCTTTATACTATAAACGCAGTCTGCTGACAGTGTCCACCAGGTCCATTATACTGTATATAGCAGTACGGTAGGCCACTGCTGTACCTACCTCTGTGTCTTCAGTCACTCATCGTCATACATAAAGTATACTAGTATCCATCTATCTACATTGTATACCTGTGGTGCCTTTTAGTTGTGTGCATTAAAATATGGAGAACAAAAATGTGGAGGTTAAAAAAATAGGGAAAGATCAAGATCCACTTCCACCTCGTGCTGAAGCTGCTGCCACTAGTCATGGCCGAGACGATGAAATGCCATCAACGTCGTCTGCCAAGGCCGATGCCCAATGTCATAGTACAGAGCTTGTAAAATCCAAAACACAAAAGACCAGTAAAAAAATGACCCAAAAATCAAAATTAAAAGCGTCTGAGTAGAAGCGTAAACTTGCCAATATGCCATTTACGACACGGAGTGGCAAGGAACGGCTGAGGCCCTGGCCTATGTTCATGGCTAGTGGTTCAGCTTCACATGAGGATGGAAGCACTCAGCCTCTCGCTAGAAAAATGAAAAGACTTAAGCTGGCAAAAGCACAGCAAAGAACTGTGCGTTCTTCGAAATCACAAATCCCCAAGGAGAGTCTAATTGTGTCGGTTGCGATGCCTGACCTTCCCAACACTGGACGGGAAGAGCTTGCGCCTTCCACCATTTGCACGCCCCCTGCAAGTGCTGGAAGGAGCACCCGCAGTCCAGTTCCTGATAGTCAAATTGAAGATGTCAGTGTTGAAGTACACCAGGATGAGGATATGGGTGTTGCTGGCGCTGGGGAGGAAATTGACAAGGAGGATTCTGATGGTGAGGTGGTTTGTTTAAGTCAGGCACCCGGGGAGACACCTGTTGTCCGTGGGACGAATATGGCCATTGACATGCCTGGTCAAAATACAAAAAAATATCAGCTCTTCGGTGTGGAATTATTTCAACACAAATGCGGACAACAGGTGTCAAGCCGTGTGTTGCCTTTGTCAAGCTGTAATAAGTAGGGGTAAGGACGTTAACCATCTCGGAACATCCTCCCTTATACGTCACCTGCAGCGCATTCATCATAAGTCAGTGACAAGTTCAAAAACTTTGGGTGACAGCGGAAGCAGTCCACTGACCACTAAATCTTTAACCAAGCTCCTGCAAACCACACCACCAACTCCCTCAGTGTCAATTTCCTCCTTACCCAGGAAAGCCAATAGTCCTGCAGGCCATGTCACTGGCAAGTCTGACGAGTCCTCTCCTGCCTGGGATTCCTCCGATGCATCCTTGAGTGTAACGCGCCTACTGCTGCTGGCGCTGCTGTTGTTGCTGCTGGGAGTCGATCGTCATCCCAGAGGGGAAGTCGGAAGACCACTTGTACTACTTCCAGTAAGCAATTGACTGTACAACAGTCCTTTGCGAGGAAGATGAAATATCACAGCAGTCATCCTGCTGCAAAGCGGATAACTGAGGCCTTGGCAGCCTGGGCGGTGAGAAACGTGGTTCCGGTATCCATCGTTACTTCAGAGCCAACTATAGACTTGATTGAGGTACTGTGTCCCCGGTACCAAATACCATCTAGGTTCCATTTCTCTAGGCAGGCGATACCGAGAATGTACACAGACCTCAGAAAAAGAGTCACCAGTGTCCTAAAAAATGCAGTTATACCCAATGTCCACTTAACCACGGACATGTGGACAAGTGGAGCAGGGCAGACTCAGAACTACATGACTGTGACAGCCCACTGGGTAGATGTATTGCCTCCCGCTGCAAGAACAGCAGCGGCGGCACCAGTAGCAGCATCTCGCAAACGCCAACTCGTTCCTAGGCAGGCTACGCTTTGTATCACCGCTTTCCAGAATATGCACACAGCTTATAACCTCTTACGGCAACTGAGGAAGATCATCGCAGAATGGCTTACCCCAATTGGACTCTCCGGGGGATTTGTGGCATCGGACAACGCCAGCACTATTGTGCGTGCATTACATCTGGGCAAATTCCAGCACGTACCATGTTTTGCACATACCTTGAATTTGGTGGTGCAGAATTATTTAAAAAACGACAGGGGCGTGCAAGAAATGCTGTCAGTGGGCAGAAGAATTGCGGGCCACTTTCGGCGTACAGGCACCGCGTACAGAAGACTGGAGCACCACCAAAAACGCCTGAACTTGCCCTGCCATCATCTGAAGCAAGAGGTGGTAACGAGGTGGAATTCAACCCTCTATATGCTTCAGAGGATGGAGGAGCAGCAAAAGGCCATTCAAGCCTATACATCTGCCCACGATATAGGCAAAGGAGGTGGAATGCACCTGTCTCAAGCGCAGTGGAGAATGATTTCAACGTTGTGCAAGGTTCTGCAACCTTTTGAACTTGCCACACGTGAAGTCAGTTCAGACACTGCCAGCCTGAGTCAGGTCATTCCCCTCATCAGGCTTTTGCAGAAGAAGCTGGAGACATTGAAGGAGGAGCTAAAACAGAGCGATTCCGCTAGGCATGTGGGACTTGTGGATGGAGCCCTTCATTCGCTTAACCAGGATTCACGGGTGGTCAATCTGTTGAAATCAGAGCACTACATTTTGGCCACCGTGCTCGATCCTAGATTTAAAACCTACCTTGTATCTCTCTTTCCGGCAGACACAAGTCTGCAGAGGTTCAAAGACCTGCTGGTGAGAAAATTGTCAAGTCAAGCGGAACGTAACCCGTCAACAGCTCCTCCTTCACATTCTCCCGCAACTGGGGGTGCGAGGAAAAGGCTACGAATTCCGAGCCCACCTGCTGGCGGTGATGCAGGGCAGTCTGGAGCGAGTGCTGACATCTGGTCCGGACTGAAGGACCTGCCAACGATTACTGACATGTCGTCTACTGTCACTGCATATGATTCTCTCACCATTGGAAGAATGGTGGAGGATTATATGAGTGACCGCATCCAAGTAGGCACGTCAGACAGTCCGTACGTATACTGGCAGGAAAAAGAGGCAATTTGGAGGCCCTTGCAGAAACTGGCTTTATTCTACCTAAGTTGCCCTCCCTCCAGTGTGTACTCCGAAAGAGTGTTTAGTGCCGCCGCTCACCTTGTCGGCAATCGGCGTACGAGGTTACTTCCAGAAAATGTGGAGAAGATGATGTTCATTAAAATGAATTATAATCAATTCCTCCGTGGAGACATTCACCAGCAGCAATTGCCTCCAGAAAGTACACGGGTACCTGAGATGGTGGATTCCAGTGGGGACGAATTAATAATCTGTGAGGAGGGGGATGTACACAGTGAAAGGGGTGATGAATCGGAGGATGATGATGAGGTGGACATCTTGCCTCTGTAGAGCCAGTTTGTGCAAGGAGAGATTGATTGCTTCTTTTTTGGTGGGGGCCCAAACCAACCAGTCATTTCAGTCACAGTCGTGTGGCAGACCCTGTCGCTGAAATGATGGGTTCGTTAAAGTGTGCATGTCCAGTGTTTATACAACATAAGGGTGGGTGGGAGGGCCCAAGGACAATTCCATCTTGCACCTCTTTTTTCTTTCATTTTTCTTTGCGTCATGTGCTGTTTGTGGAGTATTTTTTGAAGGGCCATCCTGCGTGACACTGCAGTGCCACTCCTAGATGGGCCAGGTGTTTGTGTCGGCCACTTGGGTCGCTTATCTTAGTCACACAGCTACCTCATTGCGCCTCTTTTTTTCTTTGCATCATGTGCTGTTTGGGAGTATTTTTTTGAAGGGCCATCCTGCGTGACACTGCAGTGCCACTCCTAGATGGGCCAGGTGTTTGTGTCGGCCACTTGGGTCGCTTATCTTAGTCACACAGCTACCTCATTGCGCCTCTTTTTTTCTTTGCGTCATGTGCTGTTTGGGGAGTATTTTTTTGAAGGGCCATCCTGCGTGACACTGCAGTGCCACTCCTAGATGGGCCAGGTGTTTGTGTCGGCCACTTGGGTCGCTTATCTTAGTCACACAGCTACCTCATTGCACCTCTTTTTTTCTTTGCGTCATGTGCTGTTTGGGGAGTATTTTTTTGAAGGGCTATCCTGCGTGACACTGCAGTGCCACTCCTAGATGGGCCAGGTGTTTGTGTCGGCCACTTGGGTCGCTTATCTTAGTCACACAGCTACCTCATTGCGCCTCTTTTTTTCTTTGCGTCATGTGCTGTTTGAGGAGTATTTTTTTGAAGGGCCATCCTGCGTGACACTGCAGTGCCACTCCTAGATGGGCCAGGTGTTTGTGTCGGCCACTTGGGTTGCTTATCTTAGTCACACAGCTACCTCATTGCGCCTCTTTTTTTCTTTGCGTCATGTGCTGTTTGGGGAGTATTTTTTTGAAGGGCCATCCTGCGTGACACTGCAGTGCCACTCCTAGATGGGCCAGGTGTTTGTGTCGGCCACTTGGGTCGCTTATCTTAGTCACACAGCTACCTCATTGCGCCTCTTTTTTTATTTGCGTCATGTGCTGTTTGGGGAGTATTTTTTTGAAGGGCCATCCTGCGTGACACTGCAGTGCCACTCCTAGATGGGCCAGGTGTTTGTGTCGGCCACTTGGGTCGCTTATCTTAGTCACACAGCTACCTCATTGCGCCTCTTTTTTTCTTTGCGTCATGTGCTGTTTGGGGAGTATTTTTTTGAAGGGCCATCCTGCGTGACACTGCAGTGCCACTCCTAGATGGGCCCGGTGTTTGTGTCGGCCACTTGGGTCGCTTATCTTAGTCACACAGCTACCTCATTGTGCCTCTTTTTTTCTTTGCGTCATGTGCTGTTTGGGGAGTATTTTTTTGAAGGGCCATCCTGCGTGACACTGCAGTGCCACTCCTAGATGGGCCATGTGTTTGTGTCGGCCACTTGGGTCGCTTATCTTAGTCATCCAGCTACCTCGGTGCAAATTTTAGGACTAAAAATAATATTGTGAGGTGTGAGGTGTTCAGAATAGACTGAAAATTAGTGGAAATTATGGTTATTGAGGTTAATAATACTATGGGATCAAAATGACCCCCAAATTCTATGATTTAAGCTGTTTTTTAGGGTTTTTTGAAAAAAACACCCGAATCCAAAATACACCTGAATCCGACAAAAAAATTCCGGTGAGGTTTTGCCAAAACGCGTTCGAACCCAAAACACCGCCGCGGAACCGAACCCAAAACCAAAACACAAAACCCGAAAAATTTCCGATGCACATCACTAATCTTGACATGTATTTAAGTGCAAGGCCTACTAGTAGAATTGCTGACTGTAATTTGTCATTTTGCCCTCATAGTAAATTGTATTTAATTTCCTAAAAAATAAGCTAATGATATAGAAAATACTTCTGCAAATATTAATTAAAAAGAAACTACAACAACTTCTAATTATTATACATGACCAGGGCTGCCATCAGAAATTCTGGGGCCCGGGACTGACAAAATAGTCAGGGCCCCCCTCCCCAGAAAAAAAAGTTACATAAATATATATTTAAAAAAATAGGATTTTGATAACCTACCGGTAAATCCTTTTCTCCTAGTCCATAGAGGATGCTGGGGACGACATCAAGACCATGGGGTATAGACGGGATCCGCAGGAGACATGGGCACTCCAAAGACTTTTCATTGGGGGTGAACTGGCTCCTCCCTCTATGCCCCTCCTCCAGACCCCAGTTGTAGGAACTGTGCCCAGGGAGACTGACATTTCGAGGAAACAAATTACTTAACTAGTGGTGAGATATCTACCAACTCACACCCTCAACCATGCCGCACACATGGCATTCAACATAACACACGCCAACAGGCATGAACTAATTGCAGCAACATGCTGAAACCAAGATAACACAACTTGTGTAACTGTAATAACTAAACTGCAGGTAAAGGGGGTGATTCCGAGTTGATTGCTATTTTTTTCGTTCGCACAACATATTCGCAATATTGCGAACACGTTGCACAATAGCGAATAACCGCCCCCCAATGTATTTTTGCTATTTCGTACGCAGTAGTACACAAAGTAGGTGTATGCCAAATGACATCGCATTAATGCGAACCCATCGCATTACCACAAACCTCATCGTAAAAATCCTAACTTCTTGCAGATTTACACATTCCTCTTAAAATTGCACACGCTTTTGCTAAAAACCACACAGCTGTGGTCATTCCGAGTTGTTTGCTCGCAAGCTGCTTTTAGCAGCATTGCACACGCTAAGCCGCCGCCTACTGGGAGTGAATCTTAGCTTAGCAAAATTGCGAACGAAAGATACGCAATATTGCGAAAAGATTTATCTGTACAGTTTCTGAGTAGCTCGAGACTTACTCTTCCAGTGCGATCAGTTTAGTGCTTGTCGTTCCTGGTTTGACGTCACAAACACACCCAGCGTTCGCCCAGACACTCCTCCGTTTCTCCAGCCACTCCCGCGTTTTTTCCCAGAAACGGTAACGTTTTTTTCACACACTCCCATAAAACGGCCAGTTTCCGCCCAGAAACACCCACTTCCTGTCAATCACACAACGATCACCAGAACGAAGAAAAAACCTTGTAATGCCGTGAGTAAAATACCAAACTTCTTAGGAAATTTACTTGGCGCAGTCGCAGTGCGAACATTGCACATGCGCATTAGCGACTAATTGCTCCGTTGCGAGAAAAAAAAAAAACGAGCGATCAACTCGGAATGACCACCAGCAATGGGTTTTTTTTTAAGTTAAATTACAGCTTTCAGTTCAAACTCCACAAGCCTTCCTCAATTACGATTACAATTAGTGTAATGAATGATAATGGTCATGACCAATTAAGTCTTCAAAGAATACTTGAAGAACACTTTGTAGGCATAATTGGCCATCAATATTGAAATGTATAAAAGAAAAATATAGATGTGGTAAATGTGCATGGTCTAATGCTAATTTGTTTATTTTTGTGTAGAGGTGTAGTTTGTGAATAAGTGTGTTTACATGTTTTTAAAACAATAACCTCCTAACTCTCATTTTTTTTTTTTTTTTTTTAAATTAAAAATAAAATTCTTAAGTTAGATGTGTGAAATGTTTAAGGTAACCAATTTCTGCTAGCCAATCTGCTGTTCCTTTATTGCATTAATAAACACAACACCCGCTTAACTTGAAATAATATTTTTTTTATTTTTGAACAATTTTTTTTTGTGCATTTTACTTTTCCAACTTTTTTTTTTTATGTAAATATTTTTTAACAAAATTTTTGGAGCTGGTCCACATTAGCCAGCAAGGCTTCCAGGCTCCTTCGCATGCTGGCCAGAATGCCCGCAAAAGTTGTGGGATCTCCAACTGCAACATCTGAAATTAAGAGGCAAAATAAACATTACTAACTTACTCACATTACCTATTATACAAGCAAGGCATAAAGCACACTTTAATGCAGGCATGTCCAAACTGCAGCCCTCCAGCTGTTGTGAAACTACATATACCAGCATGCCTTGACCCAGTTTTGCTGTCAGAGAATGCTAAAGCTGTGTCAGGGCATGCTGGGATGTGTAGCTTTTCAACAGCTGGAGGGCCGCAGAATGGACAGGCCTGCTTTAATGGCAAAGTGACTACATCATGGATGTTTTAATGAGAAAACAGTAGCAGAACAACACATAAGCCTGCTCAGCAATGTTTGTTATTGTTTTTTTTTTTTACAAAGTGTACCACACCATGGGGTACATTTACTAATATGGGAGTTCTATTTAAGATGGGACGTTGCCCATTGCAACCAATCTAATTCCACATATTATCTTGGAGAAGGAGCAAAATAAATGAAAAGTATAATCTGATTGGTTGCTATGGGCAACATCCCATCTTAAATAGAACTACCATCTTAGTAAATGTAACACCATGCTGGGATTCATTCACATCTGGATTGAAGCAGACTTATCTTTTGTGGGGTTGGCCCTGCATCATCACAGTGCATATCAACATCTTCAGAAGGACAACATATCCTAGCATGCCCACACTCCCTGAAAGCCTGCCTTACTACATAAGGTCAAACAGGCTTTTAAAAAATGTTTGAAATTTTTTTGGAGTGTAACTTTCACAACACAAATCACTGTGTCCTTAGCCTGCCTAACAAAGTGAAGCATGCAAGTTCAATGTGCAAATATTGGAATACCCAGGCACAAGTGTAAAAGTCAAACAACATACTAAACTCCACTCAGGTCTAACTGTTTTGCTGATAATGTCGCACATATAAACCCTGTTGTCCAGGCAACCCTGTCGACATAATGAGTGTCGACCTAGAGTGGGCAGCCTAATGATCCTCACACAAATGTAAAAGCAACATCCATTCCATGATGAAGAAGACAAACATTTTACCTTGGCACAAGATTGGCCCCAGTACAACACTGCATTTATTAGAATGGGAAGTTAAATTAGGTAACAAATTAAATTCAATGTGTGTCAACTTACTCTCCCCTGCCACTTGATCACCTCCCTGAAGTGGCTCCGGGGCCTCTGCTGCCCATTCTGAAGGTGGGGATGGTGGCTGGATGGGGGATGGCGGCTGGATGGGGGAAGGAGGCTGGATGGGGGAAGGAGGCTGGATTGGGGAAAGAGGATGGAAGGGGGAGTTGGTTACAGAAGGTGGGTCAGATTGAGAGGGGGAGGGTGGCGGAGAGGTGGGTTGGGCCACAGAGGGGGAGGGGGGCATAGAGGGGGATTGGGAAAGCGAGGGGGAGAGTGGCGGAGAGGTGGGTTGGGCCACAGAGGGGGAGGGGGGCAGAGACAAGATTGGGAAAGACAGGGGGAGGGTGGCGGAGAGGTGGGTTGGGCCACAGAGGGGGAGGGGGGCAGAGAGGGGGTTTGGGAAAGAGAGGGGGAGTGGGGCGGAGAAGGGGATTGGGAAAGAGAGGGGGAGGGGGGCGGAGAGGGGGATTGGGCCACAGAGGGGGAGGGGGGCGGAGAAGGGGATTGTGAAAGAGAGGGGGAGTGGGGCGGAGAAGGGGATTGGGAAAGAGATGGGGAGGGGGCGGAGAGGGGGATTGGGCCACAGAAGGGGAGGGGGCGGAGAAGGGGATTGGTCTGGCCTAGAAATTGGCGGCCTTCGACCCGCTGCTTGCCATTGTGCTTGCTCTAGAATGACATATGTAATAATTAGGTTGTGGCCAAATAAAAACAAACCATCAGCATTTTAAAATTACATTGTTCTGTCCCATGATGATAAAGACACAGAGCAAGTTATTGTGTTCAGCCGACAGCCTGTGTACCAACTCAGTACAACAACATTAACTTTTTCACAAGCACTTTGCTACACAGTCAGTACTGCAAGCCATAACCACACACAATGTGGAAACTTGTCATGTTTGTTCTACAATAGTGTAATTACACAGTCTGCAAATTTTCTCACTATATAACTTCTTAGTGAAAATGTGCAGTATGTACATTTTAAGTTTTAGCTACTAATCTCAGTGTTTTAAACATATTTAATGTAATGTGTTTAACTTACTGCGTCTATGTCGACTGCGAATTTGTTGGCGCAGTTCCACCAACAGCTCCGGCGTGCGGCGGCGAAGATCACTCCACCATCTTTCCAGTTGGATTATTGAGCGCCGTGTCCGGGTGCGTGTCCGCAGTATGCGGCGGACCTCCGCGTAGGCCTCGCGCTTAACCCTATTGGGTATAAAGGGCCCTGCGTGGCCTACGCAGCGGTCCATGACCGCTATTAAAACGCGCAACTACCGGCGACTAAAGGCAGCTGCGCGCATGGTGCCAATGGCGTTTTCCATACATGGGCATATATTTATAGTGTGTGGTGGCATTTGATTGGTTGTAATTGTATGGTGTCATCTGTATTAAACTTTATTGATATGTGTACATTAATGTGCAGGACAGTGTGTACAGTTCACAACTGCGGAGATTCGCACCCGCGGACACACACACACACACACACACACACACACACACAATTATTATTTGAAATTTGTATTCAAAAGTCATGCTTCTAAATTAATAGCATTGTTGGTTTGTAGGATAAAAGCAAAAACAAACAAACATGACAATGTTTAGAAATATGTCTCTAGATAGTTCTATAGATACATACACACACATATACCAATCATATATGGCCGCTATTCCAAAAAATATAAGTCTACATATATATATATATATATATATATATATATAGATATATATATATAGATATATATATAGATAAAAATGTATCTAAATATATATAGAGAGAGAAATATATATATATATATAGAGAGAGAGGGAGAGAGAGAGAGCACAAAAAAAAAAACACAACTAAGTGTTTCAATCTGTGTACTCACCACATTTTGCAGGAAGGATCAGCTACACAAAGTCACAAAGTTTAAGTTTTTTAGGATCAGATGTTGTGTTTTTATTTTGGTAAACAGATGCACAAGCCAAACATAAAAAAAAAATATATATATATATATTTTTGGTTAATAACACAATTACCCCAAATTACAAACTAAACACAAAAAAAAACCCCATTGTCTAAAACAATCTTACACAACAAACATGATAAGGAGAACATTACAGATTAATTCTGTACTGAAACAATAATAAATACAAAACACAAGCAACACACTCTGAACTTTACCAAGCAACCTAAATGCCATCAGTCCAAAAAACTAAACACGTACAGACAGTTTTGGGAGACAAAACAAAATAAAAAATACCTGAAATAATCCCGCACAATTCAAGCCCTTACAGCAGGCATATCCAAACTGCGGCCCTCCAGCTGTTGTGAAACTACATATCCCAGCATGCCCTGACACAGTTTTGCTGTCAGAGAATGCTAAAGCTGTGTCAGGGCATGCTGGGATGTGTAGTTTCTCAACAGCTGGAGGGCCACAGTTTGGACATGCCTGCCTTACAGCATTCCCCCGGCGGTACACACTCCCTCCCACTGAATGTCCGGCCAACCCCTGGCTCCTCATCCGGCAATTCCTCTGTGTGGGGAAGCTCTACGCGACTCCTTACAGCGATGTTATGTAGGATAACGCACAGGACCACAATTTTACTTACCATCTCCGGCAAATACATGATGTCGCCACCAGTGCGGTGGAGCACATGAAAACGCCCTTTAAGAACACCAATCGTGCGCTCCACCAGCTGTCTAGTGGCAGTAAGCGTGGAGTTAAATGCCGACTGTGGTCCTGGCCTGGGTTTACTGTAAGGAGTCATGAGCCAGGGGGTGCAAGGATATCCACGGTCTCCTGTTTGATAATATGAGAAGAGAAAAAGGATAAAAGCAACATTAAACAAGGTAATTACCACAATATGACTGTTCCAATAATGAAATTTCAAAAACTCACCCAATAGCCACATGTCTTGGCCTTCCATCGTTCTTAATCTTTGCCATATCCGTGATTGTCTAATAACATGGGCATCATGGGAGTTCCCAGGGAACTTAGCATTCAGGGACAGGATCTTTAGGGATGGGCCACAAACAACCATTACATTCAGAGAATGAAACAGTTTTCTGTTTCTAAAGATTTCTTCATTATGTCTTGGCGCAACAATGGCAACATGTGTCCCATCCACAACCCCAATAACGTGTGGGAAGCGACTACCCCCTTCCTGAAATTGCCGCTTCACCACAGCCAGGGCACCAGCATCCAAAGGCATTGATATAAATTGCTTTACTCAGGTTATGAATGCTTGGCTGACATGCCGCAGGACCTTACTGAACTGGCCCTGCGACATGCCAACCAGATCACCAACTACATGCTGGTATGAAGCAGTGGCCAAAAAATGTAACACAGCAAGGAATTGTGTCAATGCTGGTATTGCTGTAGGATACCTAATGGATTGTTCTAGATCACTCTCTATTATGGAGAGAGGGTCTAGGATTAGATGAGGTGGCAGTCTGTATCTGCGCAACACAACATCATCAGGCATCCCAAAAAGGAGGACAAGGGTACAGGAAATTGGTGGCCTTGCACGCCTCCGTTGCCTTGGAGGATGAGGAGCCGGTTGGGGTTGGAGGGCTTGCGCCAGTTGGGGTGGGAGTGCTTCCGTAGGTTGGGGTGGGAAGGCTTCCGCTGCCACATGTATGGACATCACCAACTTCAAATGAAGGTAAGAATCATTAAAACACACAATCAACAACACACATTGTAAAAAAAAAAAAAAGTGTATGGGTGTTCACTTACTGCAGGAGCGTACTCCATATCTTCATGATGAAAATACGGAACAATAAACCCCCCAAAAAACCATTAAGCCACAGTTAGCTACGTAGCTACAACATAGGTTAACATCACAAATAACAATTTAATTTTAATATTAAACATACCCATATAATTACTGCAACAAGATATGAATTAACTACTAAGTATGAATTTTATTTTAACAAAAAAACAAAAAAAAAAATGGTAATAGGCCACTTACCTGCTCAGAAAAAAAAGGAAACTTGGCTTCAATAAGGAACCAAAAACAGTCCTTCTTCGACAAAAGAAAGATATAAGGTCCAAATCATACAATACAGCAACCTGCAAGAGAGAGAAAAGGCCAATAAGAAAAACTACACACACACTGCCAGCACTAGAACGGGCACACTGCAAATGACATGTAACATAACTATTAGATACTACATGTAAACAAAGATAATAAAATAAACATTAAACACCATACAAAATGAACAAATTAAAAACCACTACAAAGGAGCATTGCACACCCACACACAGTGCCGTAACGACGTGTGTGCCGAGTGTGCGCCGCCCACAGCGCATGGGCACTGCAGGCGCAACCGGCACACTCGCTCTCCGCTCTCCCCCCTCCCCCGCCGCCTCCTCCCGCAGCCAGTGCACAATGTAATTAGTTTGCGGCCACCGCCCACCCGCCCTCTCACCTGCAGGTGATGTGCAGAGCTCCGATCTCCGGAGCTCTGCCTTGAACTCGGCGGCGGGAGCCGGAAGAAGCATAGGAGCGGACCGAGGCAATGTGCGGTGAGTAATAGAGACGGAGGCGGAGGTTACAAGTGGCAGCCGCAGCATAACGCACACTTAGCTCGGCACTGGCAGCTCCACACTGACACACACTGTTCCCTACACCCCAGTCTCTCTGCTCCCCTCAGTGTCACCCACTTGCTCTGCTCCTCAGTGTCACCCACTTGCTCTGCTCCCCTCAGTGTCACCCACTTGCTCTGTTCCCCTTACTCACTGCTCCCTACACTCACCCTCTCTGCTCCCTATATCTGCTCTCTGCTCCCTACACACACTTGCTCTGTTCCCCTTATTCACTGCTCCCTACACTCACCCTCTCTGCTCCCTATACCCACTCTCTGCTCCCTACACACACTTGCTCTGTTCCCCTTACTCACTGCTCCCTACACTCACCCTCTCTGCTCCCTATACCCGCTCTCTGCTCCCTACACACACTTGCTCTGTTCCCCTTACTCACTGCTCACTACACTCACCCTCTCTGCTCCCTACACCCGCTATCTGCTCCCTATACCCACTCTCTGCTCCCTACACACACTTGCTCTGTTCCCATCACTCACTGCTCCCTACACTCACCCTCTCTGCTCCCTATACCCGCTCTCTGCTCCCTACACACACTTGCTCTGTTCCCCTTACTCACTGCTCCCTACACTCACCCTCTCTGCTCCCTATACCCGCTCTCTGCTCCCTACACACACTTGCTCTATTCCCCTTACTCACTGCTCCCTACACTCACCCTCTCTGCTCCCTACACCCGCTATCTGCTCCCTATACCCGCTCTCTGCTCCCTACACACACTTGCTCTGTTCCCATCACTCACTGCTCCCTACACTCACCCTCTCTGCTCCCTATACCCGCTCTCTGCTCCCTACACACACTTGCTCTGTTCCCCTTACTCACTGCTCCCTACACTCACCCTCTCTGCTCCCTATACCCGCTCTCTGCTCCCTACACACACTTGCTCTGTTCCCCTTACTCACTGCTCCCTACACTCACCCTCTCTGCTCCCTACACCCACTATCTGCTCCCTACCCCCGCTCTCTGCTCCCTACACCCACTTGCTCTGTTCCCCTCACTCTCTGCTCCCTACACCCACCCTCTCTGCTCCGTACACCCACCCGCTCTGCTCCGTACACCCACCCGCTCTGCTCCGTACACCCACCCGCTCTGCTCCCTACACCCACCCTCTCTGCTCCCTACACCCACCATCTCTGCTCCTCACACTCACTGCTTCCTACACCCACTCTCTGCTCCCCTCACTCTCTGCTCCCTACACCCACCCTCTCTGCTCCCTACACCCACCCTCTTTGCTCCCTACACCCACCCTCTTTGCTCCTCACACTCACTGCTTCCTACACCCACTCTCTGCTCCCCTCACTCACTGCTTCCTACACCCACTCTCTCTGCTCCTCACACTCACTGCTTCCTACACCAACTCTCTGCTCCCCTCACTCCCTGATCCCTACACCCACTCTCTCTGCTACCCTTTCTGCTCCCTAACTGCATCACGCCGGGGGAGCGGCTGCGGGGGAGAGAGGATGGAGGAGCAGCAGCTCTGGTTGCCGAGTCCCGGGACATAAATGTTCGCCTCTGGATGCCGGATCGCCACCCCCTGCAACTCGGGAGAGACTGCACTGCGAGGAGCTGAGAGCTGGGGGAGGAGGAGGAGGAGGCCAGGAAGGAGAAGAAGAGAGGCCTGCCACTCTGCCAGCTGTTCACAGTTAAGTATAATACTTACACACACAAACACTGTCACACTCTCACACACACACACTTACACACACACACACACACACACACACACACACACACACACACACACTTACACTCACTTTCTCTCTCTATCTCTCTCTCTCATGTAAAACGGGGGACTCTGCTTCCTAATGTGTAAAATGAGACTCTGCCTACTTAATGTGTAAAAAGAGGAATCTGCTGCCTAATGTGTAAACAGGGGACCCTGCATGCTGAATGTGTAAAAAGGAGGCCTCTGCTGCCATAATGTGTAAAAAAGGGGACTCTCTGCCAGGGCCGGTGCTAGGGTGTTCGGCGCCCTCCTGCAAACTATAAATTTTGCGCCCTCCTATGGCCACATCATAGTCATTGGCCTAAATTTATTAAGCCTTAAAAAGTGATAATGTGGAGACAGATAAAGGGGGAAAATTCATTTATGTCCTGATTTTTCGGCTAGCTGAAAAATCCGGACATAGCTATTCAATGCTACCCGTTTTTTACCACATTTCCACTGGTGCAGATTCGCCTTTTTAAAAAGGCGAATCTGCATCCACAGAAAATAGTCAAAAACGGACATGTTTTCGACAAAAACACGTGTATCTGCAAATAATTCGCCAATCCATGTGTTTACCGACATTTCCAAATTTTTTGACAGTCGAAAAAATAAGAATTTACTTACCGATAATTCTATTTCTCGTAGTCCGTAGTGGATGCTGGGAACTCCGTAAGGACCATGGGGAATAGCGGCTCCGCAGGAGACAGGGCACTACTAAAGAAAGCTTTAGGATCACCTGGTGTGCACTGGCTCCTCCCCCTATGACCCTCCTCCAAGCCTCAGTTAGGATAATGTGCCCGGACGAGCGTACACAATAAGGAAGGATTTTGAATCCCGGGTAAGACTCATACCAGCCACACCAATCACACTGTACAACTTGTGATCTGAACCCAGTTAACAGCATGATAATAGAGAAGCCTCTCGAAAAGATGGCTCACTACAACAATAACCCGAATTTTTTGGTAACAATAATTATGTACCAGTATTGCAGACAATCCGCACTTGGGATGGGCGCCCAGCATCCACTACGGACTACGAGAAATAGAATTATCGGTAAGTAAATTCTTATTTTCTCTGACGTCCTAGTGGATGCTGGGAACTCCGTAAGGACCATGGGGATTATACCAAAGCTCCCAAACGGGCGGGAGAGTGCGGATGACTCTGCAGCCCCCAATGAGAGAACTCCCGGTCCTCCTCAGCCAGGGTATCAAATTTGTAGAATTTTACAAACGTATTTGCTCCTGACCAAGTAACTGCTCGGCAAAGTTGTAAAGCCGAGACCCCTCGGGCAGCTGCCCAAGATGAGCCCACCTTCCTTGTGGAGTGGGCATTTACAGATTTTTGGCTGTGGCAGGCCTGCCACAGAATGTGCAAGTTGAATTGTACTACAAATCCAACGAGCAATAGTCTGCTTAGAAGCAGGAGCACCCAGCTAGTTGGGTGCATAGAGGATAAACAGCGAGTCAGATTTCCTGACTCCAGCCGTCCTGGAAACATATATTTTCCGGGTCCTGACAACGTCTAGCAACTTGGAGTCCTCCAAGTCCCTAGTAGCCGCAGGCACCACAATAGGTTTGGTTCAGGTGAACGCTGAAACCACCTTAGGGAGAAACTGAGGACGAGTCCTCAATTCCGCCCTGTCCGAATGGAAAATCAGATAAGGGCTTTTACAGGATAAAGCCACCAATTCTGACACTTGCCTGGCCCAGGCCAGAGCCAACAGCATGACCACTTTTTCTGTGAGATATTTTAACTCCACAGATTTAAGTGTGTCAAACCAATGTGACTTTTGGAACCCAAAAACCACCTGGAGATCCCAAAAGTGCCACTAAAGGCACAAAAGGAGGCTGTATATGCAGTACCCCTTTAACAAATGTCTGAACTTCAGGGACTGAAGCTAGTTCTTTTTTGGAAGAAAATTGACAGAGCCGAAATTTGAACCTTAATGGACCCCAATTTCAGGCCCATAGATACTCCTGTTTGCAGGAAATGTAGGAATCGACCCAGTTGAATTTCCTCCGTCGAGCCTTACTGGCCTCGCACCACGCAACATATTTTCGCCAAATGCGGTGATAATGTTTTGCGGTTACATCCTTCCTGGCTTTGATCAGGATAGGGATGACTTCATCCGGAATGCCTTTTTCCTTCAGGATCCGGCGTTCAACCGCCATGCCGTCAACGCAGCCGCGGTAAGTCTTGGAACAGACAAGGTCCTTGCTGGAGCAGGTCCCTTCTTAGAGGTAGAGGCTACGGATCCTCCGTGAGCATCTCTTGAAGTTCCGGTTACCAATTCCTTCTTGGCCAATCCGGAGCCACTAATATAGTGCTTACTCCTCTCCATCTTATCAATCTCAGTACCTTGGGTATGAGAGGCAGAGGAGGGAACCCATACACTGATTGGTACACCCACGGTGTTACCAGAGCATCTATAGCTATTGCCTGAGGGTCCCTTGACGTGGCGCAATACCTGTCGAGTTTTTCCCAACGGTTTATAATCATGTGGAAGACTTCTGGGTGAAGTCCTTACTCTCCCGGGTGGAGGTCGTGCTGAGGAAAACTGCTTCCCAGTTGTCCACTCCCGGAATAAAAACTGCTGACAGTGCTATCACATGGTTTTTCGCCCCGCGAAGAATCCTTGCAGCTTCTGCCATTGCCCTCCTGCTTCTTGTGGCACCCTGTCTGTTTACGTGGGTGACTGCCGTAATGTTGTCCGACTGGATCAACACCGGCTGACCTTGAAGCAGAGGTCTTGCTAAGCTTAGAGCATTGAAAATGGCCCTTAGCTTCAGGACATTTATGTGAAGTGATGTCTCCAGGCTTGACCATAAGCCCTGGATATTCCTTCCCTGTGTGACTGCTCCCCAGCCTCGCAGGCTGGCATCCGTGGCCACCAGGACCCAGTCCCGCATGCCGAATCTGCGGCCCTCTAGAAGATGAGCACTCTGCAACCACCACAGGAGGGATACCCTTGTCCCTGGTGACAGGGTTATCCGCTGAAGCATCTGAAGATGCGACCCGGACCATTTGTCCAGTAGGTTCCACTGGAAAGTCTTGCGTGGAATCTGCCGAATGGGATTGCTTCGTAGGAAGCCACCATTTTTACCCAGAACCCTTGTGCATTGATGCACTGAGACTTGGTTCGGTTTTAGGAGGTTCCTGACTAGCTCGGATAACTCCCTGGCTTTCTCCTCCGGGAGAAACACCTTCTTTCTGGACTGTGTCCAGGATCATCCCTAGGAACAGAAGACAAGTCGTCGGAACCAGCTGCGATTTTGGAATATTGAGAATCCAATCGTGCTGCCGCAACACTACCTGAGGTATTGCTACACCGATCTCCAACTGTTCCCTGGATCTCACCCTTATCAGGGAATCGTCCAAGTAAAGGATAACTAAAATTCCCTTCCTTCGAAGGAATATCATCATTACGGTCATTACTTCAGTAAAGACCCGGGGTGCCGTGGACCATCCCTACGGCAGCGTCTGAACTGATAGTGACAGTTCTGTACCATAACCTGAGATACCCTTGGTGAGAAGGGTAAATTTTGACATGAAGGTAAGCATCCTTGATGTCCCGAGACATCATGTAGTCCCCTTCTTCCAGGTTTGCAATCACTGCTCTGAGTGACTCAATCTTGAATTTGAACCTCTGTATGTAAGTGTTCAAAGACTTTAGATTTTAGATTTTAAAATCGGTCTCACCGAGCCGTCTGGCTTCGGTACCACAATAGTGTGGAATAATACCCCGTTCCCCGTTGCAGGAGGGGTACCTTAATTATCACCTGCTGGGAATACAGCTTGTGAATGGCTTCCAAAACTGCCTCCGTGTCAGCGGGAGACGTCGGTAAAACAGACTTTTGGAAACGGCGAGGGGAATACATCTCGAATTCCAATTTGTACCCCTGAAATATTACCTGAAGGATCCAGGGGTCTACTTGCGAGTGAGCCCACTGCGCACTGAAATTCATTGAGAACGGGCCCCCACCGTGCCTGAACTTGTAAAGCCCTAGCGTCATACTGAGAGCTTGGCAGAGGCGGAAAAGGGTTTCTGTTCCTGGGAACTGGCTGATCTCTGCAGCCATTTTCCTCTCCCTCTGTCACGAGCAGAAAAGAGGAACCCTTTTGTCCGCTTGCCAACCAGGACTGCGCCTGATAATACGGCGTCTTATTTTGAGAGGCGACTTGGGGTACATCCCCTTTTTTTTTTTTTTTTTTTAAGGCAATACTTCCAAATGCCGTTTGGAATCCGCATCACCTGACCACTTTACTGGTATAATTGGACAACGCACTTATACTTGATGCCAGTCGGCAAATATTCCGCTGTGCATCATGCATATATAGAAATGCATCTTTTAATTGCTCTATAGGCAATAATATACTGTCCTTATCTAGGATATCAAATTTCCAGTCAGGGAATCCGACCATGCCAACCCAGCACTGCACATCCAGGCTGAGGCGATTGCTGGTCGCAGTATAACACCAGTATGTGTGTAAATACATTTTAGGATACCCTCCTGCTTTCTATCAGCAGGATCCCTAAGGGCGGCCATCTCCAGAGAGGGTAGAGCCCTTGTTCTTACAAGCGTGTGAGCGCCTTATCCCCCCTAGGGGGTGTTTCCCAACGCACCCTAACCTCTGGCGGGAAAAGGTATACTGCCAATAACTTTTTAGAAATTATCAATTGTTATCGGGGGGAAACCCACACATCATCACACACCTCATTTTATTTCTCAGATTCAGGAAAACTACAGGAAGTTTTTCCTCACCAAACATAATACCCCTTTTTTTTGGTAGTATTTATATTATCAGAAGAGTGTAAACTTTTTCCATTGCCTCAATCATGCAATGTGTGGCCCTATTGGAAATCACGGTTGTCTCTTCACCGTCGACACAGGAGTCAGTATCCGTGTCGGCGTCTGTATCTGAGGTAACGGGCGCTTTAGAGCCCCTGTATGAGACGTCTGGACATGCACAAGCTGAGTAGCCGGCTGTCTCATGTCAACCACTGTCTTTTATACAAAGCTGACACTGTCACGCAATTTCAACAGTACATCCACTCAGGTGTCGACCCCCCAGGGGGTGACAACACTATTACAGACACTCTACTCCGTCTCCTCATCATTTTTCTCCTCATACATGTCGACACAAACGTACCGACACACAGCACACACACAGGGAATGCTCTGATAGAGGACAGGACCCCACTAGCCCTTTGGGGAGACAGAGGGAGAGTTTGCCAGCACACACCAGAGCGCTATATATATACAGGGATAACCTTATATAAGTGTTTTTCCCTTTATAGCTGCTGTATTGTTTATACTGCGCCTAATTTGTGCCCCCCTCTCTTTTTTAACCCCTTTCTGTAGTGTAGTGACTGCAGGGGAGAGCCAGGGAGCTTCCCTCCAACTGAGCTGTGAGGGAAAATGGCGCCAGTGTGCTGAGGAGATAGGCTCCGCCCCTTTCTCTGCGTCCTTATCATCCGTTTTCTTGTATGTTTTGGCAGGGGTTAAATGCATCCATATAGCCCAGGAGTTATATGTGATGCATTTATTTTAGCCATAAAAGGTTTTTTATCGATTTATTGCGTCTCAGGGCGCTGCCCCCCCAGCGCCCTGCACCCTCAGTGACCGGAGTGTGAAGTGTGCTGAGAGCAATGGCGCACAGCTGCGGTGCTGTGCGCCTACCTTTATCTGAAGACAGGAAAGTCTTCTGCCGCCGATTTTTCCGGACCTCTTCGCTCTTCTGGCTCTGTAAGGGGGCCGGCGGCGCGGCTCCGGTGACCCATCCAGGCTGAACCTGTGATCGTCCCTCTGGAGCTAATGTCCAGTAGCCTAAGAAGCCCAATCCACTCTGCACGCAGGTGAGTTCGCTTCTTCTCCCCTTAGTCCCTCGATGCAGTGAGCCTGTTGCCAGCAGGTCTCACTGAAAATAATAAACCTAAACTAAAACTTTCACAAAGAGCTCAGGAGAGCCCCTAGTGTGCACCCTTCTCGTCGGGCACAGAAAATCTAACTGAGGCTTGGAGGAGGGTCATAGGGGGAGGAGCCAGTGCACACCAGGTGATCCTAAAGCTTTCTTTAGATGTGCCCTGTCTCCTGCGGAGCCGCTATTCCCCATGGTCCTTACGGAGTTCCCAGCATCCACTAGGACGTCAGAGAAATCGGCACTTTAATTGAATAGGTCGAATGTGAGTAAGACTTAACGGGCAAAAAGCGCTGATTTTCCGGCTGTTGGAAAATTTGGCACTATTTGAATACCCCCCATAGGGTGATAAAGTACCAGCCAATCACACACATTACACTACCGCTGCTACCCTGCACCCTCTCTCCCTACACACACTACCGCTGCTACCCAGCTCCCCTCACACACTACATTACACTACCGCTGCTACCCAGCTCCCCTCACACACTACATTACACTACCGCTGCTACCCAGCTCCCCTCACACACTACATTACACTACCGCTGCTACCCAGCTCCCCTCACACACTACATTATACTACTGCCACTACCCTGCACCCCCTTTCCCCGCACACACTACATTACACTTCCGCTGCTACCCTACACCCTCTCTCCCTACACACACTACATTACACTACTGCCACTACCCTGCTCCCCCTTTCCCCGCACACACTAGATTATACTACCGCTGCTACCCTGCACCCTCTCTCCCTACACACATTACATTATATTATTGCCACTACCCTGCACCCCCTTTCCCCGCACACACTACATTACACTACCGCTGCTACCCTGCACCCTCTCTCCCTACACACACTACATTACACTTCCGCTGCTACCCTGCACCCTCTCTCCCTACACACACTACATTACACTACCGCTGCTACCCAGCTCCCCTCACACACTACATTACACTACCGCTGCTACCCAGCTCCCCTCACACACTACATTATACTACTGCCACTACCCTGCACCCCCTTTCCCCGCACACACTACATTACACTACCGCTGCTACCCTGCACCCTCTCTCCCTACACACACTACATTACACTTCCGCTGCTACCCTGCACCCTCTCTCCCTACATTATACTACTGCCACTACCCAGCTCCCCTCTCCCCACACACACTACATTATACTACTGCCACTACCCAGCTCCCCTCTCCCCACACACACTACATTATACTACTGCCACTACCCTGCAACCCCTTTCCCCGCACACACTACATTACACTACCCTGCACCCTCTCTCCCTACACGCACTACATTACACTTCCGCTGCTACCCAGCACCCTCTCTCCCTACATTATACTACTGCCACTACCCAGCTCCCCTCTCCCCACACACACTACATTATACTACTGCCACTACCCAGCTCCCCTCTCCCCACACACACTACATTATACTACTGCCACTACCCTGCAACCCCTTTCCCCGCACACACTACATTACACTACCCTGCACCCTCTCTCCCTACACACACTACATTACACTACCGCTGCTACCCAGCTCCCCTCACACACTACATTACACTACCGCTGCTACCCAGCTCCCCTCACACACTACATTATACTACTGCCACTACCCTGCACCCCCTTTCCCCGCACACACTACATTACACTACCGCTGCTACCCTGCACCCTCTCTCCCTACACACACTACATTACACTTCCGCTGCTACCCTGCACCCTCTCTCCCTACATTATACTACTGCCACTACCCAGCTCCCCTCTCCCCACACACACTACATTATACTACTGCCACTACCCAGCTCCCCTCTCCCCACACACACTACATTATACTACTGCCACTACCCTGCAACCCCTTTCCCCGCACACACTACATTACACTACCCTGCACCCTCTCTCCCTACACGCACTACATTACACTTCCGCTGCTACCCAGCACCCTCTCTCCCTACATTATACTACTGCCACTACCCAGCTCCCCTCTCCCCACACACACTACATTATACTACTGCCACTACCCTGCAACCCCTTTCCCCGCACACACTACATTACACTACCCTGCACCCTCTCTCCCTACACGCACTACATTACACTTCCGCTGCTACCCAGCACCCTCTCTCCCTACATTATACTACTGCCACTACCCAGCTCCCCTCTCCCCACACACACTACATTATACTACTGCCACTACCCTGCAACCCCTTTCCCCGCACACACTACATTAAACTACCGCTGCTACCCTGCACCCTCTCTCCCTACACGCACTACATTACACTTCCGCTGCTACCCTGCACCCTCTCTCACTACATTATACTACTGCCACTACCCTGCTCCCCTCTCCCCACACACACTACATTATACTACTGCCACTACCCTGCAACCCCTTTCCCCGCACACACTACATTACACTACCCTGCACCCTCTCTCCCTACACGCACTACATTACACTTCCGCTGCTACCCAGCACCCTCTCTCCCTACATTATACTACTGCCACTACCCAGCTCCCCTCTCCCCACACACACTACATTATACTACTGCCACTACCCTGCAACCCCTTTCCCCGCACACACTACATTACACTACCCTGCACCCTCTCTCCCTACACGCACTACATTACACTTCCGCTGCTACCCAGCACCCTCTCTCCCTACATTATACTACTGCCACTACCCAGCTCCCCTCTCCCCACACACACTACATTATACTACTGCCACTACCCTGCAACCCCTTTCCCCGCACACACTACATTAAACTACCGCTGCTACCCTGCACCCTCTCTCCCTACACGCACTACATTACACTTCCGCTGCTACCCTGCACCCTCTCTCCCTACATTATACTACTGCCACTACCCAGCTCCCCTCTCCCCACACACACTACATTATACTACTGCCACTACCCTGCAACCCCTTTCCCCGCACACACTACATTACACTACCTCTGCTACCCTCCCCCTTTCCCCGCACACACTGCATTACACTTCCGCTGCTACCCTGCACCCTCTCTCCCTACATTATACTACTGCCACTACCCAGCTCCCCTCTCCCCACACACACTACATTATACTACTGTCACTACCCTGCAACCCCTTTCCCCGCACACACTACATTACACTACCGCTGCTACCCTGCACCCTCTCTCCCTACACGCACTACATTACACTACCGCCGCTACCCAGCACCCCTCCTCCCAGACAAACCACATGACAGTACTGCTGCTATCCTGGATTCCCCCCCCCCCCCCGCAGACTACCGCTGCTACCCTGCACCCCACACACGACACTGCCACTACCCTGCACCCTCTTTGTCTGCACAACTACACTATTGCTGCTACCCTGCATCCCTCTCCCCACACACTACAACGGACAGAGAATGCAGCAGCGGGGAACGACCGCCAGAGCAGGTGAACATTTCCCTTTTTCTTTCCTCCCACCGCTGGGTTTTCAAAGCAGAAAACCCAAATTGCAGCATACACTGTTACTATGCCACTTCTGCCCCCTCCCCCACCCCCCAGCACACATGAATATGGTACCCCTCCCCAGCACACATGAATATGGTACTCCCCCCACCCCCCATGAATATGGTACTCCCCCATCACACATGAACATGGTACTCCCCCCCCCTCCCCAGCACACATGAATATGGTACTCCCCCATCACATATGAACATGGTACTTCCCCCCCCTCCCCAGCACACACGAATATGGTACTCCCCCCACCCCCCAGCACACATGAATATGGTACTCCCCCCATCACACATGAACATGGTACTTCCCCCCCCTTCCCAGCACACATGAATATGGTACTCCCCCCATCACACATGAACATGGTACTTTCCCCCCCTCCCCAGCACACATGAATATGGTACTCCCCCCCCCCCTCCTCAGCACACATGAATATGGTACTCCCCCCCTCCCCCCTCCCCAGCACACATGAATATGGTACTCCCCCCCCCTCCTCAGCACACATGAATATGGTACTCCCCCCCCCCCCCCTCTCCTCCTTTGTTTATCAGCAGAATAATTTACCTCAGTCAGCTCCTCTGTGGCTGGCTACTAGGGCTGCAGGCTGCTACACTGGCTGGCTGTTCCTCTTCACACGACAGCTTGCTCCTCCAGAGTCCAGAGTCAGACAGTGCACAGTCACGTGTGTATATCATGTGACTTCCTGTGTCCCCTATCTGACGCTTAAGATTGCTGTGTTGCTGTGTATTCAGTGACAGAGGGGAGGGAAGAGACGAGTTGGGGAGAGGCACCACTGTGCTTCTGTCTTCCACCTGACATGGGCAGCGGCCAGGAGCAAGGAGGAGAGAGGAGGGGGGCGTGACACACAGGACAGGAGGAGATCTGATCATACTGCCGGTGCCGCTACCTGAGGCTGTCACAGTGTGACAGGTGCAGCGACATCCAGCAGCAACATGGCGCATCAGCAAGGTAGCAGAGCGGGGAAGGCGCCTCTCCGTCCTGGCGCCTCCCTGCTTTGCGGACCTTGCTGAGCGGTTAGCGCCGGCTCTGCTCTCTGCTGCCCTAATGTGTAAAAAAGGGGACTCTCTGCTGCCCTAATGTGTAAAAAAGGGGACTCCCTGCTGCCCTAATGTGTAAAAAAGGGGACCCTCTGCTGCCGTAATGTGTAAAAAAGGGGACCCTCTGCTGCCGTAATGTGTAAAAAAGGGGACCCTCAGCTGCCGTAATGTGTAAAAAAGGAGACTCTGCCTGCCTAATGTGTAAAAAAGGGGGGCTTTGCTGCCATAATGTGTGAAAGGGAGCTCTGTGGCCATGCTCCTATAGTTTTGGCACGCGCCTGATGTGCGCAATGGCCCTGTTTTGTATATATGGGGAAGAGGGGGCGCCGATGCTGTTTCCTGCACACAGCGCTAAAATGTCTAGTTACGGCACTGCCCACACATCATTTGTTTTGTAATATACTAACTAATTTTTTGAAGAACAAAATAGTTGTATTAAATACGCCATCCGCAACACAACAGTAAGAAATGTGCAAGCTAACAAACGCACATTTTTATGCTATAAACTGCAATAAAAACTCACTCTGAAATGTGCTATGTACCACGTCCACCTTGCTTCTGTGTTGCTTCAGTATTTCTCATCATACACCCACTCACACAGGCTGCAGTCAAGACGTTTAAATAGCCAGTACAACAATTAGTGGAACTATTTGCATAATTGACACCTGTGCGAATTACCGCACTGGAAATCACACGCAGCTATAAATCGCAAGACAGCTGTGCAAACACACATGCCACCAGCAACATGGCTACACGTGAGCAAATGGCAGCAGAGATGGACATGGTGCTGCAGCAGATGTCCGCATTGACATCTAGGCGCCTTGCACTGCGGAGACAGATGCTGGAAGCTGCCAGTGCGGATGTTGAAATAGCAGGACCCAGTACTGTTGAAACCACATCTTCTGATACCCAGGAGTTAGGTGTGAATCCCCTGCCAGACATAGATACTGGGGAAACTGAGGGCGATTCTGGAATACCATCTCAAACCCAAAGTACACAAGCAGCTAGTGAAGAGGAAGATGGTAAGGAAGGACAGGACGATAGCTCACAGGCTACATCCAAAAAACGAAGAAGACAGCCCGCCTTCACTAAGAGGGAGTTACGTGTTTTGGTCACACAGGCCATGGACAAAATTCATAGAGGCAGCAAAAACATGGGTGCTGCAACCAAAGATCGAATCTGGAGGGACATCACTGATTCTGTTAATGAAGTCGGCTCAATTGTCCGCACCTCACAGGAAGTTAGAAGACGGTAAGTGTATATTGACACACCATTTTCTGGCCTAATTATTATTACAAACTTAGCTAGATGTGACGTTGCCTATAGCAACCAAATACATAACATGGGATAAATTTACTAAGATGGGAGTTATATTTAAGATGGGATGTTGCCCATAGCAACCAATCAGATTCTACTTCTCATTTATCTAGCACCTTCTAGAAGATAATACCTGGAATCTGATTGGTTGCTATGGGCAACATCCCATCTTAAATAGAACTCCTATCTTAGTAAATTTACCCCCATGTGTACTATCAAGAAAAACAGGTATTTATAACTTTTATGTCCCTTGCCCCTAATTCTAATCACATGTATATAGTTGGGCCGACTTCAAATCCCGCCTGAAGGGCAAGAGGTCTGTGGAGTGGAATGCCTCGAGGGCAACAGGGGGAGGGCCAGCTGCCACTGTGGAATACACAAATCTTGAGGAGCTGGCGATGGACTGTGTGAGCTACGAGGAGGCGGGTGGGGTGTCTCATATGGACACGGACCTGCCTGAAATAGTTAATCTACATGACTTGCCAGGTAAGTTTACACACATATTCCTAAAAAAGTAATTTAGTGTTTCCAAAAGTCTAATGTTGTTTTTTTCTTCCCTTTTTCCACTCATTCTTCTATTTGCTTTTAACATAACACAGCACAGGTAGGTGAGCAGGTAGAGTCAGAGGAGGGTTATGTGGCTGAGGCTGAGGTGGGGGGACCTAGTGTCTCTGCCAGTGTGGGACCACATATTCCATCAGTCCAGATTTCAACTGGCCCCCCCACCCAACCCTCTGCTATCCCGGACATCCTGTCTCAAATTGCCAGGTATGGTGAGAGCCTGAATGCTTTTCAGGATAGGATGATCCGGGAGGTTAGTCAGATACCTGTCCGGCTCACTGTGCACAGAACCAGTGTGGAGCAAGGTGTAGCTCAACTCTGCCAAGGTCTGGCAGAGATCAGGCAGGGCCAAGAGCAACTCGCCTCCTCGTTCCAAGAAATTGCCAATTCCATTCTGCAAGGGCTCCAGGACATCGCTGGCTGCCTTGCCCACAGTGGCAGAGAGCCAGCCACATCTGCTCCCTCCCCTCCCTCTGCCCAGGAAGAACATCCCACTGGGCAGGGCCCTCAAAGGTCACTTCGCAGACCGAGCCGTGAAGAACAACATCAGGCGGGGAAAAAGAAGAGAAAGTGATGTCTCTCCAGATGCCCAGCACCCATGTTTGAAATGTTGCCTCTATGTTTTTTTTTGTTTGCTTGTGTGGCCAGAATGTACAACTCCCTCAAGGTGAAAGGGGGTTGTTTTTTTATTTTAGATTTGTAGCCTGTGAGTTATTTTCCTGTACACTTGAGCCATCTTCCTCTTCCTAGTGTGCTGTGTATGTTAGGGTTGGTGTATTGGTTCCAGAATCGACCTCAGTTCCCCTAAAAGTATCGTCTGGCTGGGGGTTCACAACATATACTTAGTAAATATTATACTTCAGATTTTGACAGAAGATGGGGTTACCATAGTACTGGGTTCTGCTATGTCAAATTTGCCACTGGCAGCAGCTTGTTGCTATGTCCATCTTTGTATGTGATGCTCATTTGTAGCCATGTTGTGTTGCTGCTTTTCTTTTTTTTTTAAAGTAAAAAAAAAATTGAAAACACTTGTTTGTGTGTTTTATTAAAGGTTATGCACTCTTGAAAACTGTGCCCTGTAAACTTTAACATGGCATATTTACATTTGTGGAGCAAGGGAACAATAAGAACATTCTTACAAACATTGAATATTATAATGTTAAAAATGTATGCCTTGCACAACACTTAACTGGGCATATAAAATAAAAAAATTTTGGAATTGAACTTGGGTCACTAGGGGCAACATGGCATAGTATTAGATATGGACACATATCCCCCCCCCCAAAAAAAAAAAAAATTTTTTATTAAGTATCATTAAGTGTAGGCTGCATTATGTACCTCATATTATTTGGTATGTACAAAGGAATATGTCTATGTCTAGAATATTTAGCTGATGTAGTTTATAAGTTGGTTGATTCACACTTGATTTACTTGCAAAGTATTCAGCAAATAATTTAAACATGCAGTTAACATCAAAGGATTTTACCAAATAATTAAAAGTGCATTATTTGTGAGTGTGTCAGATTTAGACCTGGTAAAGGTACATTTGTTATGCGGGCATACAATTGCTGTTTGGAGTCATTTGTAACTGCAGTGTTTGGCAAGTAATTGCTCAACAGGTGAATTAATTTGCTAATTAATTGCTAAATAGGGCAGACACACGTGTAACAATACTTCGCAAGTGCTGAGTAGCTGCAGACTTACTCCTCGGCTGCGTTAACATAGCGAAAATTTGATGTGTACTTTTTACCATCGGATACGCATTTCTGCTCAAAACACGCCTACTGCCGTTTGCATACTCCCACACTAGCCGCCCACTTTCACGCCCATTTCGTTAGATAGCGAAGCCGAGCCTCTGCCACGCCTCTGTCACTCCCTGTTTTCGGTGATGTAGTACGAGCTAATTTTCAGTTAGTAATTTTGCACAAGCGTCGTATCGCTCCCTTTGCGCACGCGCATTTCTGCTTTTGCACATGCGCAGTTTGCGAATTTTTGCCATTTGCGATGCGATAACTCGGAATGAGGGCCAAAGTACGCACTGGGAAGGGCGCCCAGCATCCTCTACGGACTAGGAGAAAAGGATTTACCGGTAGGTTATTAAAATCCTATTTTCTCATACGTCCTAGAGGATGCTGGGGACGACATCAAGACCATTGGGTCTATACCAAAGCTCCAGTACGGGCGGGAGAGTGCGGATGACCCTGCAGCACCGATTGACCAAACTTTAGGTCCTCATCGGCCAAGGTGTCAAACTTGTAGAACTTAGCAAATGTGTTTGACCCTGACCAAGTAGCTGCTCGACAAAGTTGTAATGCTGAGACCCCCCGGGCAGCCGCCCAGGATGAGCCCACCTTCCTAGTGGAGTGGGCCTTTACCGACATCGGTAACGGCAATCCAGCCGTAGTATGAGCTTGCTGAATCGTATTTCTAATCCAGCGTGCAATAGTCTGCTTGGAAGCAGGACAGCCAATCTTATTGTGATCATACAGGACAAACAGAGCCTCTGTTTTCCGTATACGAGCTGTTCTAGCAACATAGAATTTCCAAGCTCTAACCACATCTAGAGACTTTGAATCAGTGAATGTGTCAGTAACTACTGGCACCACAATAGGTTGCTTTATGTGAAAAGCAGAAACCACCTTTGGAAGAAAATGTTGGTGAGTTCGCAACTCTGCCCTATCTTCATGGAAAATCAGGTAAGGGCTCTTGTGAGACAAGGCCCCCAATTTCGACACCCACCTTGCGGATGTCAATGCCAAAAGCATCACCACTTTCCAAGTGAGAAACTTCAACTCTATCTTTTGTAGAGGCTCAAACCAATCCGATTGAAGGAACTGCAATACAACGTTAAGGTCCCATGGTGCCACTGGAGGCACGAATGGAGGCTGGATGTGCAGAACCCCTTTCACGAAGGTCTGAACCTCTGGAAGAGAGGCCAATTGTTTTTGGAAGAACACTGACAAGGCCAAAATCTGGACCTTGATTGATCCCAATCGTAGGCCCGTCTCCACACCATCCTGCAAAAAATGGAGAAAACGTCCTAAGTGAAACTCTCCCATAGGAGCTTTCTTGGATTCACACCAAGACACATATTTTCTCCAAATACGGTGGTAATGTTTTGACGTTACTCCCTTTCTGGCCTGAATAAGGGTTGGGATGACCTCCTTATGAATACCCTTCCTGGCTAGGATATGGTGCTCAACAGCCATGCCATCAAACATAGCCGCGGTAAGTCTTGGTACACACACGGCCCCTGCTGCAGCAGGTCCTCCCGATGAGGAAGAGGCCGAGGATCTCCTATGAGTAACTGCTGAAGATCTGGGTACCAAGCCCTTCTTGGCCAGTCTGGGGCAATGAAGATTGCTCGAACCCTTGTCTTTCTTATGATCCTGAGTACTTTTGGGATCAGCGGAAGTGGAGGGAAAACATACACTGACGGAAACACCCACTGGGTCACCAGTACATCCACTGCTACTGCTTGAGGGTCTCTCAAATTGGAACAGTATCTCTGAAGCTTCTTGTTGAGACGAGACGCCATCATGTCTATTTGAGGAACTCCCCAAAGACTTGTCACCTCTGCGAAGACTTCTTGGTGGAGGCCCCACTCTCCTGGATGGAGATCGTGTCTGCTGAGGAAGTCTGCTTCCCAGTAGTCTACTCCCGGAAGGAATATTGCCGACAGAGCTTGTAGATGTTTTTCTGCCCAGCAGAGGATTTTTGTCACCTCTGCCATTGCCGCTCTGCTTTTCGTTCCGCCCTGCCTGTTTATGTATGCGACTGCTGTTACATTGTCCGCCTGGATCTGCACGGGACGGTCTTGAAGAAAATGTACCGCTTGTTGAAGGCCGTTGTAAATGGCTCTTAGCTCCAGAACGTTTATGTGAAGGCAGGCTTCCTGTTGTGACCAACGTCCCTGGAAGTTTTCTCCCTGAGAGACTGCTCCCCAGCCTCGGAGACTTGCATCCGTGATTACTAGGACCCAGTCCTGAATCCCAAACCTGTGTCCCTCTAGCAGGTGAGAGCTGTGCAACCACCACAGGAGCGAAATCCTGGTTTTTGACGACAGGATTATCTTTCTGTGCATGTGTAGGTGTGACCCCGACCACTTGTCCAACAGGTCCCACTGGAATACTCTGTCATGGAACCTGCCAAACTGTATGGCCTCGTAGGCCGCCACCATCTTCCCCAACAACCAAATGCACTGATGGATCGACACACTTGATGGTTTCAATATCTGTTTTACCATTTTCTGGATTTCCAGAGCCTTTTCCAGCGGAAGAAATACTCTCTGAACTTCTGTGTCCAGAATCATCCTGAGGAAAGACAATCTTGTCGTCGGTTCCAACTATGACTTTGTGTAATTTATGATCCACCCGTGTTGTTGGAGTATTGACAGGGAGAGGGATATGTTTTGTAATAACTGCTCCCTGGATCTCGCCTTTATCAGGAGGTCGTCCAGATAAGAGATTATATTGACTCCTTTCTGACGAAGGAGGACCATCATCTCCGCCATCACCTTGGTGAATACCCTCGGCGCCGTGGAGAAACCGAAAGGTAACGTCTGGAATTGGTAATGGCAATCCTGAATCGCGAATCTCAGATAAGCCTGGTGAGGAGGATGAATGGGAACATGCAAGTAAGCATCCTTTATGTTCACCGACACTAAGTAGTCCGCCTCCTCCAGACCGCCCGAAGTGATTCCATCTTGAACTTGAACCTTTTCAGGAAGAAATTCACATCTTTTAGATTTAGGATCAGTCTGACCGAGCCGTCCGGCTTCGGAACAACAAAGAGGCTTGAATAAAAACCCCGCCCTTGTTGTGACAACGGTACCAGGACTATAACCTGGTCTTGACATAATTTTTGGATTGCCGCTGTTACTGCTTCTCTCTCTGGCGGAGAAGCTGGCAAGGTCGATTTGAAAAATCGGCATGGGGGAACGTCTTGAAACTCTAGTTTGTATCCCTGGGATACTATTTGCAACACCCAGGGATCCAGGCCAGACAGAATCCAATCCTGGCTGAAGAGTTTGAGACATGCCCCCACCCGAGCAGCCTCCCACAAGCGAGTTCCAGCGTCATGCTGGGGATTTGGCAGAATTAGGGGTAGACTTCTGCTCTTGGGAACCTGGAGCCGGTGTGGGCTTCTTTCCTCTTCCCCTTCCCCTACCTGCAAAGAAGGGGGAACCTCTCGCCTTTTTGTATTTATTGGGCCGAAAGGACTGCATTTGCGGGTGATAGGTCTTTTTTGCCGGTGCAGGCGCAGAGAGCAAAAATGTTGACTTACCTGCGGTAGCCGCCGAGACTAACGCATCCAGTACATCGCCAAATAAGGCCTCACCTTTATATGGGAGAGCCTCCATATTTCTTTTGGAATCTGCATCCGCGTTCCACTGGCGAATCCATAACGCCCGCCTAGCCGATACTGCCATGGTAGCGGCTTGTGAACTCAAGAGTCCAATATCCTTCATTGCTTCCAGCATGTAGGCGGCAGCGTCCTTGATATTACCTAACTTAAGGAGTATCTCATCTTTATCAATCGTGTCAATTTCTGATGACACGCTTTCTGACCATTTTTCAATAGCGCGACTCACCCATGCACAGGCAATAGTGGGCCTGAGTAGTGTACCATTGGTAACATAAATGGATTTCAATGTCGTTTACATTTTGCGGTCTGCCGGCTCTTTAAGAGAAGCCGTGCCAGAAGCAGGGAGAATTACCTTCTTTGTCAACCTGGAAAGTGCACTGTCTAACACAGGGGGTGACTCCCATTTTTTCCTGTCTTCAACCGGGAAAGGATAAGCTATGTGAATCCTTTTGGGAATACAATTTTTTTTATCAGGATTCACCCACATCCCTTCAAACAGAGCATTTAATTCGTGTGAAGGAGGGAACGTGACTTTGGATTTCTTTTACTTACATAAATAAGCTTTCTCCTGAGGTACAGGAGTGCTTTCTGTAACCTCCAACACGTCCCTTATAGCCACAATCATATATTGTATACTTTTTGCCAATTTATGATCTATCTCTCTGGATTCACTATTGTCAACACAAGAATCAGAATCCGTGTCGGTATCAGTGTTTACAACATTTGCAAATAGTCTCTTATGTGACCCATAGGGGCCGCCCGCATAAGGAATAACAGCATCCTGAAAAATCACATCTTCCACAGATTTTTTCCAGCATGCAGCCTTAGATTTAGATTTATCTAATCTATGGTTAATCAGATGCATACTGTCACGTAGCTCTTTCACCCATGCAGGCTCTTGGTGTGCCGGTAGCGCCACCACATTACAACTCTGTGTCCCTAAAATGGCTTCCTCCGGGGAGGAACTCCCTGCCTCATACATGCCTCGCATGTGTACACCACACTCACATACACACTGGGACTTATTTTGGGGACAGACCCATAGTAAAATCTGTCAGAGGGACACAGGATAGGAGCAGCCAGTTCACAAACCCAGCGCCAGTATTGCCTGTGAACACAGTATGTCCACAGCCCAAAAGCGCTTTTAAATAGTAATATACACTATCAAATGCACCACTATCGCTTTGTGCCCCCCCCCTTTATAGCACCCTGTACTTGTCAGAAGTGGAGGAGAGGACCAGCGTGTTCTCTGCAGCCTGAGGAGAGAGAGAAAATGGTGCTGAGTAGTGTGCTGGCTGCCTGAGGAAGAAGCTCCGCCCCTCAATATCCATGACAATATTTATACTGGCGGGGGTAGGGCTGTGCCAGCGGCATCTTATGCCCCCTTTTAGCCAGTTTGAGGTATTTTCCTTGCTGCCCAGGGCGCCCCCCCCCGTGCCCTGCACCCTGCAGTGCCTGTGTGTGTGGGCAGCAATGGCGCGCTGCGCTCCCGCCAGCCGCGCCGCACCTCAGCCGTCACTTACTTGATTGAAGATCATTTTTCTCAAACTCACCTGTCTTCTGACTTCTGGCTCTGTAAGGGGGGGGGTGACGGCGTGCTGTGGGAGTGAGCATCTAGACACAGCTAGCGTTCAGTTCCCTTCAGGAGCTAATGGTGTCCTGTCAGCCAGAAACAGAGCCATGAAACTCTGAGGAAGTTGGTTCTGCTTCTGCCCCCTCAGTTCCACGAAGCAGGGAGTCTGATGCCAGCAGATCTCCCTGGAAATAAAAAACCCAACATAAGTCTTTTCAGAGAAACTCAGTAGAGCTCCTCAGAGTGCATCCAGTCGACCTGGGCACATTTCTAAAACTGGGGTCTGGAGGAGGGGCATAGAGGGAGAAGCCAGTTCACACCCCATGAAAAGTCTTTGGAGTGCCCATGTCTCCTGCGGATCCCATCTACACCCCATGGTCTTGATGTCGTCCCCAGCATCCTCTAGGACGAATGAGAAAAATAAAAATAAAAATTCCTATGCACACACGGAGCAACACCATATTATGCCCCTTGCATCATATTAAGTCCCCACAGTAATGCCCATCACCATATTTTGCCCCACACAGTAATACCCCTGACACCATATTATGCACCCACATTAATGCCCTTGTCACCATATTATGGCCACACAAGTACCTGCTCGTTGTCAGGGGCTTCCTTCCTCCCTCTTCTCCCATTGCTGCCGCTGTTGGGAGCGTCCGGGATGCTCATGTCGCTGCCTGCTCGCCCGCCTCCATTCCCGCCGTTCTGCTGCTGTCCTCCGTCCTTCTGCAGCCCTGATTTGAAAACGTCCCTCCCAAAATGGCCGCCACCGCAGAGGAGACAATTATTAAAGATACTAGAGTGCTGTCTCCTCTGTGGCGGCGGCCATTTTGGGAGGGACGTTTTTAATACAGAGCTGCTGGAGGGCTGAGGACAACGGCAGAACAGCAGGGATGACAGCAGAATGGTGGGGACGGTGGCGGGCAGGTGGCCGCATGAGCATCCAGGGCCCTCTCCTCTCTGACAGAGAGGCCGGGCCCAGGACAGCTGTGCCCCTAGTACCCCCCTGATTGCGGCCCTGTACATGACCAGGGGACGAAGCTTCCATTAAGTGAACCTTGATGGTTGTATAAGACACCAATTGTTAGGGGGCCCCTAAGATAGTGAATGTGACATAATAGGAGTCATGGGGGCAGAGAGGGAGCAGAAGTGCATACATAGTACCCAGGGGGCCCAGGACACGAGCATCACTCATTCCTGGCTCCTAATTGGTAAAGTTGTGTGACCATGAAGTGACAGCTATCTTGTAACAGTCATGGCCTGTTAGATCCTGATCGAATAGATGTCCCAGTGCAGGAGGAGAGCAGGAGATGGACTAGTCTGTGGTGAGGGTGGATATTGTGTAATTCCTCTAAAGATAGAAAACCTCTTTGAAGAATTTCATGTTGCCAGAGTGATGTGTTTCACATATTGATTAAGCCAGCAAATGAAACTGCGGTTGTGGTAGAAAGCGGCATATATAACAAATAAACAGGTAATATTGAGAGAAGCTGACAGTTTAATATTTTCTTTGTAACTGCATTTCTATAAACTACAAATGCATTAACACTTATCAAAAGCTCTATTTGATGGTTTATATTATTCAGTTAAATATAATGATTTGAGTACCACTAAGTACCACTAAGCAAAACAAAAGTAGCATATTATAAAATAGCTATTAATAATAATATTCATTGATAAACATTTTGCATGTAAAAGTTTTAGCTGTTTTTGAAAACTACAGATATATGAGACACTAGCTGGAGTACCCGGCGTTGCCCGGGATTTTAAGAATGTCTGTTTACAAAAATGAATTTAAATATTAAACACCCAGTATAAATAACATTGGTGGTCATTCCGAGTTGTTCGCTCGCAAGCTGCTTTTAGCAGCATTGCACACGCTAAGCCGCCGCCTACTGGGAGTGAATCTTAGCATAGTAAAATTGCGAACGAAAGATTAGAAGAATTGCGAATAGACACTTCTTAGCAGTTTCTGAGTAGCTCCAGACTTACTCTGCCACTGCGATCAGTTCAGTCAGTTTCGTTCCTGGTTTGACGTCACAAACACTCCCAGCGTTCGCCCAGACACTCCCCCGTTTCTTCAGACACTCCCGCGTTTTTCCCAGAAACGGCAGCGTTTTTTCACACACACCCATAAAACGGCCAGTTTCCGCCCAGAAACACCCAGTTCCTGTCAATCACATTACGATCACCAGAACGAAGAAAAAACCTCGTAATGCCATGAGTAAAATACCTAACTGCATAGCAAATTTACTTGGCGCAGTCGCAGTGCGAACATTGCGCATGCGCAATTAGCAGAAAATCGCTGCGATGCGAAGAAAATTACAGAGCGAACAACTCGGAATGAGGGCCCTTGTAGATAGCTGAATACCCTTGCTTCGCTACGGGATGAGGATGGTAAATTAGAATGATAGTTACAATATGAACAAACGAGAATGCGCCAATTCAATCTGTTGTAGGTTTTAATCCAAATAATATTTAGACATGTACATTAATGATACCGGCCAGCATCACATGAACATTACAAAACATACATTAAAAAAACACACAAAATAAGCATATATTTAAAGCTCCTTAAAAAACAATGTTTTCACATTACCCATGCATTTATAGTATTATATATGCAAATAATATGTGATATTATCTACTGTTGGATCATAAGACTCTCCTTAGAGTCTCCACATATCCAGATATAGAGTTAGTAGTATCAGTGCAATATTGCAATCAGTCCTTTTCACAACTTGTGTTAGTGACTAGATGGGTCCCAGTTAGACGTGCGCCCGTTTTCCGCCATTAGTGCATTGGGATTTAGACATTTGATGAAGTTATTGTGTCCCTGGTACAAAATCCCATCTAGATTCCACTTCACTAGGCAGGCGATAGCGAGATTTTACCAATTAATATCAGTGATTTATAATTAATTATTAATTACAGTGATCTTGCCAAATGATTCCAGTGATTTTGTAATTTTCTTCCAGTGATTTGGACCAATAATACCATTGATTAGAACGAATAATTCCTGTGATTTTGTCATTTTCTTCCAGTGATTTGGACCAATAATACCATTGATTAGAACGAATAATTCCTGTGATATTGAGGTGTTTGTGACGCTTAGCTTAGCCGTCCAGCGACCACAGTGCACCTCTTTTTCTCTTTTCTTTGCATCATGTGCTGTTTGGGGCTAATTTCTGTCTGCCACTGCAGTGCCACTCCTAGATGGGCCAGGTGTTTGTACTGCCCTCTTGGGTCGCTTAGCTTAGTCATCCAGCGACCTCGGTGCAAATTTTAGGACTAAAAATAATATTGTGAGGTGTGAGGTGTTCAGTCAATCACATTACGATCACCAGAACTGACTGGAAATGTGTGGAAAATAAGATTTTACTTACCGGTAAATCTATTTCTCGTAGTCCGTAGTGGATGCTGGGGACTCTGTAAGGACCATGGGGAATAGACGGGCTCCGCAGGAGACAGGGCACTTTAAGAAAGAATTTAGATACTGGTGTGCTCTGGCTCCTCCCTCTATGTCCCTCCTCCAGACCTCAGTTAAAGAAACTGTGCCCGGAAGAGCTGACAGTACAAGGAAAGGATTTTGGAATCCAGGGCAAGACTCATACCAGCCACACCAATCACACCGTATAACTTGTGATAAACTTACCCAGTTAACAGTATGAACAACAATAGAGCATCAGATCAACCCTGATGCAACTATAACATAACCCTTATGTAAGCAATAACTATATACAAGCATTGCAGAAAAAGTCCGCACTTGGGACGGGCGCCCAGCATCCACTACGGACTACGAGAAATAGATTTACCGGTAAGTAAAATCTTATTTTCTCTAACGTCCTAGTGGATGCTGGGGACTCCGTAAGGACCATGGGGATTATACCAAAGCTCCAAAACGGGCGGGAGAGTGCGGATGACTCTGCAGCACCGAATGAGCAAACACAAGGTCCTCCTCAGCCAGGGTATCAAACTTGTAGAACTTTGCAAAAGTGTTTGAACCCGACCAAGTAGCTGCTCGGCAAAGCTGTAATGCCGAGACCCCTCGGGCAGCCGCCCAAGAAGAGCCCACCTTCCTTGTGGAATGGGCCTTAACTGATTTTGGCAGCGGCAATCCAGCCGCAGAATGAGCCTGCTGAATCGTGTTACAGATCCAGCGAGCAATAATTTGCTTTGAAGCAGGAGCACCCAGCTTGTTGGGTGCATACAGGATAAACAGTGACTCAGTTTTCCTGACTCTAGCAATTCTGGCTACATAAACCTTCAAAGCCCTGACCACATCTAGTAACTCGGAATCCTCCAAGTCACGAGTAGCCACAGGCACCACAATAGGTTGGTTCATATGAAAGGATGACACCACTTTTTGCAGAAATTGTGGACGGGTCCGCAATTCTGCCCTGTCCATATGGAAAACCAGATAGGGGCTTTTATGTGACAAAGCCGCTAATTCTGACACACGCCTAGCTGAAGCCAAGGCTAATAGCATGACCACCTGCCACGTGAGAAATTTTAACTCCACGGTTTTGAGTGGCTCAAAGCAGTGTGACTTCAGGAAACTCAACACCACGTTAAGATCCCAAGGTGCCACTGGAGGCACAAAAGGGGCTGAATATGCAGCACTCCCTTTACAAACGTCTGGACTTCAGGAAGAGAAGCCAGTTCTTTTTGAAAGAAAATGGATAGAGCCGAAATCTGGACCTTAATGGAACCCAATTTCAGGCCCAAAGTCACTCCCGACTGTAGGAAGTGAAGGAAACGGCCCAGCTGGAATTCCTCCGTAGGGGCATTCCTGGCCTCACACCAAGCAACATATTTTCGCCATATACGGTGATAATGTTTAGCCGTCACGTCCTTCCTAGCCTTTATCAGCGTAGGAATAACCTCATCCGGAATGCCTTTTTCTACTAGGATCCGGCGTTCAACCGCCATGCCGTCAAACGCAGCCGCGGTAAGTCTTGGAACAGACAGGGCCCCTGTTGCAACAAGTCCTGTCTTAGAGGCAGAGGCCATGGGTCCTCTGTGAGCATTTCTTGCAGATCCGGATACCAAGTCCTTCTTGGCCAATCCGGAACAATCAGTATTGTTCTCACTCTTCTTTTTCTTATGATTCTCAGCACCTTGGGTATGAGAGGAAGAGGAGGAAATACATAAATTGACTGGAACACCCACGGTGTCACTAGTGCGTCTACAGCTATCGTCTGAGGGTCTCTTGACCTGGCGCAATATCTCTGTAGCTTTTTGTTGAGGCGGAATGCCATCATGTCCACCTGTGGCAGTTCCCACCTCCTTGCAATCTGCGTGAAGACTTCTTGATGAAGTCCCCACTCTCCCGGGTGGAGGTTGTGCCTGCTGAGGAAGTCTGCTTCCCAGTTGTCCACTCCCGGAATGAACACTGCTGACAGTGCTCTTACGTGATACCAGAATTCTGGTGGCTTCTACCATTGCCACCCTGCTCCTTGTGCCGCCTTGGCGGTTTACATGAGCCACTGCGGTGATATTGTCTGACTGAATCAGAACCGGTTGGTCGCGAAGCAGGGACTCCGCTTGACGTAGGGCGTTGTATATGGCCCTTAGTTCCAGGATGTTGATGTGAAGGCAAGTCTCCTGACTTGACCACAGCCCTTGGAAATTTCTTCCCTATGTGACTGCCCCCCACCCTCGGGGGCTTGCATCCGTGGTCACCAGGACCCAGTCCTGAATGCCGAATCTGCGACCCTCGAGAAGGTGAGCACTCTGCAGCCACCACAGGAGAGACACCCTGGCCCTGGGGGATAGGGTGATTAACCGATGCATCTGAAGATGTGATCTGGACCACTTGTCCAGTAAGTCCCATTGGAAGGTCCTCGCATGGAACCTGCCAAAGGGAATGGCCTCGTATGATGCCACCATCCTTCCCAGGACTGTTTTGGTTTTAATAGATTCCTGACCAGTGTCACGAGCTCCTGAGCTCTCTCTATCGGGAGGTAAACCCTTTTCTGGTCTGTGTCTAGGATCATGCCTAGGAGAGGCAGATGAGCTGTAGGAACCAACTGCGACTTTGGAATATATAGAATCCAGCCGTGTTGCCGTTACACTTCCAGAGAAAGTGATACGCTGTTCAGCCACTGCTCTCTTGATCTCGCTTTTATGAGGAGATCGTCCAAGTACGTGATAATAGTGACCCTTGCTTCCGCAGGAGCACCATCATTTCCGCCATTACCTTGGTGAACATTCTCTGAGCCGCGGAAAGACCAAACGGCAACGTCTGAAATTGGTAATGACAATCCCGTACCGCAATTCTGAGGTACGCCTGATGAGGTGGATAAATGGGGACATGAAGGTATGCATCCTTTATGTCCCTAATCGCCATAAAATCACCACCTTTCAGGCTTGCAATGACCGCTCTTAGCGATTCCATCTTGAACTTGAACCTTTTCAGGTATATATTCAGGGATTTTAAATTCAATATGGGTCTGGCCGAACCGTCCGGTTTCGGGACTACCACATGGTCGAATAATAACCCCCTCCTTGTTGAAAGAGGGGAACCTTGACCACCACCTGTTGAAGATACAATTTGTGAATTGCAGTTAACACTGTTTCCCTCTCGTGGGGGGAAGCCAGCAGGGCCGTCTGTGAGGGGGCATCTTCTCAAAGTCCAGCTTGTATCCCTGAGACACAATATCTATTGCCCAGGGATCTAACAGGGAGTGAACCCACTTGTGGCTGAACTTACGAAGGCGTGCCCCCACCGGGCCTAGCTCCGCCTGTGGAGCCCCAGCGACATGCGGTGGATTTTGTAGAGGCCGGGGAGGACTTCTGTTCCTGGGAACTAGCTGTGTTGTGCAGCTTCTTTCCTCTGCCCCCGCCTCTGGCAAGAAAGGACGCACCTCGGACTTTCTTGTTTCTTTGTTCGAAAGGCTGCATTTGATAATGTCGTGCTTTCCTAGGCTGTGTAGGAATATAAGGCAAAATATCAGAATTACCAGCTATAGCTGTGGAGACTAGGTCCGAGAACCCTTCTCCACACAATCCCCAGCCTTCCATATGCCTCTTAAGTCGGCATCATCTGTCCATTGCATATTCTACAGGACACGTCAAGCAGAAATCGACATAGCTTTGACTCTAGGACCCAGTATACTCATGTCTCTTTGGGCATGTTTTATATATATATATATATCTCTTAAGACAGCATCTTTAATATATATATATATATATATATATATCTCTATATATACATATATACATATATATATATATCTACATACTAGGGTCTCAATCTCTGCTGCTAAGGTACCTGTCCACGCTGCCACAGCGCTATAAACCCATGCCGACACAATCGCCGGTCTGAGTAGTGTACCAGAATGTGCACGCTATCTGCAGGATCCCTGAGAATAGCTGTTACGTCAGGGCTACCTTTTGGGCAAATGTGACACCCTAGGGGAAGATTCCCATCCTATCCTGGCCCTAGTGGGGAAAGGATACTGCCTGAGAATTCTTTGTGGGAAACTGCAGTCTCTTGTCTGGAGATTCCCGCTCTTTTTCATCATGAGAGGAGGGAAATTTACCTCAGCTAGTTTCTTCCCCTTAAACATGTGTACCCTTGTGTCAGGGACAGATGAGTCATCAGTGATATGCAAATCATCTTTTATAATCATATTGAATACTTTTCTGCCATTTTGGCTGTAACTTTGCATTATCGTAGTCGACACTGGAGTCAACCTCCGTGTCGATATCAGTGTTTATTATTTTGGATAGTGAGCATTGAGAGACTCTGAAGGTCTCTGCGACATAGGGACAGACATGGGTAGATTTCCTGTCTGTTCTCTAATCTTTTGTGCAATAAATTCACCTTAGCACTTAATTACACATATCCAAACAGGTGTCGGCGTTGTCGACGGAGACACCCTCACACACACATATTTGCTCTATCTCCTCCTTAGGGGAGCCTTTTACCTCAGACATGTCGACACACACGTACCGACACACCACACACTCAGGGAATGCTCATCTGAAGACAATTTCCCCATAAAGCCCTTTGGAGAGACAGAGAGAGAGTATGCCAGCACACACCCCAGCGCTATTAACCCAGGAATAACACAGTAACTTAATGTTAACCCAGTAGCTGCTGTTTATATTGATTTTTGCGCCTAATTATGTGCCCCCCCTCTCTTTTTACCCTCTTCTACCGTGTAACTGCTAGAGATGAGCGGGTTCGGTTCCTCTGAACTTCAGGTTTTTTACACGGGTCCGAGCAGGCTCGGATCTTCCCGCCTTGCTCGGCTAACCCGAGCGCGCCCGAACGTCATCATCACGCTGTCGGATTCTCGCGAGGCTCGTATTCTATCGCGAGACTCGGATTCTATATAAGGAGCCGCGCGTCGCCGCCATTTTCACACGTGCATTGAGAGTCATAGGGAGAGGACGTGGCTGGCGTCCTCTCCGTTTAGAGAAGAGAGAGACACAGTATTTTGGGGAGCATTATTAGGAGGAGTACTACTATACTGTATACTACTATACTACTTGCTGCTGAAGTGATATTTTATACTAGATTAGATAATAGATAGTGTGACTGTAAGTGTATTATCTGACTTGTGGGGGAGACACTGACAGTGGGGAGCAGTTAGAGTCTGAGAGCAGGACTCAGGAGTACATATAACGTACAGTGCACACTTTTGCTGCCAGAGTCAGTGCCACACTGCCATTGTTGTGACCACACTGACCACCAGTATAATAATATATTTTGTGATTGTCTGCTTAGGCCTCGGAGTACTAGTTGCAAGTTGCAACGAGACCTGAAGTGACCACCAGTTTAATAATCAATCACCACCAGTTTAATATATATATATATATATATATATATATTGTATATAATATATATATATATATATATATATATATAATATTGTATACCACCTACCCGTGGTTTTTTTTTTTTTCATTCTTCTTTATACATACTACTATAGTAGCTTACTGTAGCAGTCTGCGGTGCTGTGCTGACCTGACAGTGTCCAGCAGGTCCGTCATCAGTCATTACATAATAAATATATATAGTACCTGTCCGGCTGCAGTACTAGTGATATTATATTGATTTCATCTCATTATCAATAATTTATCATCCAGTCTAGACTCTATATTAGCAGCAGACACAGTACGTTAGTCCACGGCTGTAGCTACCTCTGTGTCGGCACTCGGCAGTCCATCCATAATTGTATAACACCTACCCGTGGTTTTTTTTTTTCTTTCTTCTTTGTACATACTACTATAGAGTATAGTAGCTTACTGTAGCAGTCTGCGGTGCTGCTGAGCTGACAGTGTCCAGCAGGTCCGTCATCAGTCATCATTACCTAATAAATATATTATCTACCTGTCCGGCTGCAGTACTAGTGATATTATATATACATACATATATATATATTGATTTCATCTCATTATCAATCATCCAGTCTATATTAGCAGCAGACACAGTACGTTAGTCCATGGCTGTAGCTACCTCTGTGTCGGCACTCGGCAGTCCATCCATAATTGTATACCACCTACCCGTGGTTTTTTTTTTTTCTTTCTTCTTTGTACATACTACTATAGTATAGTAGCTTACTGTAGCAGTCTGCGGTGCTGCTGAGCTGACAGTGTCCAGCAGGTCCGTCATCAGTCATCATTACCTAATAAATATATTATCTACCTGTCCGGCTGCAGTACTAGTGATATTATATATACATACATATATATATATTGATTTCATCTCATTATCAATCATCCAGTCTATATTAGCAGCAGACACAGTACGGTAGTCCACGGCTGTAGCTACCTCTGTGTCGGCACTCGGCAGTCCATCCATAATTGTATACCACCTACCCGTGGTTTTTTTTTTTCTTTCTTCTTTGTACATACTACTAGTATAGTATAGTAGCTTACTGTAGCAGTCTGCGGTGCTGCTGAGCTGACAGTGTCCAGCAGGTCCGTCATCAGTCATCATTACCTAATAAATATATTATCTACCTGTCCGGCTGCAGTACTAGTGATATTATATATACATACATATATATATATTGATTTCATCTCATTATCAATCATCCAGTCTATATTAGCAGCAGACACAGTACGTTAGTCCACGGCTGTAGCTACCTCTGTGTCGGCACTCGGCAGTCCATCCATAATTGTATACCACCTACCCGTGGTTTTTTTTTTTCCTTTCTTCTTTGTACATACTACTATAGTATAGTAGCTTACTGTAGCAGTCTGCGGTGCTGCTGAGCTGACAGTGTCCAGCAGGTCCGTCATCAGTCATCATTACCTAATAAATATATTATCTACCTGTCCGGCTGCAGTACTAGTGATATTATATATACATACATATATATATATTGATTTCATCTCATTATCATCCAGTCTATATTAGCAGCAGACACAGTACGGTAGTCCACGGCTGTAGCTACCTCTGTGTCGGCACTCGGCAGTCCATCCATAAGTATACTAGTATCCATCCATCTCCATTGTTTACCTGAGGTGCCTTTTAGTTGTGCCTATTAAAATATGGAGAACAAAAATGTTGAGGTTCCAAAATTAGGGAAAGATCAAGATCCACTTCCACCTCGTGCTGAAGCTGCTGCCACTAGTCATGGCCGAGACGATGAAATGCCAGCAAAGTCGTCTGACAAGGCCGATGCCCAATGTCATAGTACAGAGCATGTCAAATCCAAAACACCAAATATCAGTAAAAAAAGGACTCCAAAACCTAAAATAAAATTGTCGGAGGAGAAGCGTAAACTTGCCAATATGCCATTTACCACACGGAGTGGCAAGGAACAGCTGAGGCCCTGGCCTATGTTCATGGCTAGTGGTTCAGCTTCACATGAGGATGGAAGCACTCAGCCTCTCGCTAGAAAACTGAAAAGACTCAAGCTGGCAAAAGCACCGCAAAGAACTGTGCGTTCTTCGAAATCCCAAATCCACAAGGAGAGTCCAATTGTGTCGGTTGCGATGCCTGACCTTCCCAACACTGGACGTGAAGAGCATGCGCCTTCCACCATTTGCACGCCCCCTGCAAGTGCTGGAAGGAGCACCCGCAGTCCAGTTCCTGATAGTCAGATTGAAGATGTCAGTGTTGAAGTACACCAGGATGAGGAGGATATGGGTGTTGCTGGCGCTGGGGAGGAAATTGACCAGGAGGATTCTGATGGTGAGGTGGTTTGTTTAAGTCAGGCACCCGGGGAGACACCTGTTGTCCGTGGGAGGAATATGGCCGTTGACATGCCTGGTGAAAATACCAAAAAAATCAGCTCTTCAGTGTGGAGGTATTTCAACAGAAAAGCGGACAACAGGTGTCAAGCCGTGTGTTGCCTTTGTCAAGCTGTAATAAGTAGGGGTAAGGACGTTAACCACCTCGGAACATCCTCCCTTATACGTCACCTGCAGCGCATTCATAATAAGTCAGTGACAAGTTCAAAAACTTTGGGCGACAGCGGAAGCAGTCCACTGACCAGTAAATCCCTTCCTCTTGTAACCAAGCTCACGCAAACCACCCCACCAACTCCCTCAGTGTCAATTTCCTCCTTCCCCAGGAATGCCAATAGTCCTGCAGGCCATGTCACTGGCAATTCTGACGAGTCCTCTCCTGCCTGGGATTCCTCCGATGCATCCTTGCGTGTAACGCCTACTGCTGCTGGCGCTGCTGTTGTTTCTGCTGGGAGTCGATGGTCATCCCAGAGGGGAAGTCGTAAGCCCACTTGTACTACTTCCAGTAAGCAATTGACTGTCCAACAGTCCTTTGCGAGGAAGATGAAATATCACAGCAGTCATCCTGCTGCAAAGCGGATAACTGAGGCCTTGACAACTATGTTGGTGTTAGACGTGCGTCCGGTATCCGCCGTTAGTTCACAGGGAACTAGACAATTTATTGAGGCAGTGTGCCCCCGTTACCAAATACCATCTAGGTTCCACTTCTCTAGGCAGGCGATACCGAGAATGTACACGGACGTCAGAAAAAGACTCACCAGTGTCCTAAAAAATGCAGTTGTACCCAATGTCCACTTAACCACGGACATGTGGACAAGTGGAGCAGGGCAGGGTCAGGACTATATGACTGTGACAGCCCACTGGGTAGATGTATGGACTCCCGCCGCAAGAACAGCAGCGGCGGCACCAGTAGCAGCATCTCGCAAACGCCAACTCTTTCCTAGGCAGGCTACGCTTTGTATCACCGCTTTCCAGAATACGCACACAGCTGAAAACCTCTTACGGCAACTGAGGAAGATCATCGCGGAATGGCTTACCCCAATTGGACTCTCCTGTGGATTTGTGGCATCGGACAACGCCAGCAATATTGTGTGTGCATTAAATATGGGCAAATTCCAGCACGTCCCATGTTTTGCACATACCTTGAATTTGGTGGTGCAGAATTTTTTAAAAAACGACAGGGGCGTGCAAGAGATGCTGTCGGTGGCCAGAAGAATTGCGGGACACTTTCGGCGTACAGGCACCACGTACAGAAGACTGGAGCACCACCAAAAACTACTGAACCTGCCCTGCCATCATCTGAAGCAAGAAGTGGTAACGAGGTGGAATTCAACCCTCTATATGCTTCAGAGGTTGGAGGAGCAGCAAAAGGCCATTCAAGCCTATACAATTGAGCACGATATAGGAGGTGGAATGCACCTGTCTCTAGCGCAGTGGAGAATGATTTCAACGTTGTGCAAGGTTCTGATGCCCTTTGAACTTGCCACACGTGAAGTCAGTTCAGACACTGCCAGCCTGAGTCAGGTCATTCCCCTCATCAGGCTTTTGCAGAAGAAGCTGGAGACATTGAAGGAGGAGCTAAAAGGGAGCGATTCCGCTAGGCATGTGGGACTTGTGGATGGAGCCCTTAATTCGCTTAACAAGGATTCACGGGTGGTCAATCTGTTGAAATCAGAGCACTACATTTTGGCCACCGTGCTCGATCCTAGATTTAAAGCCTACCTTGGATCTCTCTTTCCGGCAGACACAAGTCTGCTGGGGTTGAAAGACCTGCTGGTGACAAAATTGTCAAGTCAAGCGGAACGCGACCTGTCAACATCTCCTCCTTCACATTCTCCCGCAACTGGGGGTGCGAGGAAAAGGCTCAGAATTCCGAGCCCACCCGCTGGCGGTGATGCAGGGCAGTCTGGAGCGACTGCTGATGCTGACATCTGGTCCGGACTGAAGGACCTGACAACGATTACGGACATGTCGTCTACTGTCACTGCATATGATTCTCTCACCATTGAAAGAATGGTGGAGGATTATATGAGTGACCGCATCCAAGTAGGCATGTCACACAGTCCGTACTTATACTGGCAGGAAAAAGAGGCAATTTGGAGGCCCTTGCACAAACTGGCTTTATTCTACCTAAGTTGCCCTCCCACAAGTGTGTACTCCGAAAGAGTGTTTAGTGCCGCCGCTCACCTTGTCAGCAATCGGCGTACGAGGTTACATCCAGAAAATGTGGAGAAGATGATGTTCATTAAAATGAATTATAATCAATTCCTCCGTGGAGACATTGACCAGCAGCAATTGCCTCCACAAAGTACACAGGGAGCTGAGATGGTGGATTCCAGTGGGGACGAATTGATAATCTGTGAGGAGGGGGATGTACACGGTGATATATCGGAGGATGATGATGAGGTGGACATCTTGCCTCTGTAGAGCCAGTTTGTGCAAGGAGAGATTAATTGCTTCTTTTTTGGTGGGGGTCCAAACCAACCCGTCATTTCAGTCACAGTCGTGTGGCAGACCCTGTCACTGAAATGATGGGTTGGTTAAAGTGTGCATGTCCTGTTTATACAACATAAGGGTGGGTGGGAGGGCCCAAGGACAATTCCATCTTGCACCTCTTTTTTCTTTAATTTTTCTTTGCGTCATGTGCTGTTTGTGGAATGTTTTTTGGAAGGGCCATCCTGCGTGACACTGCAGTGCCACTCCTAGATGGGCCCGGTGTTTGTGTCGGCCACTAGGGTCGCTTATCTTACTCACACAGCTACCTCATTGCGCCTCTTTTTTTCTTTGCGTCATGTGCTGTTTGGGGAGGGTTTTTTGGAAGGGCCATCCTGCGTGACACTGCAGTGCCACTCCTAGATGGGCACGGTGTTTGTGTCGGCCACTAGGGTCGCTTATCTTACTCACACAGCTACCTCATTGCGCCTCTTTTTTTCTTTGCGTCATGTGCTGTTTGGGGAGGGTTTTTTGGAAGGGCCATCCTGCGTGACACTGCAGTGCCACTCCTAGATGGGCACGGTGTTTGTGTCGGCCACTAGGGTCGCTTATCTTACTCACACAGCTACCTCATTGCGCCTCTTTTTTTCTTTGCGTCATGTGCTGTTTGGGGAGGGTTTTTTGGAAGGGCCATCCTGCGTGACACTGCAGTGCCACTCCTAGATGGGCACGGTGTTTGTGTCGGCCACTAGGGTCGCTTATCTTACTCACACAGCTACCTCATTGCGCCTCTTTTTTTCTTTGCGTCATGTGCTGTTTGGGGAGGGTTTTTTGGAAGGGCCATCCTGCGTGACACTGCAGTGCCACTCCTAGATGGGCACGGTGTTTGTGTCGGCCACTAGGGTCGCTTATCTTACTCACACAGCTACCTCATTGCGCCTCTTTTTTTCTTTGCGTCATGTGCTGTTTGGGGAGGGTTTTTTGGAAGGGCCATCCTGCGTGACACTGCAGTGCCACTCCTAGATGGGCACGGTGTTTGTGTCGGCCACTAGGGTCGCTTATCTTACTCACACAGCTACCTCATTGCGCCTCTTTTTTTCTTTGCGTCATGTGCTGTTTGGGGAGGGTTTTTTGGAAGGGCCATCCTGCGTGACACTGCAGTGCCACTCCTAGATGGGCACGGTGTTTGTGTCGGCCACTAGGGTCGCTTATCTTACTCACACAGCTACCTCATTGCGCCTCTTTTTTTCTTTGCGTCATGTGCTGTTTGGGGAGGGTTTTTGGAAGGGCCATCCTGCGTGACACTGCAGTGCCACTCCTAGATGGGCCCGGTGTTTGTGTCGGCCACTAGGGTCGCTTATCTTACTCACACAGCTACCTCATTGCGCCTCTTTTTTTCTTTGCATCATGTGCTGTTTGGGGAGTGTTTTTTGGAAGGGCCATCCTGCGTGACACTGCAGTGCCACTCCTAGATGAGCACGGTGTTTGTGTCGGCCACTAGGGTCGCTTAGCTTAGTCATCCAGCGACCTAGGTGCAAATTTTAGGACTAAAAATAATATTGTGAGGTGTGAGGTATTCAGAATAGACTGAAAATGAGTGGAAATTATGGTTTTTGAGGTTAATAATACTTTGGGATCAAAATGACCCCCAAATTCTATGATTTAAGCTGTTTTTTAGTGTTTTTTAAAAAAAACACCCGAATCCAAAACACACCCGAATCCGACAAAAAAAATTCGGTGAGGTTTTGCCAAAACGCGGTCGAACCCAAAACACGGCCGCGGAACCGAACCCAAAACCAAAACACAAAACCCGAAAAATTTCAAGTGCACATCTCTAGTAACTGCAGGGGAGAGACTGGGGAGCTTCATCTCAGCGGTGCTGTGGAGAAAAAACATGGCGCTGGTGAGTGCTGAGGAAGAAGCCCCGCCCCCTCGACGGCGGGCTTCTGTCCCGCTTTCATGTACAATTTTGGCGGGGGCTCATACATATATACAGTGCCCAACTGTATATTATGCTAACGTTTGCCAAAGAGGTCTCTAATTGCTGCCCAGGGCGCCCCCCCCCTGCACCCTGCACCCTACAGTGACCGGAGTATGTGGGTTTAGTGTGGGAGCAATGGCGCACAGCTGCAGTGCTGTGCGCTACCTCATATGAAGACTGGAGTCTTCTGCCGCCGATTTCGAAGTCTTCTTGCTTCTGTCACCGGCTTCTGTCTTCCGGCTCTGCGAGGGGGACGGCGGCGCGGCTCCGGGATCGGACGACCAAGGGTGCGATCCTGTGTACGATCCCTCTGGAGCTAATGGTGTCCAGTAGCCTAAGAAGCAGGACCTATCTTCAGTGAGTAGGGCTGCTTCTCTCCCCTCTGTCCCACGATGCAGGGAGTCTGTTGCCAGCAGATCTCTCTGAAAATAAAAAACCTAACAAAATACTTTCTTTTTAGCAAGCTCAGGAGAGCTCACTAAGTAGCACCCAGCTCGTCCGGGCACAGATTCAAACTGAGGTCTGGAGGAGGGACATAGAGGGAGGAGCCAGAGCACACCAGTATCCAAATTCTTTCTTAAAGTGCCCAGTCTCCTGCGGAGCCCGTCTATTCCCCATGGTCCTTACAGAGTCCCCAGCATCCACTAGGACGTTAGAGAAATGATGGTTATTGAGGTTAATAATACTATAGGATCAAAACGACCCCCAAATTCTATGGTTTAAGCTGTTTTTGAAAAAAACCACCCGAATCCAAAACACACCCGAATCCGACAAAAAATTTTAAGGGAGGTTTTGCCAAAACGCGTCCGATTCCAAAACACGGCCGCGGAACCAAAACCAAAACCCAAAACCCGAAAAATTTCCGGTGCACATCTCTAGTTAAAACCAATTACCCTTGAGAATAGCTGCATTCAATTCTGATCGATCACAGCGCTAGGAAACTCTGGTGTTAGAAAGATAGTTGTTTGTTAATTTACGTTGGTTGGAGACTCCTATATATCGGCATATCTTGCTTCCCTGACACACTTTGTGTAGTGGCCGGACCCCTTTTTGGTCCCCCAAGGGACCCTGGTCTTCCCACTATACAACTCTCAGTATGTGGCTTCCTGCTGCCTCCATTCCCCTCCTCACATTATGTCAGTGCCCCAGTGAAATTATCGATTTTTTTTACAGTTTCTTATATAGCGCAGCACATTATATATCTCCTGATATACTCTGTGCTGCTGGGGGACAATGCTACTTCACTATATAACTCTCAGTATGTGAGTTTGTGCTACCTGCATGCCCCTCCCCTCCTCCCATCATGTCACTGGCCCTGTCAGATGCAGACCTGTCATCACTGACATATCATGCATGTCCTGATATCGTTTGTGCTGCTGGCCCAACCCTAGGGGCGCTAGTGGTATGCTACCCCCACAGTGTTTGTTCCCAGAGCGTAAGTCATATGTGTTGCAAGTTTGGTGTAAATTGCTCCAGGCATTCCAGAGTTATGCTGTCTGCTGAAAAACTCTGTGCTGCTGCCTCGCCGTTAGGGGTGTCTTACCCCCACAGTGTTTGTTTCCAGCTTGTAAGTCAAATGTGTACCAAGATTGTTGTAAATTGGTCCAGGCATTCAGGAGTTATGCTGTCTCCTAAAATACTCTGTGCAGCTGTGCCACGCCTAGGGGTGCTAGGGGTGTCTGACCCCCACAGTGTTTGTTTCCAGAGTGAAAGTCATATGTGTAACAAGTTTGGTGTAAACTGCTGCAGGCATTGCAGAGTTATGCTGTCTGCTGAAATATTCATTGCTGCTGCCTCACCCCTAGGTCTTCCCCCCACAGTGTTTGTTTCCAGAGTGTAAAGGCCCGTACACACTGGTCGATGTATCGGCCGTTCTCTTGAACGGCCGATACATCGCAGGACCGTCGGCCAGTGTGTACGGGCGATACGTCTGTGAACTCCGTCGTTCACAGACGTATCGCGTCGGCCGCGCAGCACAGCCGACAGCCAATATATCTAACAATATATTGGCCCGTCGCTGTGTGTGTACGGGGCGGTCGTCCGACCGCCCGTACACATGCTGCGGCGGCCGGCGGTGATTGACAGGTGAACTGGGCGGGCGCTCGTGCCCGCCCGCCCAGTTCATGACGTCAGTCCCCCGACGGATCGGGCTGTGTGTATGCACAGCACACTGCCCGATCCGTACATAGATATATCTGCAGATCAATTGATCTGCAGATATATCTAATAGTGTGTACCCACCTTAAGGCAGATGTGTACCTATTTTGGAGTACATGCATTGGCGTATCTATAATGGTTGCAGTGGGTGCGGGGCACACGGGCCCCAGGGTCCAGGGGGGCCCATCCCACACCAAGTTGTTTAATACTTCTCTCCCTGGATTCCCTGGTCGGAGCCATCACTTCTCAGCAGTGCAATAGAGTCTGAATACTAGGGGGAATAAACTCTATTGCGCCTGCTGAAAACTCCGGAAATATGGCACGGCGGCCATTTTTACGGAATTTCGCGCATTCGCATTAGGAAAATCTTTGGGAAAATGGCCGCCACGCCGTTTTCCCTGAGGTTTGCACATGCGCAATAGAGTCTGTGCTCAGACTCTATTTCCGCTGCGGAGAAGGATGGCACTGCCGGGGGACTCCGGAGAAGTAAGTATTAAAACCTGTGCATCGGTCAGAGAGGTGGGGGCCCCGATGCAGAAGGTTGCACACAGGCCTCCTCCTCTCTTAAAACACCCCTGAGTACATGGGTCCCGCAATTCCGGAGTTATGCTGTCTCCTGATATACTCTGTCCCGCCCCCTAGGGGTGCTAGGGATTTCTATTTTTTTTAGTTGCCTCCGTTGTGTTTTAATACGCTTGTATGCCAAATTTCACGATCTTCGCTTGTAAACTGTGGATTTGTATAGAAAGACAGACAGAAGGACACATTTTCACTTTTATAGACTGTAGTAGATAGGTTTTATTATGCAGATAATTTTTTATGAATATCTAATTTCCTGTTAGTAAATCCCTTTTAAGGACACTGAAGACGATCACACATTGGCAAATGAGTTCAAAGTCCTGTACCAATTTGGCCACTTAAACCTGGTTGTTTTGCAGTTGGACAGTCACTGAACCACATACAGTAGGTGCAACTAGTGCTGGTGCCTGCTCATACATACATACATCGTTTATTTTCTGTAGATAATTAGCAAACAAGACTTTTTCAGTTCAGGGCTGACAACAGAAATCTTGGGGCCTGGTATACATATGTTTTTGGGGGCCACCATTGCATGTCATTCTCCAGCCTCACCCCATCTCTCCATCCTCGCTCATTACCTGTATCACTCCAGCCTCATCCTTGCCTATATCTCTACAGGACCATCCCTCAGTCTCCATCCTCATTTCCCCTGTGTCTCTTCATCTCCAGCCATCCACTCACCTCACCTGTGTCTAACAGACTCACCTCCCATGTCTCTTAGCCTCTCCCTGTGCCTCTCAGCCTTCCCCTGTGTCTCTCAGCCTACCATGTCTTTAAACTTCCCACTTTGCCTCTCAGCCTCCCCCTGTGGCTCATCTTTCCTATGTCTCTCAACCTTCCCCTCCCCTGTGGCTCAGCCTCACCATGGGGGATGTCCAATTATCCCCGGTAAAACATTGGGTGCGAAAAATGTATGTTTTTTGTGATTTTTCCAGATGTTTTACCAATTTTTCCCCCCCAGAGGCTATCCTAATAGATTGCCTGTAAAAAAAGGCCCTTTCTCCCGAAAACATACAGGTTGAGTGAAACCTGTGTGTTTTCGGTAGAAATAGCCCGTTTTCGAATGAAACCGGGTCTGTTTACGGGGATTTGGTTTCGCCTGCCAGAGGAATGGGAAACAAAATCCCTAATAAACCGCATCTCGTGCCAGCTTATCGGGGCTAATTAGATAGCCCCCAGCGGGACAATTAGCGCAGGCAAATTACCGGGGCTAATTGAATATCCCCCCAATTCCCTTAGCCTTCCCCTCTTTCTCGTGTCTTTCAGCTCCATCTTCCACTTTCCCTCAAGCTCATCTCCCTGTGTTTCCGCATCCCTTATATCACTTAATCTCCAGTCTCCCAAACCCCCACCTGACCCGTGTCTCCCCAGTCCAACCCAGGCCACACTTACCTTCTGCTGAGTGTGCTTCTGTTCTCCGCGGCTCAGAACCTCTGCTATGCAGCATCATGACGCATGCTGCGTTAGCATAAAGCAAACTTTATTGTGCCACCTGCTGGCCCGGCTCCCTCTCTATCTGTCTGTGCGTGCATTGCTGAATAGAGCATGGCACAGGCAAGGAGGGACACAGTGTCTGAGATTCATGAGGGTCCGGGGCCCCTTGGAGTCAACTGTCCCATTTGCCCCCCCATTTTGCCAGGCCTGAATCAGTTTTAGAGCAAATGAAGACAATGCAATGTGAATCTCTTCCTCCAACCCCAGACCACCTACTTTAATTCAGGAGCAGATGGCTTGCAGTAGACTGGCATACCCTCTCCAGGGAGGGCCGGACTGGCTATCTGGCACTTCCGGCATATGCATGTTAGGTGGCCCTAAAGCCTGGCTAAGCACTTCTGTCGCCCTGTTCTCTGCTTGATTGGCATGCAGAGAGATGGGGTGGGCCGTGAGGCTTGTGACACAACCCCATGAGAAGGTATCCACTCTTTTTTTTTCTGTGTGCACACCATAGGCAGATGCAGTAAGGGATGCCAGGGCAGAATAATAGCCCCAGTCCCCCCTCCCCCCATACACCAGTCAGCCTGCTCACAATTAAAGATTAAAGATGCCCATACACTTGTACGATATGGGCCGATTTAATCCGATTTTGACGGATCGGACCGAGAAATCGGATGAAAAGTGGCAAATCGCAGGTGTTTTTCCTCCAATTCCTATCCGATGCATGGTCCAGTCAGTGTCGGACTGGGGCATGAAGGGCCCACCGGGGGAATGCTGTTGTAGGGGCCCATGTTTAGGGGTGTGGCCAGGCTGCACTGGGGCGTGGCCAGCCACCACAGAGGTATAGCTAACTATTACAGAGTACATGTTCTGTACCCCTTGGTAAATATATAATAAACCATATTCATGTGAAGTATAATGTAACATAAGTATAATACATAATTAAAGTGCACTAGGATAGAGTCTGGAACCTGATCCCTAGAGGAGGAGAAGGGCCAACAGGCAGTGGGGCCCACCGGTGGTTTCCCCTGTTCCCCTGTGGGCCAGTCCGACCCTGGGTCCAGTGCTCATTGGATCGAAGTCATAGATCGCAAGGGCTGCACTATACATTTGTTGGATCTCTGAGCCTTGGCTGGGATCGCATACGATGCATTTTATGCAAAAGGACCGCATGCAATGTATCGTATGTGATCATGATCATGCTGCCTGGGAAGTTGCTGCAGAGCTCAAGGGAATCCTATGCAACTTCTCCCCTAGGAGAAGTCGCATAATTGTATGGTGACCTTAAGGGGTTTATTTATTAAACAGAATGAATTCTTTTCTTCAACATTTTAGCTGGACAAAGCAATACAGATATGGTTATTTCATATATAAGGATGAAAAGTACAGAGAAATCCGTAGTGATTTATCCACCTTTTTCTTATGTCCTTGTAGTTGGTGCTGCCCCAATAGGTGTAAATGGCAGCTGCCATAGGATGGTATTTATATAAAGGAGAAAAGAGAAACTTCCCTTCTTTTTTCAGACAAACATAACACCATCTATTAATGGTATTAGGTGTCTTTTCCTACCTGCTACAATGGAGACAACCATGGAAGATCTTCCTGGTGTTTCCCAGAATGCAAATCTTCTCTAGCTCCTTACCATCCTCTCTGCGCATGCGCCAGCCAGTAATTGTTGAAAGAGGAGTGCACTATTGCGCCCCAGTGAGACCTGCGATTACCTGCTGCTATAAAACTGTTTCAGCATCCCTGCACTGCTACACGTTTGTAGTATACTCTCACTGGCTGGTGAGCTGTATGATCCCCACTCTGCTCAAACTCTGCTCGATCACCAGTGTACATGTAACAGTGTACACCTGCTATCTATCAATAAACCAATACCACTGGTTAAGTAACTGGGCTGACTTATCTGCTGGTATGTGCTTATATAACTCTGCAGTAGCAACACCTTTGCACATATCTTTACCAAGAGGCAGGGCCGGATTAAGGCTAATAGCCCCCCCCTTTTACCTCTCAGAAACGCCTGCTAAAATCCACACTCCCTGCATACAAGTTTGTCCTGCACATTGACATATCTATAATAGGTGTCCAATGCACATTGGCCCATGGGTACAGGGGGGCCCATATCGCACATCCTGCACCCACATAATTATACTTACCTCTCCGCAATCTCCAGAGTCCAGCATTGGCCGGCGCTGCAGATCACCAGAAATCACTGGGAAAATGGTACGGCTCATTGGCGTTTCTATAATGGGTGCAATGTATGCAACCATTTAAATACTTACATAACCGGAGTCCAGCGGCGTGCGCAGTGTGCGCGGTGGAAATCGCCGCCAAAATGGGCGCTGCGCATGCGCGGTAGCCAAATTGGTCTCCGGATCATGGCCGGCGCCATGTTTCCGGAGACCTGCGCAGTAGACTCCGGCACATTGCCGGAGTCTACAGCGCCGTTCAGAGGAGGGGGCCCACCCGGAGGTGCACACGGGCCCCCTCCTCTGTAGAAACGCCCCTGGTACGCTGTTATTTTCCCAGTGACTTTTGACTTGCACAGTAGAGAAGTCTCTGGGCACAAGGCGCAAATGCCATGTTTGCGGAGACCAGTGCATGTACAGTAGACTCTGACACAAAGACAGAGTCTACTGCAGCCAGTGTGCTGCAATAGAGGAGGGGGCCAGCACAGATCCTGCCCTCTCCTCTATTAAACCGTCCCTGCTGGTTTTCTGCCTTGGTGTGGGACACAAGCGCAGTACCTAAAACATCGGCAACCCTCATGCATTTCAGCACTGCGTGCTACTAAAAATCAGACCAATTATTTTATAATTGGTAAACAGTATTAATTCCACAAACATTTGCATATTTCAGGTCCCTAGAGAAAATTATCTTTTCCATAATCATCCAATTATCAGGGCTCTGTCAGCTGATGATCTGCATGTTTTAATGCATGGGTTCCTGAAGTATAATTTAGATGTTTTATTGTTATTATTATTATAATATATATATGTATTTGTAATTTTTTTTAACTGACGTATGTATGATCTCGATGTGACATCAGGGAGAGGAGCAATAAAGGAAAAACCAGACGCTTGACTCGGCGCTTGCAGTGTGCAGGCTCCTTGAGTCCATTTTTTGGGAGAAACATACTTCTAAGGACTGCTTATGTACTATGGAGACAAACATTTTTTTCTACGGAAGACATAAACACAAGCGAAGCCGCCAGCAAATGTTAGTTCTTCTTCTTCATCATCATCATCATCATCATCATGATCATCATAATAACTTACAATGCTAATAGGAGCTGATAATTCATCTCACTTCATGACTTCGGAAAAGAAGTTCTAGGGATGTTTTTGACTACTAATGTTTCATAAAGCATTATGGCCATAATAAGATCAAATTTGGTTATCAGTCAGGCATTTTAAACAATACAGTACAGTACAATCAGTGGCGGATCTTGCCACGGGCAAGCAGGACTTTTGCCCGGGGCGCCGCCTTCCGGAGGGCGCCGGCGCCATCCGGAGGGCGCCGCACCATGGCAAGATCCTCCACTGTCAGTGTGCGCCCCAGCAGTGTCCCCCCGCTGTGCCCCCCCTCCCGCTGTGAGAAGGGAACCAGACGCTATGCGTCTGGTTTCCCTTCGTGGCGCTGGTCCTCCCCCGCTCTGAAGGGAATCAGACGCTAAGCGTCTAGTTTCCCTTCATGGAGAGGACCTTTGGTGTGCGGTGCGCGATGACGTCATCGCGCACCGCACAGCATTGTGGCATAGACGCTAGGGGTCATAATTGACCTCTAGCGCTTATGCTGTGCTATGGGAGAGACGTCATGACTGACGTCTCTCCCATAGATCCGAGGAGAAGAGCGGCGCCGGTCTGCAGGGTCTGGAAACAGGAGCGGGGTACAGTAAGTATACTTTTTTTTTTTTCAGCGGCGCTACAAATGGGGGGCGTGACTGACCACGCCCCCATGTTAAGCCACGCCCCTAACTTTTGCCCGGGGCGCCGCTAGGGCAAGAACCGGCCCTGAGTACAATGTGTGAAATATGATCATACTTTATAAAACAGACAATGATTTAAGGCAGCTTTCAGGCATTTTTACTGAAGAATACTTTTAAAAGCCTGGAATAAATGTGTTCACTAGGAATTACCATATTGAAAAATCCTCACCATTTAATGATAAATCACCGCAATTCTACTATTAAACCTTTTTTAAATTATCTCTTTAAAAATTTGTTATAGTAGCAGTATGTTTTGCTTTGGTAATATTTAATGTAGAAAATAAGGCATTGTTGCATAGATCACATTATACAGTATTTCACATTTTGTTCAGAAATCCAGTATTATCAAAACCTTGAAGGCTGCTCACAAAGAGACTCATTTTGCAAATTACCAGAAGGTGGCAGCATTGAGGCTGCTGTGGAGAGATATTGTCATCTCTCTCCAGCGATACTCTCCCCATAGGGATATAGGGGCGTACATATTTATGCCAAGCATATGCAGCTGTGATGCAATAGATTTGCCTACTGCACATTCACATTTTGATATGTGAAAATATTGCATTTACAGATGCGGCCCATTCACTACAATGGGAGCGTCTCTGTGCACTCCTGTAGCGGGGCTAGGCGCCGGATCGCCTAGTCCCGCCGGGAGTGCACATTTGCGATGGAGCTGCACTAGATGAGCGCGGCTCCATCTGTATATTAAAAGTTGCATGCAGTTGACAGAGCTTGGGAGAAAACTCTGTCCCTGTGAATCCAGGTTTTGGAGTGTAAAAACTCCTCCAAAGGCCCTTTGCTACATTTAAGTGATACTAAAATAATATGAAACTGGTGAGAAAACACCTGTTTTCATATTATTTTAGTTTAAAAACAATTGATAAATATACTCCACTAGTTACAGTGCACCAGCCTGTCAAAATGACGAAACATCATAACAGTAATTTCAGTGCAAGTGGCTGTGAGAACCCGAATGAGCAACACTTGAATTGCTCCATCAAGCGCCATCTAGTGGCTGCCGGCACACAAAACAGCATTAGCAGCATTAGCCTTCTATTATATAAGGATAGCAGATAAGGTCATCTGAAGATCGTGTAAGCTATTACGGCCAAGTTCTGAAAAGCTAATGCAGCAGTCAATCACAACAGCTTTAGAGTGTAATGATATTGGTCTCTCCCATACTGTACCACACTATTTTCTATAAGAAGGGCACAGAAACAAGGTAAAACTCATAGCTGAATCTGGGTACACACACTTGTCCAATCCTCGGGACATTCAACTCCCGACCAACCGGTTTGTTCAACACTGAACAAGTATGTACCCCTTACTGACCATCCCGTATACCCGATCCTGTTCGCCTGTCGGGTGTCCTGGTTTTTAAACAAGCTTAAAAACCTGGAGACTCGACCGCAGATCAGTCGTCCAATATACAAGTGTGTAGGCTGCTGAGACTGGAACAGGCAACTGATCTCCAGTCCCAACTGCCCTGCACACCATCAGCGTTGCTGTGGTGCGGCATCCGGAGGGTCTTGCAATGCTGCAAGACCCTGCGTGACACGGTGGTGGCGGGGGAACGTCAGCAGTGATGGGTGACATAGAGGTGGGACATTGCGGGCATAGCAGTGGCCGTGGATCCTGGAAGATCCAGTCCTCGCCAGCCATTACTTCAGAGTTTGACAATGGGTATGCTATGGTGGAGTTTCTCATTTTAAAAATGTGAGACAGAGCTCCTGAAGGTGGAAGATGCTGGAGGAAGTCCTGGTGGGCGGCAATGCAAAAGAGCTTAAATGCCGCTGCCCTCCCTATTAAGATGACCGCAAGCCCTGGGGAGGTGGCGGCCATGCAAAAGAGTTTAGAAGCCACCACCCTCAGGTGAAGAATACAGATAATAAAACCGGAAGCCCTGGGGGAGGAGGTAGTCATGCAAAAGACTTTAAGGCCAAAGCCCCCCCCTCCCCCCAGCCCCCCCTACCCCCTTGAATGTTATTATTAGGTGTCCTGTTTTTATTTTAAGATTCTCTTTACCAGCGGGCTATAGGCCCTTAATCTTCAGGCATGCTGAGACTTGTGGTTCTCCAAGTGCCTGCTGGGACCTGTAGGTTGTCTGAATGAGCAATTTTAGTATCACATAAACTTTAGTGTCACATAAACCCCACACCCAGTGCCACCAGGGTTGCGGGGCATAACCTTGAGCTGAGCTGGGTGTTGCTCAAGAGGGAGGACACCCATTTTATTTTTTGGGGTCCCCACTTTCTGAGGAATTCCAGCCCTGGACCACCATACAGTTTTATGCTGCGCTATGGAAAACACATTTTCTGCATACTTGCCTACTTTCCCGGAATGGATGTGAGGTTCCCAAAAATCATGTGGCAATCCCAGCCTGCCGGGAAAGAGGTCAAGTCTCTCAAAGCCGTCATCCACTTGTCCGCACCCCCTGCCTGCCCGTCCACAGCCACACACTCCTTGCTGCAGCTGTTTGCTTACCCATTCAGTGGACGGGCGATGACAGAATTTGTGCTGAATCGCGTCATCGTAGCCCTGCTTAAAAAAGCCTGTAATCAGTAGATTATATAGCATATGCGGCTGCAATGACGCGATTGCGCCTCCACGCCCACCACCATATGCCGAAAGTAAACACCTGTTGTGCCGACCTGGCTGCCCCATCCCTGGGTGGGAAGGTGGGGGGATTGCAGTCACAAAGTCGACAAGAATGATTTTCTGTATAAGGAAGGAGGGTACAAAGTGCCTATCATGCCCATTATTATGCATGTAAACATGGGAGCACCCACATTGGAAAGAGATACGTCTAGTGTACAGTAGATACTGGATAAAAAAAAGATCATTACTATTGATGTTGGAATGTGACGAGTGCAAATGTCAGCAAATTGCATCAGCAGGAGGTGTCTACTGTATATCCAGAGGCATTTCCTCCATGAACTGCCATGTACTGTATAAACAGTCCCCAGACAGATGTAAGTGTCCTGAAAAGTTGTTACATTTTAATATTAGATACTAAGGGTACAGTTGTATCAGAGAGATGCTATTTTGTTTATTAGAAATTTGCATCAACTCGCATTGCATCCATATTGCGCCCCCTGCTGTTTACATGTAGTAATAAAATGTATTGTCTCAACAGTGCTTTGTTTGATCTCATGAACAATTGTATGAAATTTCAAACAGGGAATTTTGCGTGAGGTGTTTGTTATTAAAATCAAAGAGTAAAAAGAGGCAGATGTGTAACGCACTTTAATATGCAAAAAGCAACTGCTTTTTCTGCATAGTATATACTGTACATTCAGTTCTGTAGTTGTGTGATCATTTTCTGCTTTTGGTACTGGCACTCAAAAATAAGGCTATGCCAAGATTGTGCCTGTCACTGACTAGTAATGCATAGCTACAGTAGAACAGTGCTTCTCAACTTTTATTTTCATCTGGGTACCTCCTGGCACTGGCAGCTCATTTGCATTATTTTTACCCCCAACATTTGTCAAGCAATACACTTGTAATTAATATAATTTATTTTAAAAGAAACATGTAGGTGCCGCTATATAGAAAAGCAATAAATGTGCTAGAAACAAGATTTTTTTTTAAATGAAACAAGAATATAATGAATTATACATATCTATTGCTTAGTACAGAGATGTGCACTGACCCACAAGGTTTGTCTGTTATTTTGTTTTTTTGGATCTGGATTCATTTCTTGTATTGGTTTTGGTTCTGGTTTTGCAAAACAACCCTTATGGATCTGTATTTGCTAAAAACAGCTAAAATCATACATTTCCAGTATATTCTGACCACCTCACAGCTCACAATATTATTCACCAAGATAGGCCAAAGGCTGGCTGGCTAAACAAAGCAACAGAGCAGTGGCACAAACATAACGCAGTTATTTCTGTTTAAAAATGTGTGTCAAATGAGTAATTTCTTTGCAATAACCAATATAAATGTCTTTGCAAAAAAGTCAAAAATGCCCCCCCCCCACTTCCCCAAATACAGCCCATTATGAAAAGAAACTTGGTGCAAGATGGATTTGTCCTTATGTTGTATATTAAAAAGGACATGCACAGTTTAACAAACCAAGCACTTCAGCAACAGGAACTGCCACTTTTGTGGCTTAAGTGCTTGGTTTGTTTGGGCCCCCACAAACCTTTTTTTTTGGGGGGAAGGACTACCTCTGATCATTAATGAGGTTAATGATGAGGGTGTCAGCATTGGATATTGCATGAGCTGGTCCAAACTGCTGATAAATGATACTGGACTGCTTGTTATTATTTTACAAATTATTATAATTTAGCAAAATACATTGAATGAACTCGCTGCAAATGACGTAACACGGAGGAGGTGACTAGATGGTCCCTACCTCTATTAACTTTGGCCTCACAAATGGAAGGAATTGGAGAAAAATAATTCCACACCCAAGAGGTGGCTTTTTTGATCTTATGCCCAGGCATCAGAGGCGGATTTAGACTTCATGGGACCCTAAGCAAGACACCAATTTGGGACCATCTCCTCAAACAATCCATAGCACTATATGCTATCATCACCGCCCCTTGGCTGTGCCTACTGTGTATGTGCCTCCTTCCCTCGCATGTCCAGCAACAGCACATGTCCTACCTGCTCTCCTGAAGTGGGGGAAACTCCTGAGCATTCTCCTGGGCAGCGTGGGGACCGATTCTGCTACGTTTCCAGCCTCCACCAACAGCTCTCCCAGTACCTGTGCTGCTGCTAGCAGCGGAGGCTGGAAACATAGCAGAATCATCCCCGAACAGCAGGGGTGGATCTACATTTTTCTTTTAGGGGGAACTGAGAGGCTTGTGGTATAGTTTCAGAGAGAGAAGGAAGCCAAAGGTGGACAACAACAAGGGAAGAAGCAAGATAGGAGCTGGCAGTAGACATTTAAGAAGAGAGAGCAAAGAGAGGTGTGGAGAGAGAGAGAGAGAGAGAGAGAGAGAGAGTAGGGGAAAGGGAAGAGAGAGAGGTGGGGGGCAGAGAAATGAGAGAGACGCAGAGAGATAAAGGAGAGGGATTGTGGAGTAGTAAGGATGAATGTGGAAACCTAAGGCAGGTATATATTTATACATACACCTCCCCCAGTTGGGGAATGCCACAGACTCTCAGAGCCATGTCTATTGTGCAGGAATCACTCTATTCCAACATTGCTGTCTTCTTACACATCACATCTGCATTCATGATCTGGCCTATTTTCTGATAAATACTGATATTCTACATAAATCACTGGGAGGAAGCGTAAATAGACTTGAAATTTCTAACTGCTTCTGTTGACAATATGAGTAGAACAAGTAGCCTGTTCGGCACTGGGTTGCTATACTCATCACTTTCTACTGTGTAACAATCATACATTTGAGGAGTAAATGCTTTGCAATTGGGGGGGGTGGGGGCTTATTATCTAGATGAAAGTAATGCCAACACACAAATTCAGCATTGCCCAATAAGCAGATTCTGCAAAGGACTGGGAGCAATTACCCGGCACTGTGCAACCCACACACCAGCCAGATACATCCTTAGGTTATTAAACTGCATACTGTCCAATACTGTAGCTGAATTCATTGCTAAACTGCTGGTAATAAGGGAACATTACAGTATGGTTACTCAGTGGTTACTTCTGCCCCTTGAAAGACACTTCAGGTACCTTAAATAATATGTAGCACATCACACAATCCCAATTTGAACAGTAACAGCAGACATAGGGGGTCATTCTGACCCGATCGCACGCTGCAGTTTATCGCAGCGGTGTGATCGGGTCAGAACTGCGCATGCGCATGCTAGATGACCGTAGGCCATCGCTGCGCTACGATCGCCTCTGCCTGATTGACAGACAGAGGCGGTCGCTGGGTGGAGGGGTGGCAGAACGGCAGCATTTGGCTGCTGTTTCGTAGGCGCGGTCGGCCAACGCAGGCGTGGCTGGACCGTGCGGGGGGCAGCGGCTGCGTGATGTCACACTGACATGCGGAGAGGGATAGCCCTGTGCTGGGCGTCCCCCCGCATGTCTATGGTCATGATCGTACCCTGCAAAATTTTGCAGGGCTACGATCAACTCGGAATCACCCCCATACTTGCTTGTAAATGCTAATGTTCTGTAAAGTTCCACAGTTATGGCAAATGGAAAACATGGCATATCAGAGCAGTGAGCACATATTTCTTACTAGTGCAATAAAAGAATCGCTTCTGACCACTCACATCACACCAGCCACAGAGCGCAAGACCACACTGTTGAGTCTGTGATTTATGGTTGCTCAATGCACAGCCTAGGACATGACCAGGGTTACTTTAAAGTGAGGGTAGTGAAGGTTTAGTGAGCACCATGATTTAGTACATCGATGGCTTTCTCATTAGGAGGGTGCGATCACTCCCCCCAGTGGCGTAAGTTCGTCACAGTCGCCCGGAGGCAAGTTCATAACAGTTGCCCCCCCCTTATATGTAGATAAATATATGTATGTATATGTGCATATGTGTGTGTGTGTGTGTGTGTGTGTGTGTGTGTGTGTGTGTGTGTGTGTGTGTGGAGTGTTCTGAATTTTTTTTTATATACTGTATATATACATTTCATTGTCTTTTTTTTTAAATCACGCATTTCTTAGCAGTCATGCCCAGGATTAGAACCCACTGACAGCAGACACTTTACTGATGGAGCTATTTGCTCCAGTACAGGAAGCATGAGAATTGTAACTATATGAAGTTATGTGTAATTGTCAGAGAAGTAACTTCATATAGTGAAAAGATAGTGGCAGCCATCAATTAACTTACTTCAATGGTGTCACAGAATGGGAGGAGAAGAGCCCCCTTCAGAGCAGGAGCCCGGCAGCAGATGACTCCGTTGCCTCCCAGAGTTCTGCCTCTGACTCCCCCCCTTCCAATACCTCATAATGCAGGGAGAGAGAGGACTGCTGCGGCAGCTGCCTGCCTCTCTCCCCAGCATGCTGAGCTCAGGACAGAGGCTTCTACAGTAGCATCCAGCCCTTTCTCTCCCTGGCCAAATTTAAGTGTTGTTGTCTACAACGCGGTAAAGGGGAAGGCAGCGGGATATGGGATCCTCCCTCTCGGTACCACTGGTTAATGCAGGTCTAAAGGAAGAACGTTCTCAATGCTTAATGAGCTGCATGGGTTACTGCAGGAACAGCTTTCTCACTGTCGCTCTGTGAAATTTGAACTGCTGCGTATACTACTGGCGCGAGACTTGATTGTCACGGGGCAGACAGAAACAAGGGAGTACATGTGATGGCAAGGGAATAGGATATGCAGAGCGCTACAGCAGTGTAGCAGCATCGCTAGAAACGCGGACAATGTCCCCCACAGTAGCAACCTCTCCTGGAACTCTCCCTGTCGCAGGGCTACTGGGACCCGCCGGGCCCTAGGCGGCTACCTATGTTGCCTAGAAGGAAATCCACCACTGCCATGTATCACAATGGCTTTTTTTTTTATCACGGACAAGAACTGCTGCCACTGGTGCCTAACTTACACAAACAACTTCCTCATCAATATCCTCATTAATGGCATCAAGTACACAAATATCCCCCTCATCCTGTTGCACTTTCACCGTGGCATCCTCCATTTTTATGTCACCATCTATACTTCTGCTCATCCCATCATTTGCATAGGGTTCAGAACGGTGGAAAGAGGCTTTGCTAAAAGTACGCATCAGAGATGTCAGACTCACACGTAGCAAACATAGACACTCTAAGTCTCTCCTCAGGGATTTGTGAACACACAGTTTGTTCTTCAGCCTTACTAGGGTATTCAATTATCCGCAAATTCGCAGCAATTTTTCACCCGAAAATTTTTCGCGCCAATCAGCCGAAAATTGCCGTGAAAACGGTTTTTCACGGGTATGCGCGCTCCCGTTTTTCGACCTATTTAATTCCAAACGGGTTTCACGTGAAATTTGTTGCAGTGAAAAGTGTAGGTGAAAATGGGAAAATGAGCCTGTACCCCAAAAAATGGTAAACTAACATAGGAAAACAGAAGAGAAGTGTATTAGAGATCACATTAGAGAGTTTTTGGGGACTTAAATTGTGTGAAATGGCTGTTATATGCATTTTTTTACAAAATGCAAAAAAAATGATAGAAAGCAAGTTTTTTTGTGCAAAATAAATGCTCCCATTAAATTTGGGGTACATGAAAATGGGTATAGGTATATATTTGGGTCATTTTAGGGTACTTTTAAAAAAAGTGGAAACAGACCGATTACTCCCACCTGCAAGCCTAAAAACACCTGTCCAACTCATAAAGCACCCCAATATACCTGTCCCATACCTTGAACCCCAATTTCCATCACGTTGTACTTTTTCACCCCAAAAATGACGTCATTATTGGCCAATTAAAAATAATTAAAAACTTCAACGTGCCTAATTAGTCATTAAGGGGGGTGTCCCAGGAGTTATGTACCATAGCCAAACATTTTTACCTTAAAATAGTGACTTTTCCCAACTTTTCACCTGCTCAGAGTAGGTGAAGTGAAATTAGTGAAAAAATTAACACCGATACATTTTTCCGGAAAATTGAATAGGCTGTAATTGCGTTTTGCGGGAAAAGTCCTGTATTTCGCGCGAAAACCGGACTTTTCGTGCGAAAAGTCCGTTATCGCTGCTAATTGAATATCCCCCTTAGTGTTTTTTCTGCATTGATTTGCCTGTTTTGACACCTCTTCTAGACTCTTAGGGTGATATAGAATTGTTTTGGGCACTATTGGGAAAAGTGCCATTTGGACACCCAGATAGGTCACTTTTTGTGCATTTTAGCTCGCCACCTCCAGGGCATGCGAGCAGAAACGCAGGAACCGGCAGCATTGTGCCCGAATGGATCAACAATTGAATTGTTCCATTGGGCACCATCTAGTGGCTGCCGGTGCACACCACAATTGAATCTCACCTTTGGTGAGTAGGTGTTGCATCATCATGTGAGGTTACAGAATAAGATGCCTGACTGACAGCAATTCGTGTACCCCCAATTGCAAATAAAGGCCAAGGCCAGAGCCTTTCCTTACCATTGCATGCGGTGCAGGGTATGTTGGCAATTTTATGTTTTTTTTTTTATCAGTAAACTTACCCCTGTTATAGAGGTGATGTTTTTTTTTCTTTAATATTGTGAAATATTGTTTTAATTCAGGTGCCCTTTCTTAAACCCTCTATACCCTTGACCACTGGCTTTAGTAGATGTTGAAGTACTAGTATCATCATCATGACTGACAGTAGCCACAGCAATAGTACTTGGTTACTGCTCCTGCTCTTCTATTGACTGATCATGATCCATATCAACTCACGGCAGTGACAAGGCAAGTACTGAGTGTTAATGTAACACAGTGCCTCTGCTTGGCCTTGAAAACACAAGTTTTAGAAAAAACACTTTTTTCTGTTTTTTAACAAATGACAACTTTTTAACACAATGACTCACACAGCATTTTAATGTGGTGGTATGGCACCTACCGAGTGTTATTATAACACAGTGCCACTGCCACACAAGTTTAAAAAAAAAAAGTCATATTTACTTTTTGACACACTGCTGTGAGTCACTGCATACGGAGCTCTGGGCTGCACTCTGGGCAGTTACAACACCAGTGTGCACTGATGGCTAATGCTGCCCTTGTATTAGAAGCTCTGGGCTACACTGTGGGCAGTTACAGGCTCACTACCAGTGTGACTGTGCACCACTAAATGGTTAATGAAATGTTGTCCTCAATTATTTAGGAGCTCTGGGCTGTGTGCACCAGTAAACGATTAATAGATGATGCTGCCCTGGCAGTCCAGTGCGCTCTCCGTCTGGCATACCATGTGAAATGGCACTGAATCACCATGGGAGTGACTTATACCGAATAGAAAACATGCTGAGAAGACATTTTGCCTTGTTTTGGAATCTGAGCCTGGCGAGGAACACAGAGCCACGATTCAGATTCACTTGGATCCCAGAAGATTCCCGACCTGCACTTCACTATTATTACAATTTAAGAATGATTTACTTTAATGATTTTAACATTTAATTGACAGTAAAACTATAGTCCAAATATGCTTTCTTATTAAGACATGTTATGCTATGTTTAACATTACAGCGATCAGTTATGTAACTAGGCATTTTAGCACGTTATTGGCGCCCCCCCCATGCAAGATAGGGTCAGTGCTCGCTGCAGGCACGTGAAAAATATATAGAGGCATGGCTTCATGGGGAAGGGGCCTGGCAACAAAATAATACCAATTCATTCTACGGTGCACAGTAGTCTCCATTATTCAAATTACGCTGCACAGTAGCGCCACTACATCAGGTAGAGCCCCTTTTACACATTACGGCAGCCAGTCCCCCTTTTTACACATTACGGAAGACAGCGTCCCCCTTTTTACACGTTACGGCAGACAGCGGCCCCCTTTTTACACATTATGGCAGACAGCGTCCCCCTTTTTACACATTACGGCAGACAGCGCCCCCCTTTTTACACATTACAGCAGACAGTCCCCCTTTTTACACATTACAGCAGGCAGCATCCCCTTTTTACACATTACGGCAGACAGCATCCCACTTTTTACACATTACGGCAGACAGAGTCCCCTTTTTACTCATTACAGCAGGCAGCGTCCCCTTTTTACACATTACGGCAGACATCGTCCCCCTTTTTTACACATTACGGCAGACAGCGTCCCCCTTTTTACACACTACGGCAGACAGTCCCCCTTTTTACACATTACATCAGGCAGCGTCCCCTTTTTACACATTATGGCAGACAGCATCCCCCATATTACACATTACAGCAGACAGCATCCCCCTTTTTACACATTAAGGCAGACAGCGTCCCCCTTTTAACACATTACGGCAGACAGTCCCCCTTTTTACACATTATGGCAGACAGCGTTCCCCTTTTTACACATTGTGGCAGACAGTCCCCCTTATTATACATTACAGCAGACAGCATCCCCCTTATTACACATTACGGCAGACAGTGTCCCCCTTTTTACACATTACGGCAGACAGCGTCCCCCTTTTTACACATTACGGCAGACAGCGTCCCCCTTTTTACACATTATGGCAGACAGTGTCCCCCTTTTTACACATTCCGGCAGACAGCGTCCCCTTTTTACACATTACGGCAGACAGCGTCCCCCTTTTTACACATTACGGCAGACAGAATCCCCCTTATTACACATTACGGCAGACAGTGTCCCCCTTATTACACATTACGGCAGACAGTGTCCCTCTTTCACAATTGGTGATAAAATATACATATGTGGCACTGCAGTGCTGCTACTCACAAGTCAAAGGGGATGGAAAACTGCAGCGTGCCCAAGTGCGTTCTCCTCCTCTCAAAGCTACTGTAGCAGGCCAGCTCCTCGCAGCGCTTGGTGGGGTGCAGGGAGACCGAGTAAGCTGGGGCAGGATCCCAAGTTGCGGGGGTGGCGATCCGTCACCCAGGGCAGAGAGAGGCGGCTGAGTGTGAAGGGGAGAGACCCGGGAGCTGGCAGCTGCGCTCCCGAGTCTCCTGCAGAGGCGGCGGCACAGGCGGGAGACAGGCGCCGGCGGAAACCTGACAGCGCGTCGTGCGGGGGGGGGGAGGAGGCGAGGGAGATGTGGTGCTCAGGGGCCAGTGCAGAGAGGCAGCGCTGGACTCTATAGTGAATCCTGCCAGTGTGGCTGCAGCCGTGCGGGCAGGGGAAGGGTGGGGCGGGGTGGGTGGGGTTGGGTGCTGCCGATGGTGCGCCTTCAGTGCATATGCGCTGTGGGCAAGGCACCATCGGCACACACCTAGTTACGGCACTGACGGGGATACCAAATTTGTCTACTTTTTTTTTTTTTTACCATTAATGATTGAATACTCTTACATTTTGAATCAATTAGAAACTTTAAAAACCTATATTAATATGTAATATCACAGGGTAATATCAGTCACAAGCTCTGACATTAGGGGTGCTGTGTCAGAAATTATCTGGATTTCACTGACTCTAGATCATTTCTATAATGAGAAATGGACAAGGGCTGAGCAACTGAACTGGTGAGGAACTGGTGAGGTCTTACTATACAAGCATACCTCCCAACAAATGCTCTGCTTCTGGACTTTTCTCTTAATGTATGATTGCCATCACCTGTTTTGAACAGGTTAATGGATAAGAAAGGTGTTTCGGCACAAGTGATGGCAATCATACAGTAGAAGGGCAGTCCAGGAGCAGAGCATTCTGTCCCTCCTGGAGAGGGTCATGTTGGGGGATATACGTACAAGCTAGCTACTATAGTCTGGTGGGGCAACCAAATTCTGCATCAAAGATGACTGCGAAAACCTACCGCGCACAACCACCCAATGTTTGAATACCCCTGAATGATGCCTACTTATGCCTCCCATTGCAAGAAAATATAACTGGTTATAACAAAGTATCAGAAGCGTTATTTACTCTTAACAAAGTTTTCCCACTAAGTAGTTACCAGAGTTCTATATTTTGGTGTGTTATAGCACCACCTTGTGGAAATAATGCAAAATACTGCACAGTAATGGTAAAAAAAAAAAAAAAAGTGTACTTTCTTTTTCATAATAATGCGTGTCTGTTTTGTTTGTGTAAAACTCTGACGTGTTGCACAAGTGTTATGTTTCCTTTTCTTTATAGTGCTGTACCAGAAATCATTAAAAAATCTGATTGCAGTGTTTAATGCTTTATTTTACAGCACACGCTGCCCAGCTGCCAATTTCCGTTAGAACACAAACGCAGTATTCAGCCCACAGATTCACCCTGTCCATGAATATTACAAAGAGATCTTTATAGAGGAAGCTAAAGGACACAGAATGGAGTATTGTCATTCTTCGCCGTGACTAGTAACATGGAAAAGCAACAATAACTTTTAGAGTTTATGAAGAATTTGAAACTTTACACACATACACACTAGCATAGCCTCATGCAGAGCCGGCCATAGGCATAGGCAAACTAGGCAATTGCCTAGGGCATTTGATATGCCTAGGGGCATCAGCAGCTTCTGCTGATTAAAATGATATGCAACATGCCTATATTCTGTATGTAGCATTTCATATGCAGATACAGCCACAGTCTCATATATAGGCATGCTGCATATCAGTTTAATCAGCAGAAGCTGCTTGTGCATCCTAGCCACATACCGATGAAAATAAGATGCATTTTCATTATAAAAAGCTGCCCGACGTTAGCATTGAGGCAAGATTTATGAGGACACATCTGTATCCAAGCAGAGGCAGAGGTCACAGTGTTAGTGGCAGTGTGAGTGCTGTGTGCATGTGAGTGGGTTGGTTGTGCAATAGTGTTTGGAATATGTGTAAGGAGCATTATGTGTGTCATGTAAAAATGCATTAATAATGTGCAACATGTGTAAAGGGGCACTATGTGTGTCATTATGTGTATAAGGGCATTAATAATGTGCGGCATATGTGTAACAGGGTACTACTGTATGTGTGTCATTATGTGTATAGGGGCACTAATAATGTGCAGCAAATGTGTAGGGGGCACTATGTGTGTCATTATGTGTATAAGGGCATTAATAATGTGCGGCATATGTGTAAGGGACATTATGTGTAAAAGGGCATTAATAAAGGTTGTCATAATGTGTAAGGTGCATTATGTTTATAAGGACATTAATAATGTGTCTCATATGTGTAAGGGGCATTACTGTGTGGAATTGTGTATAAATGCATTACTAATGTGTGGCATTATGTGTATAAAGTGCTCTACTATGTGGCATTGCGTATAGAAAGGGCACTACTGTGTCGTCTAATGTGAATAAAGAGCAATAGGGTGTGGTGTAATGTGAATAAGGAACAATTCAGTGTGATGTAATGTGAATAAGGGGCTCTACTGTGAGGAGTAACATTTATAAGGTAAAGTGATACTACTGTTGGATGTAATATGAATTATGGACACTATCGCATGATAAAATGTGAATAAAGTTGCAGTACTGTGTGGCGTAATTGGAAATGGGGTTACTATTGTGTGGTCATGCCCCTTGCCAGCAAAAACACACCCCTTTTTGGGCTGTGCGCCAAATGTGCTAACTGTTCCTATTTAAAATATAGGTGGTACAAACACCAAAATAAGGACTGCTATGGGTGAGGGGTGCTGGGAAAGAGGTGCAAGGTCAGAGGTGGAACCAGCCGTGGTGCTAGGGGGCACCAGCCAAAATCTTGCCTAGGGCATCATATAGGTTAGGGCCGGCTCTGGCCTCATATAACAATACACGGAAATGCTTAGAAAAATTAGACAATTAAAATTATATTTTTAACTATTTTTATCAATATGAGATAGTGGGGCTGTTTCAATGTGGGAGCAAAAACAGTAATAATAAAAATAAAAAAGGGTACATGTGCGCCTTGGCCATACCATGTTACATTGCAGATGGGGCAGATTTTATTTGTGCAGAGAGATTAAGAGATGGGAAGGGGTGTGTCCCAACCAGTGGCTGTATATAGCTGTGGACTGCGGGACTGATGCCCTCCCAGGTAAAGTCTGCCACCTAGCTCACTGTCACTGAGCCAGGTACAGTCCGCAAGACTGCACTGGCTTCACTGTGACTGGCAGCAGTGACGTAACTGCTGTAGGTGCAAGGGATGCAGCTGCTATGGGGCCCGAGATGCTTCGAGGGCCCGCAGCTCCCCCTGCATCCAGTGAACTCGGCACATGTCTCTCCCCCCATCCCCCTACCGTGAAGTCAGGCAGAGAGAGAGACAGAGGGGAGCAGGCTGAGAGAAAGAGAAGGGGAGGCAGGCTGAGAGACACAGAGAGAAGGGGGGGCAGGCTGAGAGACACAGAGAGAAGGGGGGCAGGCTGAGAGACACAGAGAGGAGGGCAGGCTGACAGACACAGAGAAGGGGGGAAGGCTGAGTGACACAGAGAAAGGGGGGCAGACTGAGAGACACAAAGAGAAGGGTGGTCAGGCTGAGAGATACACAAGGGGGGCAGGCTGAGATTCACAGAGGGGGGTGGCAGGCTGAGAGACACAGTGGAGAGGGGGCAGACTGAGAGACAGAGTGACGGAGGGGGCAAGCTGAAAGACACAATTAAAAGGGACAGGCTGAGAGACACAGATATAAAGGGAACAGGTTGAGAGTAGCGTGGGTAGATGACATGTGGCTGAGAGATGACGGTGTGGCTGGGAGAAGAAGGGGGGAGATGATGGTGTGGCTGAGAAATGCAGGCAGGACATGATGGTGTGGCTGAGAAATGCAGGTGGGAGATGACTGTGTGGCTGAGAGGCACAGGAGAGGCAATGGTGTGGCTGAGAAATGCAGACGAGAGATGATGGTGTAGTAGAGAGTAGCAGGGGTAGTTGACAGTGTGGCTCGGAGATGCAGGGTGAGAAGATGGTGTGTCTGAGAGATGCAGGAGGTAGAAGCAGTAGTGCCATGAGAGGGGGTGGGAGGGTACAAATTACCCGGGCCAGGTCTGATGGAGGGGCCCAGTGAGGGTCCAGTAGGGGCCCAGGCCTCCTCCCCCTTACCTGGCAGCCGCAGCTGCAGCTCTTCTCCTCAGTCCAGCACACTCTGCTGTGTACTTGGCTGCAATGTGGCCATGGAGGTGCTTAAAATACTATTTTTTCAGTATTTTTTCTAAGGGTACATGGCCACACCTCCTGTGATTAGGCCATGCCCCTTATAAAGTACCTGGGCCCAGCCCGGCTCTCGACTGTCCTGGGTAGCAGGTGACACAGGTGGCATGAGTCTGGTTGAACCTCTGTTGTATGATGATGACTTTGGTTTTGTTCCTACACAAACCATCCGGTCCTTGTAATTTCCTACATGATAAGTGAATACAACTAAAGATGCTGTCTGACCAGGAAGAATACATTTCTTCAGAAGTTCCCCATTGTGAGAAACCACCATATAGGTAAGATGGAATGGAAAGGAATGTTCCCAAAGTGATGAGAAATGGGTGGCATGTCATGTTGACGCGCCCCCATTTTCAGTGACCATGCCCCTTGTGGCATGTGACCACACCCATTTTTTGGCACACACAGTACAATTGAGATTTGTTTTCTACTTGCAAAAACTGCTGCTGCCCTTCTGTCTGTCCCTACGTTCTTTCAGCTCCTCTCTCTTTCCCTGCTGCCCCTCTCTCTGTCCCTATGTCCCTGGTGCCTCTATGTGTTCCTACATCCCTGCTGCCTCTCTTTGTCCCTGCTGCCTCTCTATCTTTACCTACATCCCTGCTGCTTCACTATTTGTCCCTATGTCCCTACTGCATCTCTCTCTGTTTCTATGCCCCTGCTGACTCTTTCTGTCCCCAATTCTTTGCCGGCACTCTCTCTCTGTGTGTCTCTGCCGCCACTCTCTCTGTGTCCCTGCTGTCACTGTCTGTCTGTGTGTCCCTGCTGTCACTCTCTGTGTACCTTCCGCCACTCTCTGTCTCTATGTCCCTTCTGCCACTCTCTCTCTCTCTCTCTGGAGACCTGAGTTGGGGGCTCCTTAAAAATGTTGCTATGGGGCCCACAAAATTCTAGTTATGCCCCTGACTGGCAGTGACTTCCTATTGGAAGTCCTAACAGTCACAGACACTACAGGCGATCCCACTGGGAGGTGTCTCCTCCCTTCGGATCTGCCAAACTGGACTGCGATAGGCAGAGAGCTAGCTCCCTGTAGGAAGCCAGCTCCCTGACTCGTCAACCATAGCTGGCTTCTATGGACTGCAGCAGATGCAGTCCATAGATGCTGTGGTTTTGCGCATATGCAGTACCATTGTGACTACTGCGCATGCAGGGGTGTATCTTCCTATTGGCCAGGATGGCACTTGCCAGGGGTGCCAGCCAAGGGGGGGCGCCGCCAGGCAGTGCCACCCGCGCCAGGGGGTAGAATGACATAGTAGTTCTCACTGAGTACATCCCTTAGCAGTGCTCATCCACTGCCGGACTATCAGAAGCGTATTGCTCTCTGACACTCTCTGTGACTACGGTCACAATGATGGTGAATATAGCCAGGGTGCGGGGCACTTCCAGGTATGGGCAGGGGCGAGGCACCTCATCTTCCTCATCCGCTCCCCTTCTCGTTGGTCCCATGTGGTCTGTCACCAAACGGCAGCCACTACAATCAGCACCAGTCAGCAGTGCAGCATGAACATACCTGTACATTTTCTGCGGTACCATAGCTGCACTGCATGGTCTATCCTGGCAGTCTGGATCACAGGTTACAAAGAGCTCTGTATAGAGAGGTATCTATACCAGTGACTGCCTGTCCAGCACACCTTGTCAACTGGATTTTCTGGGACATGTAGTGCCACCACACTTAGAGAGGGGTTATTAACTGTATGTATGTGTGTGTGCATATATCCCCTCGGTGTCCCTGTCCCCACCCTCCTTGTAATTCCCCCTCAGTGTCCCTGCCTGCACCATCCCTGTAATTGCCGCCTCAGTGACCCTGCCCATACACTCCTGTAATTCCCTCTCAGTGTCCCTGCCCACACTCTTCTCATAATTCCCCCTCGGTATCCCTGCCCGCAACCTCCCCGTAATTCCCTCTGTGTCCCTACCTGCACCCTAACCGTAATTCCCACTCAGTGTCCCTGCCTGCACCCCTCCCTGTAATTCTCCCTCAGTGTTCCTAACCCCAGCCTCCCTGTGACTCCCCCCTCAATGTCCCTGCCCGCACACTCCTGTAATTCCCTCTCAGTGTCCCTTCCCGCACCATCCCCGTAATTCCCTCTCAGTATCCCTGCCCACACCCTAACCGTAATTCCCCCTCAGTGTCCCTGCCTGCACATTCGTCATAATTCCACCTCAGTCTCCCTGCCTGCACCCTCCCCGTAATTCCATCTCAGTGTCCCTGCCCGCACCGTCATTGTAATTCCTCCTCAGTTTCCCTGCCTGCACCCCTCCCTGTAATTATCCCTCAGTGTTCCTAACCTCAGCCTCCCTGTGACTCCCCCCTCAGTGTCCCTTCCCGCACCATCCCCGTAATTCCCTCTCAGTATCCCTACCTGCACCCTAACCGTAATTCCCTCTCAGTGTCCCTGCCCACACCCTCCCCGTAATTCCCTCTCAGTGTCCCTTCCCGCACCCTAACCGTAATTCCCCCTCAGTGTACCTGCCTGCACACTCCTCATAATTCCGCCTCAGTCTCCCTGCCTGCACCCTCCCCATAATTCCATCTCAGTGTCCCTGCCCGCACCGTCATCATAATTCCTCCTCAGTGTCCCTGCCTGCACCCCTCCCTGTAATTCTCCCTCAGTGTTCCTAACCTCAGCCTCCCTGTGACTCCCCCCTCAGTGTCCCTGCCAGCACACTCCTGTAATTCCCTCTCAGTGTCCCTTCCCGCACCCTCCCTGTAATTGCCCCTCATTGTCCTTGACCTCAGCCTCCCTGTAGCCCCTTCCTCTCATTTTCACTACCTGAACCCTCCCTGTAATTCCCCCTCAGTGTCCCTGACCTCAGCCTCCCTGTGACTCCCCCCTCAGCGTCCCTGCCCACACCCTCCTGTAATTCAACCTCAGTGTCCCTGCCCGTACCCTCACCGTAATTCCCCCTCAGAGTCCCTGCCCGCACACTCCTGTATTTCCTCCTCACTGTCCCTGCCCACATCCTCCCTGTAATTGCCCCTCAGTGTCCCTGACCTCAGCCTCCCTGTAAGCCCTCCACCTCATTGTCCCTACCACATAGGCAAACACAGGGGGGTTTCTGGTTGCCAGGAAACCCCCCTCCTCTTGGCAAGTGGCTCAAATTATGAAAACAATAGCAATGGTATATAATATGATAACTAGAGCTACCACCACATAATGCAGTTTAAGGGACAGAGCATCTTCTTCTACCAAGGTTGCTGTGTGAATCCTCAATCAGTCCACTGGACAAGAGAGTAGCTACCAGGAAAAAAAGACAGGAGCCTTACCATAAGGTGAGAGAATGTGTGCTTAAAAAGTGCAGGACTGGTTCTATTATGTTTGTGTATTTTTTTATTATGGTTAGTGATGTGCACCGGAAATTTTTCGGGTCTTATGTTTTGGTTTTGGATTCGGTTCCGCGGCCGTGTTTTGGATTCGGACGCGTTTTGGAAAAACCTCCCTGAAAATTTTTTGTCGGATTCGGGTGTGTTTTGGATTCGGGTGTTTTTTTTACAAAAAACCCTCAAAAACAGCTTAAATCATAGAATTTGGGGGTCATTTTGATCCCATAGTATTATTAACCTCAATAACCATAATTTCCACTCATTTCCAGTCTATTCTGAACACCTCACACCTCACAATATTATTTTTAGTCCTAAAATTTGCACCGAGATCGCTGGATGACTAAGCTAAGCGACCCAAGTGGCCGACACAAACACCTGGTCCATCTAGGAGTGGCACTGCAGTGTCAGACAGGATGGCAGATTTAAAAAATAGTCCCCTAACAGCACATGCTACAAAGAAAAAAAGAGGTGCAATGAGGTAGCTGTGTGACTAAGCTAAGCGACCCAAGTGGCTAACACAAACACCTGGCCCATCTAGGAGTGGCACTGCAGTGTCAGACAGGATGGCAGATTTAAAAAATAGTCCCCAAATAGCACATGATGCAAAGAAAAAAAGAGGTGCAGTGAGGTAGCTGTGTGGCTAAGCTAAGCGACCCAAGTGGCCGACACAAACACCTGGCCCATCTAGGAGTGGCACTGCAGTTTTCTAGCGAGAGGATGGCAGATTTAAAAAATAGTCCCCAAACAGCACATGATGCAAAGAAAAAAAGAGGTGCAATGAGGTAGCTGTGTGGCTAAGCTAAGCGACCCAAGTGGCTAACACAAACACCTGGCCCATCTAGGAGTGGCACTGCAGTGTCAGACAGGATGGCAGATTTAAAAAAAATAGTCCCCAAACAGCACATGATGCAAAGAAAAAAAGAGGTGCAATGAGGTAGCTGTGTGGCTAAGCTAAGCGACCCAAGTGGCCGACACAAACACCTGGTTCATCTAGGAGTAGCACTGCAGTTTTCTAGCGAGAGGATGAGTGCTTCCATCCTCATGTGAATCTGAACCACTAGCCATGAACATAGGCCAGGGCCTCAGCCGTTCCTTGCCACTCCGTGTCGTAAATGGCATATTGGCAAGTTTACGCTTCTCATCAGACGCTTTTAATTTTGATTTTTGGGTCATTTTACTGAACTTTTGTAGTATACTTGACGACACAGAGGTTCGAGCAGTGGACTACTGTACCATACTGCTATATATATACTGGTGGTCACAGCAACATTCTGCACTGCCCCCTCCTACTATATACTGCACACAACTAAAATGCAGCACAGGTATGGATGCATAGTATACTTGACGAACAGAGGTAGAGCAGTGGACTACTGTACCGTACTGCTATATATATATACTGGTGGTCACAGCAACATTATGCACTGTCCCCTCCTACTATATACTGCGCACAACTAAAATGCAGCACAGGTATGGATGGATAGTATACTTGACGACACAGAGGTAGAGCAGTGGACCACTGTACCGTACTGCTATATATATACTGGTGGTCAGCAAAATTCTGCACTGTCCTCCTACTATATACTACAATGCAGCACAGATATGGAGCGTTTTTCAGGCAGAGAACGTATATATTTTCAGCACACTGAGCACAGATATTTGCAAGCACACTGAGCACAGATATTTGCAGCACACTGAACACAGAAACTGAGAGAATGCTGCATGTCGTCTTGCTATCATCTCCAATGCACGAGGGAAAATGGCGGCGACGCGCGGCTCCTTATAAAGAATACGAATCTCGCGAGAATCCGCAAGGCGGGAGGATCCGAGTCTGCCTCGGAACCGTGTAAAATGGGTGAAGTTCGGGGGGGTTCGGATCCCGAGGAACCGAACCCGCTCATCACAAATTATGGTATGTTTAATCTTTTTCCTGACCACTTATTTATATTATTTCTCTGACGTCCTAAGTGGATGCTGGGACTCCGTAAGGACCATGGGGAATAGCGGCTCCGCAGGAGACTGGGCACAACTATAAAGAAAGCTTTAGACTACTGGTGTGCACTGGCTCCTCCCACTATGACCCTCCTCCAGAGTTCAGTTAGAATCTTGTGCCCGGCTGAGCTGGATGCACACTAGGGGCTCTCCTGAGCTCCTAGAAAGAAAGTATATTTAGGTTTTTTATTTTACAGTGAGATCTGCTGGCAAAATCACGTGTTAGCACTGTCAGCAGTGTTCATTCCGGGAGTGGACAACTGGGAAGCAGACTTCCTCAGCAGGCACGACCTCCACCCGGGAGAGTGGGGACTTCATCCAGAAGTCTTCCTAATGATTGTAAACCGTTGGGAAAGGCCACAGGTGGACATGATGGCGTCCCGCCTAAACAAAAAGCTAGAAAGATATTGCGCCAGGTCGAGAGACCCTCAGGCGATAGCTGCGGACGCTCTAGTGACACCGTGGGTGTACCGGTCGGTTTATGTGTTCCCTCCTCTTCCTCTCATACCAAAGGTACTGAGGATAATAAGGAGAAGAGGAGTAAGAACTATACTTATTGTTCCGGATTAGCCAAGAAGAGCTTGGTACCCGGAACTTCAAGAAATTATCTCAGAGGACCCATGGCCTCTGCCGCTCAGACAGGACCTGCTACAGCAGGGGCCCTGTCTGTTCCAAGACTTACCGCGGCTGGTTTGACGGCATGGCGGTTGAACACCGGATCCTGAAGGAAAAGGGCATTCCGGAGGAAGTCATTCCTACGCTGATTAAAGCTAGGAAAGAAGTTGCCGCAAACCATTATCACCGCATTTGGCGAAAATATGTTGCGTGGTGTGAGGCCAGGAAGGCCCCAACGGAAGAATTTCAGCTAGGTCGATTTCTGCACTTCCTGCAGTCAGGGGTGACTATGGGCCTAAAATTGGGTTCCATTAAGGTCCAGATTTCGGCCCTATCGATTTTCTTCCAGAGAGAACTGGCTTCACTACCTGAAGTTCAGACTTTTGTTAAGGGAGTGCTGCATATTCAGCCCCCTTTTGTGCCTCCAGTGGCACCTTGGGATCTCAACGTGGTGTTGGATTTCCTAAAGTCACATTGGCTTGAACCACTAAAAACCGTGGATTTGAAATATCTCACGTGGAAAGTGGTCATGTTGTTGGCCTTGGCTTCGGCCAGACGTGTATCAGAATTGGCGGCTTTGTCATGTAAAAGCCCTTATCTGATTTTCCATATGGATAGGGCAGAATTGAGGACTCGTCCCCAGTTTCTCCCTAAAGTGGTATCAGCTTTCCATCTGAACCAACCTAATTGATTTAACCATCTGTGCTGATGCCTGGATATCAGTAAAACCTGCACTGTTGGTGTGCCTTGAGGACCGCGGTTGGGAATGCCTGATCGATAGTGTTAAATATTAATACTGTATTCCATACAGTATACATTAATGTCCAGGGTCTTTACTTTCTTCCATCACTCCCCCAGACTCCCACAATTGCTTCGACGTTTCGCAGAGTGGGAGATTGTGTACTGCATTTGGAAACCCCCCTCTAGAAATCCTGCATTTGCCACTGTACCCGCACCCTCCCTGTAATTCTCCCTCAGTGTCCCTGACCTCAGCCTACTTGTAACTCCCCCCCTCTGTGTCTCTGGGTGGGGGAGGTGGGGAGCGCCAGTTCCTTACTTTGCCAGGGGCGCTCAGACCCCTAGATACACCCCTGTGTGCATATGCCGGGTCCTGGCATTTGTGAACTTTACAATGCACAGGTGCCGGGAGTCAGGACCAGGCTACAGGGACATGGCAGCGCGGATCTGGCAGCATCGCCAGTGTCAGCCCTCCTCCTCTATCAATGTAGGAGCTGCCCCTGGTCCTAACAGTACCCTAAATTACAGCGTAAAAACACATCTGTCTGGTAATCAACATGGAATCACTCAGTCGCTCCGGCTCTATCCGTTTTTAAAGCAAAATGTATTTATCTTTTGTGATGAATTGGGTGGAGGTGGTTTTAGATAAAGAATAGAAGACCGAAAAGTATTTTGAAATGTGGGAAAGTTTTATAGATACTCTATCGCCTGAAATAAAGAGTCAAATTCATAGAAGCTTATGTTATACCTCTTGGTATTTGACTGAAGAGGTGGCTGGCGACCCTCCTATTTTGAAGTGATGGGGAATTTTTGCTCTTGTTCTTTATACTATTATACTAGTGTGGGGGATGTTTCCCTGGGTGT